>NC_079565.1:792500-1152500 GCF_015846415.1 Triplophysa dalaica | reverse complement strand
TGATGTTATTAGGTTTTTCTTCTCAATGGCTCCTAAGTTTGGGCCCCTGGAGGAGAAACAGGAGCCGTCTCATTCCCGCACTCTGTCTGATTCTCAGCAGGAGTTCATTTGCACTTTAAAATGTTTGTCATTCATTTCTGCTTGTTTAGCTGACAAAGGCCCCATTTCTCCTCTCGCTTCTTTATTTAACTCCAAGAGCTCCTCGTCCTGCTCCTGTGGGGCCCCTGAGGACGGCTGCCAGTGACGCTCTCATATTCACAGCCGCGGCGGGCAGACAGTCTCTCGGTCTGTGGTTGGAGGTATTCGGGTGGTTGACCAACCTCTGTCTCAGTTTTCTTCATTTCATTCTTTCATTTCAGACATTCTTGAGTCAACACAGATTTGATGATACATTTACACGTACAGTTCATGTTAGGTTTAGGCCAACAACAAATGTTACATGCTTCTACGCCTTCACTGCACTCATGAGTTGTGTTGTGGAAAAACACTTTTATTGTGCCAAAATCCCATTGACCTTCATCCTCAAAGCTCCACACGACCAGTGTTCCTCAACACGCAAAAAAAATAACTGAACCAACATCACGATTTAACATTTCATTCACGTGTGTGCGTGCATGCGTGTTTAGGTGTGTGTGTGTGTGTGTGTGGGTGGGTTGGAGGGATCTTGTGTCACTGTGGGGACCAAATAGTTCAGAACGATATTATTAACGAATCTAAAAATGCAAAAAGTTTTCCATGACCTTTAGGTTTAGGGGTTGGGTTAGGGGATAAAATATACATTTTGTACAGCATAAAGATCATTATGCTTATAGACTATCCCCACGGAGATAATAAACCAGATGTGCGTGTGTGTGTGTTTGTGTGTGTGTGTGTGAGTGTACACAAGGACACATAAGGTCGATATCTCTGACTCTCTTCTTCTCTCTCGTGTTGATATGTGGACGTTTTATGCAAGAGGCACTATAGGAGCAGAAGTGATTATTTATTCATGAATGTCTGTGTGGTACATTAGACGCATCTGTGAGTTCAGTACTGTACGTGCAGTGGACCGGACGCTCTCCATTTGCACAAAGATGATGGACAAAGTCTGTTAGAGAGAGGAAAGAGGTCTCGTACAAAACCTGCTAAGCTGTCTACCCACAAATCCACAAGAATACTGTATGAATGGCTAGGGGAAGGCACAGATATACATACATGATGCCTTATTATTATCCTTTTTTCTATGGGACACTGTCTGTGAGTCATCCACCGTACTGGAACGGTCAAATCCGGTTCATGAACACTCATTGATTTTTTTTTGGTTTTTCTCTCTTTTACACTGATGATGTTTACTCCAGTGTTAAACACTGAGGACCTGCACACCGCTCAGTGTTATAGCATCTGCTAAACATCCCAAATGTGATTCTGTGTGTGTGTGTGTGTGTGTGTGTGGTGTTGTTACAGCAGCATCTGTTCAGTCACAGGCAGCTGTGAACTCTTGGGAAGATCTCAGCTGTCTGTTTGGAGTTGTCTTGGCTCTTGTTGAACAGATCTGAGATCAGTTCCACGCTCCAGTCATAAGAGTGAATGTGTAGCTTCGGCTGATCCTCGAAGGCTTGACCTTTGCTGTTGAATGAATGTGGTCATGTATGTAGTATTTCATTTGAAAGCAGTGAGGTCATGTCTTGATAATATTGGAAGTCTTTTTCATGCCTGGATTTATACATTTGATTGTGTAAATCTGATCATTGGTGATATACAGATTCACACTGAATTACCAACAATGTGCTGAGACCAATTCAGAATGTATGGTGTTTAAAAAACTGTTTATCCAGAATGAAATCTTATATCCTAGGTGTCTGGTTTAATTTGCTGGTTTAAGTTCCATTCTTGCGAGTATGAGACACAAAGAGGAAATTGGCCAAACTGAGAAATCATTCGGTCCAAGAGATTCCAGCGCTCACTTTCCATAAACGTGTCCAGTAAATTTCTCTCGAGTTTTATGGATTGTCCAATTGACTTGACAAAATGAAAGCTCAAGGAAGAAATGGAAGTTATCTACACCTTTGGGAGTCAAACATGCAAAAAAACCTCAAAATATGACAAGTTTTTGTCCAGTGAATATTAATCAGTTCTCATTCAGAGTCGGTCTGTTTAATGAGAGCGATCACTGAGTCAGAGTCACAAGTATCTCATTGTCATTCTGCAGATTGTGAATCGATCAGCTATTCTGTAACTTTCAGAAACAGCCGTAGGCATTAAAATGGTTCACGTCGTGCCATCGGGTGCAGTCGCAGCTGTGAGCTGACAGAGGTGAAGGGATGTTTCCTAACCGCTGAATCTGCTCATTTTGAAAAACAGGTGTGTCAGACATCTTGTACCGAACACAAAATGGAAATGTACAAGAAAATCGTTTATTCATGAGACGGGCCATAGCAGGACACTGAGGATATTCCGTATATTCATCGTTTGTGAATCCTTGAACGTGTGTTGTTCTCCAAATGAAGTATGCATGTGTGTACTGAACTCATGAGACCTGTCACTCATATAAAATATAAAGCTTGAATGAGCTATGGATTTTGATTTTGTTAATCTCACTTTCTTGTTGTGTTTTGTAATTTGGTTGATGGTTTGTTGTAATCCAGCTGGTCAGTAAAACAATAAACAGCTGCTTCAGAACACATCTACCAGATTTTCCAGCAACGTGAGTTTTGACTCTTGTTATCTGCTCGTCTTGTGTCGAGACAATTTAAAGAGCCGGAGGCTGCCAGACATTCATGTTTGCGGTATGACAGATTGTTATTTGTCAGGAAATAGGTCAGTGTTCCTCTGGTGTGTAATTCACTCACTTCTATTTCTGTCTCAATCTAACCCTGTTCTGCCCTAATCTCACCCCTGCCCTCCAGATCTCAAGACCGTCTCCAAATACAATTATCATTTTAATTCAGGATGAACTCAGAATGGCCCTTTGACTTTCTTCAGGCTTTAAACTGCCATTTTGCACTGCAATGTTGTGTTTATGACAATAAAACAGATCTAATTACTGTAAGGTGAAACATATACATTTTGTAATTCACAAGAACACATCATGATAGTGTTTGGTGTAAATTCTGTCATCATTTACCCAACCCGTTGTCATTTTAAACCTGTGCAATTTTCTTTTTCTGCAAAACACAAAAGAAGATATTTTGAAACATCTTTGACTTCTGTTGTATGGGCACAAAACCAATGCAAGTCAATGGGGATCAACGGTTTTCTGATACCAACATTTTCCAAAATATCTTCTTTTGTGTTGTGCTGAAGAAAGAAAGTCATACATGTTTGAAATGACAAGAGGCCGCATAAATATTACAGAATTGAAGATTAACTATTCCTTTAAAATAGCTATGTAACAAAACTGCATCTCTACACAGACAACAAAGTGATTTCTGGTTTCACACGTTGAATATTTTTTCTGTATTGTTCTAGAGAACAATCTTCTTCATGGTTCTACTCAAGAAAAAATGTCACTTACATCTCAGATGGCCTGAGGGTGAGTAAATAAACAGCAACTTTGAGTTTTTGGGTGAACAATCCCTTAAGCATATAGTATAAAATACACAGTATGCGAGAAGCCATCATTACGATATATTTTTATTTTGGAGAAATGTGTTATCTTTTCATTTCACGTCAACAATACAGTATTCAAGATTTTGCTTTAATAGTTACATTTGTACAATAGTTACTAGCTTTCAAAAAACAGCACAAAACCTACCTGTTGCGCATTTATTTGAGTAACCAATAACTCTATCTGTCAATAAAAAAGTATGTTTTTCATTCTCTCCTTTTCTCACTCCAGCTTAAATCCTTTAGTACCATGACCTTGTAAACTAACGGTACTGTTTGGAGGGTTGACAAAATGTTTATAAGCTCTCCTTTGAATAAAAGCGTCTACCAAATGAAGAAATGTACATTTATTTGTATAAATTCTATTTCCGAGAGAAGTAACGTTACAATTAATTTAAAGTTAGTCAATAAAATCAAGCACCAACGTGACACACATAACATGAAGAGTTGATGAATATTCATAACAAATAAAAGAGATGCAATAAAGATCAACGCTGTGATGAGAATGTGTTATATTGAAATGCCAGAGAGTCCATTATTAGAACCGCAAGCTCAAAGTATTAAGATATATTATTGTGTGTGTGTATGTGTTTGTGTATAGTAGACACACAAACTGCTGTTGATGTGTAGTTACAGTGTGTGGTTTTAAACACGGTATAATTCCTGGAGTCTCGCCGTTTTCTTTATGTGTTCTTTTCTAGACAAACAGTGTGGGTGTTGAATGACATCTCTCTCGCTCTCTGTGACCTCAACCTCCGTCTCCTCAATCTGTGAGAAGGTTTTAAAGTGCTTCATTTTCAAATAACCTCTAGCGACAGGAATATGATAAGACCCTTCCTTACGTTATTTACGGTTATTTATTATAGCAGAGATGGTGTGAGTGATGGGCTCTGAAAAACTCTATTGAATTTTCCAAGGCAGTGTTTAACATTATCCTTTCGTCCCAGCATGTTAAGTGAGTAAAGAGAGACGAGGCCTTAGGAGATTTCATCACAGCTGTTCTCATGGATATCACACACATCCTCATGTCTTTAGGAACCAATGGGGCGTCTCGTTTGACCATGTCAGAGAGAGAGCGAGAACCATTATCCCTCTGAATGCTGTACATAAATATTGGGTTTTAAAACAGTGAGCTTTTTAACTGCAATTCTGTTCTTTTATCTGCCATCTCAGACATCTTTTAACAGCATGTTAAGATGGATGGTGCTTTAAAATGCTGACTAGGTAGGCAGCTCACTAGGATTTGGAATCGTGCCGTGTATGGAGTGAATAAAGAGTGGAGAGGCCACACGCACACACATATAGAGAAAGAGAGAGAAGCAATCAGTCTTGTATGTAATAGTTCAGAGAGCAGATCTTTGGACACATCTTGAATTGATTTTGCTCGATGGAGTCGACGCGGCAGCAAAGAGTTTCATTAAATCGTGCAGATCTCATCTCGCCGAAGGATAAAGTCAGTGCACTTCTACTAACTCAAAAAGCTATTTGTGTGTTCTATGGAAAACTATGACTGTGGGAGTATCTTTACACATGAGACCAAGGCTTTTTATTCAAAAAACCAATTGCTTTTCTTAATGTAAAATGAGCCCCATAGACTTACATTGTACGAGTAATACAATGTTTGTTTGTTTTCTACATTTGTTTGTGTGAAAATCAACTAGATCTGTCAATTATTACAGGCCAGAAATGAATCATGAATCTTGAATGTAATGTGTCCTTTAAGAAAGAAAATTACTTATAAAATCTCTTTGATTTCTCATTTATTTCTCATCAGATTCCATGGAGAGCAATAGAAACGTTTGCATAAATCTCATCTGCATCTCAGATATTTCTCCTGAGAAAAACAGTCAGAAATGTCACAAATGTGTCTGTCATTAGAGTTTGAGAAGAGATGTCAACAATGTGTCAAACTGAGCTCAGATTTGTCTCGTCTGCAATCAAAAGTCAATATTATTGAAGATCTCAATATCAACTCAAACATTTCTCATCTAAAGATTATTTGACCTCTACAATCTACAACATTTACACATCCGTACTCTTTAGTCTCATTTGTTTCTCTAACAACAATAAAAGTTGATAATGAAATCTCCTGAGCTCTTAAAGAGCATCATACGAGCAATATCATTGGTAACACATGTTGAATGAATCGTGACAGACAGCACACGGGTCTCTCCAACCGCTGGAACCTCCTCAGATCTTCTGTTAATATGCAGCATCACATTAAAGGATAAAGTGTAATTGAGATTTTCAGAAGGTCATCGGGAGCGCTCCATCAGAGTAATTGAAGAATATCCCTCTATCTCTCTCTCTCTTCATAAAAGACGTCTGTTTCACCTCTGAGAGGCACTTGTTAAAAGCAACTTGAGAGTTTGTTGTGGGAATCTCAGAGGAATTGGCTTGATTGCTGTGACCCGCGGTTAATTCTCTCATTAAAATCTATTACAACGCTGGCAAAGACGTGTTTTCCAGCCGCCCACCTGCTGGATTCATCCGCTCTTGTGACCTGAGTGGAAAATACATTCATGACTATCCAATCGACATGGCAAACATCCCCGTGTCTGTGAAATGTGTTAACAGTGAAGTTTCCAGAGTCAGACACAAGCCGTGGTAGAATTCAGTCATTATTTCCTCACCCTCATTATTGTAAATCTCACGCAGGTCAGTTTCAGTTTTTTCATTTCATTGCCAAAGCTTTTTGCATGAGTAACACACATAAAAATGTAGTCTGGATTCTGGGTCAGATTTAGAAACAGCTGAGAAGTTCTTGTGCTGTAAACTAAATTACATTTCCAGAGATGTTCTGCCTCAAACATTTCTCTCTGTAAAACTATTACGGAGACATCTTTGGGTTTTCTTTAAATCGTCTCTAGAGAGAGGTTCTCCCAAAAGTCGCTTCCTTTCAAATCTTCTTCCCTCGCAGTTTGATGTTGGCAGACAGGAGAAGCTCCAGGCGTTTCCATCACAGCGCCAGCTCTCCTCAACAGCACGCGGTCAAAATGTCATCTGAGCGCCGTGAAAGGAACTGCCTCATACTCCACGATTAGACTGAGAAAAAAATGTTTTCACCTCCCGCTGAGAACATTAAAGAGCTGAAATTCTGTGTGTGAGAGCCAGAGCGAGCGGGGGATTCGTCGCTGGCTATCTTGAGCAGTTTGGTATGAGCTCCACCGAAGACGTTTCTCATATTCTGATAGTAAAAACGCAGCACACGTGTTTGATGTGCAAATATCAGCAGCTTCAAAGAAAACGTCTCTCTTATCTTTTAGCTGTTCACGACGGGACGGCAGACCTCAGTCCTGTCGATATGTTGAGAGCGTTTCAGTTGAGCTGTGATCAGAATCGAGACTCTGTAAGCGTTGATGCATTCTGTGCTCCTCAAGCAGTCAAATATATCGTCTGTAACGGATCAAAACACAGAATTGAGCTCAGATGAATCAGATACAAAGAATGACTCTTCCCACAGGATAATGTTAATGTGTTGCTCTTTCATAGCTCAGGATTTGGTGGATTTTTTAGTTGTGTTTCGTTTTAGTTTGTTCTTAGATTTTGAAGAGTAATGAGGTGTAAAATTAATGTAAAGGATTTGAGTAAATGTGATGAGAATTGTTGAGTTCATATTGAGATGTTCAATAATATTGACTTTTGATCGCTGCTCAGTTTTGAGACATTTTTGACATCTCTTCTAAAACTCTTATGACAGATGACATTTGTCTGATTTCTGACTCTTTTTCTCAAGTGAAATATCTGAGATGCAGACAAGACGCTAAAGTGTCCATTTGCTCTCCATTGAACCCCATTGATGTCAAGAAGAAATCTTTCTGATAGGATGAATCGGATGATTCAGCATCACAGAATAGTGTCAGAATTCTGTTAACAGGGAGTGTATTTCCAAACCATAAATATATGACTGTATTGTGCCTAATTTTGTGAATCTGGATTTACTCCTCTTATTGTTGTTATTGCCGGCTTAACATGACAAATCACATTCTGGATAAATTGCATCCTTGATACATTTCTGAGGTCATTTGCCCACACGCCACCTGTTTGATGAGCAATGGAAGACATGCAACTGTTCAGCAAGTCTGTTTAAAATGTACCAATGTCACTTTTAAACACTTCTGCAGGTGTTTGATGGTCCATGTCTGAAAAACAGTTTTGCTTTACACAGATCTGCACTTTTTTGATGTGTTTAAGCTTTTTGGTATTCAAGGGTGGTATGTGAACTTTTGACTGTCTGAGGCCCCCGAGCTTCAGCTTTTCTGTGATATCTGACAAGCTCTTTTTGCTGTGTACAGCTGGAGAGGATTTGGGGGGTCTCGAATAATTGTGTGTGTGCGTGCTTGTGTGTGTAGGTCAGGTTTTGCAGGCAATCTCACTGTGCATTGTAACAAGCTCAGGAAAAATGTATATCCATCCAAGGTGAAGTAAAACATAGATTATTAATGTGCTCATCATTCATACATTGTGTTATGAATATGTTGATTATATCCATTGACAGCTGTTTTTAAAGATATTTAGAGCGTGTCTTGATGAGTTGTGGCTATTATACACATGTGTTCATGACACATCTGGACACATCTGAAGCCTGCATCTGCGCAGACGATGTGTTAAGTGGGTACGGCCGGCTGCAGGCCCCTCACAATGTTCCTGACGTTGCTTTTTTCAGGGTGACAGCTTCGTCTGTCAGCACTTCCGTCCTGTTTTCGGGCAAGTGGCAGACCCCCACAGATTTTAAAGCATTCATCTAAATTTGTTTTGAGATTGCATTGACTATGTAACGTCAGGAACATTTGCATGTTTTCCTCTTAATTCAATTCCTCAAAAGATATTTATTCCTGAAGCACATGTGCATATGCATAAGCTCATCTGTGCATTCACAGTAGAGGTTTGTGCACCTGTCTGCACGTGTGTCATGGCTCCGGGCTTGATAGCTGCTTTCATGCAGAATGTCGCCGTATGATTTGGTGGCAATTCGAGGTTTGTCAAAGCACGCTTTGATTGTGCGTCCACGCTTCTTTTCTCGCGTGGCAAAACCCACGGACGCATCCTTTTGTCAACAAATTAGGCCGCAGAGGAACAGAACAATGGCACATCTGTACGGCACATCCGAGGATGCGTTGGTTTACCATGATAATGCTTCACAGATGGCAGCGAGCGCAGGAAGAAATCAAGCTTGTGTTTTACCCTTTTGTTTCACCTCATTAGCTTCTCCTCCACCCCCACACCAGCCCCTCGCAGTTTCCACCCACGTCTCACCACAATTACAGATTCATTAGCATAGCAAACGCCGGCTGACCGCCGAAGCAGAGATGAGAATGTAAATTTATTTTGCCTGCCGGTGGGAATCGAGAGCAACAGTTGGGTAAAAATAATTCACTCTATCCGTCTGTCGAGAAATAGATTTTTAACAGTGCTGCTGAGACGGGGATACTATTGGCGCTGAGGTTGATAAGATGACTGCAGAGAGGAAATGACAGATCTCATTAATACCTCAAATATTTCTCCTAGACATCAGTGAGCTAAAATAGAGAAAACCTCTGGAATTGAGAAAGAAATCTATCAAAATCTCCAAATGTCTTCGTTTCAGAACAATCTGCCTAAATGAAAGAAAAATGTCAAATGAGATATTTTTAACATCTCAATCATTTCTTTTTATTTGAGATTAAATGGAAACTTTTGTTAAGGTCTCGTCTGCGTCTCAGATATTTCTCCTGAGAAAAACAGTCAGAAATGTCACAAATGTGTCTGTCATTAGATTTTGAGAAGAGATGTCCACAATATGTCAAACTGAGCTCAGATTTGTCTCGTCTGCATCAAAAGTCGATATCATTGACGATCTCAATATCAACTAATTTCTCTTCAAATTTACCCACATGACCTTCACAATTCGCTTTATAGCTCCGTACTCAAATTGCTTTCCAGGAACTGAGATCTCGATCAAGTCCTGAGCTGGTTAATCATGAAGAGACGTCCACCGTGCAGAGAACTCGCTGTAACCATGGAGACAGAAACTGTACTAGAAAGGCAGCAGTGACCGCACACTTCAATTTCCAGCGGCTTTGTACCTTTGTGTTTGATTTAATTATGTCAGTCATGTCAAGGGAGGAGTCAATTTCCTGGTGAAAGATGTTAAGTACACAATCTTGAACCATCGTCTTTTTTCAGATTCAGATAGTTCACCTCAGAGCTGCTGGTCTGCTTCAAAACTTGAAAGGTTTCGTTTAATATTTTTTCCGAGATCTTTGAGGATAAAGAGAAATTCTTGAAGTGAAGCTAGTCGATCGCTGTTGCTCTCAAGTAAAAATGAAGCCGAGGAAATGCTCCGGGATGTTGCTCTCCTAAATGTGATTTATTTGACTTCCTCAGGGTTTGATGTATCAGAGGCATCAGACGCTTGAATCAGACTGTGCTAATGACTGATTTATAACAGCAGTGGGGAAACATGTTTCTGACAGCCTGTTCACGCAGCTCTCCTCCACCATATTTGTTTGACAGACCGCAGGGCTTGATGTCTGAGATAGAGAGAAATCCAGCGAGCATTTCAAACTGTGGTCTTGATTCCTCTGCTATTAGCTAAGAAAGTCATCTCTGTTTCTATTCATCTCTTTTGTATTGTTAGCTAAAACAAGCGCGACTATTGACAAATTCAGTGTTTCATTTTACAAATGTTCATCTTGAAATACTGAAAGATCTACCAAATAAAAAATGCGATCTTTTAAAACCTGCATATGACTCTTTCTTCTAAAAACAAAAGATATTTTAAGAAATGCATACAATGGACATCGACTGGGTTGATTGCTATTTCGTTAGCAACGTTCTTCAAAAAATCTTCTTTTGTGTTCTGCCTTAGAAAGTCATACAGAATGAGGGAAAGACGATTTTTGACATAAAGTCAACACAGAATTATTCACTGTTTTCTGATGTAATATTTTCCTCCTGCTTGAATAGATCTCTCTTAAGAAAGAACATGGGTGGGTGTGAAATGAAGGCGTTTGGTGGAAGCTGAATGGTGAGGATGTAGTGGCCGGAGGGAGATGAAGTAGCAGGGACCATTGCAGCACTCTCGTGTGAAAATTAGCCCATTAATTCGCTTCCCTCGGCTTCTGTGTCCCTCAGCAGATCCGCACATGGTTCTCCATCCCTCTCTCGAGTGCAACATTATCATATCCTGGTTGCCTGGGCAACAGGCTTGGAATGCCTCAATTTTGCTGTCACCTCAGAGCCTTGAGTAAACAGAGGAGATTATCGTCCCGACAAACAGAATGTCAGGTCTGCTTGTCATAACGCTTGTACTGTTGCTCTCCGTGTTACAGCTGGCTGCTACTCCTGACAAACATCTGATATGACAACTTTCACACGTATGAAGAATGAGGTTGTCGACGAATGGAAACAAAGAGTAATAAATAGTATTGAGAGTAATAAAACACTGGTCTATCTGTCCATTTATCATCAATCATCTCATCTGTTGAATAATTCTTACTGTTGTCAAATTAAATTAATTCATTTAATAAATCATATCAGTTTATTTTCCAACCAGATTGGATTTAATTTGTCATCTTTCAATGTTTTTTTCCAATTTGTAATGGCCGTTGTAATTAAGTAAATACACGGACCTAAACCATTCAACTATACAGGCGGAGAAAGATTGAATAGAATTTGAAAATGATATTTTTATAATAATATTTTATTTAATTATATTAATTTCAGGTCAAAACAAATTTCAATCATACAATTTGTGAATATTTGCAAGACAAAATAATGCTTTTATAAATCATAATTATTTATTTTCTTTTAAAAGCATGATGTCGTTTAGTCCCAATTTATTAGTTTTGTTTATAATGCTTTATAATTATTAAATTTACCTAAAGATGTTATAGTTTATTGGCAGGCTTTAACCCCATGTCATCCCATGTCACAGCACTTGTATGTTTTTATTTTAAGCAAAAAAGTTTTGTGTCAGTACAGATATATTAACAAAAATAAAAATCAATATTACATACCATTTATACATACATCAGCATTGTAATTTCAATCTGAAGCGTTGAAATCAAATTCCAGAGAATTGGGAGTCCCCGTCAGATTATGACTCCCCTCACTCTGCTGCGGGATTAGCTAATCCTAGCCCCTCCCCCACACCTAATCCGAGCACTTTATTGTTAGTGTGGAATGGGGGAGTCATAATTTGGCAGGAGTCATTTTTCGGCACCACACCGGCCAGATTCTTCTCATCGATCCGCTCCAGCTGGATTGCGTTTCCGGGCTTTGCGCGAGCTCCCGTTGAGTTGCATTGCGTTGAATGTCTCGCAGTGAGACGCAAACAAGCGTAAAGAGCCATTAGGAGCTTCAGTGAGAAGAAAGCGCAGGGCTGTCCTATTACTACTCATGTCTATGCGTGTTTCGAGGACATATTCCGATCATTGGGAATCTATAACGTTGAGATTTAAGGACACTCGCTGTGATTCACCTTGTGGGCTCGAGACTGAAGGAGATATGCGCTTTTTCAAGGCAGTTTGTTCCTCTGATTGTTTTTGAACTGGGATCTGCATTGGTTTAGTGAAACCAGTCTGTCCTTGGACCTCCAGCGTGTATGTGCACGAGTGTGTGTGCGCGCGTGCGTGCGTGCATGCATGGTTGAATGTGTGTGTATGCAGGAGTGTGTGTAACCCCAGCACAATTTCTTGAAGGGGTCTTTTTTTTCAAAGGAAGGTATTTTGGGTGTCTCTTTTGGATGTATGGGATACACCTTGACCGGACTGGACCCTTTGGGGGGTGAGTGCACAAAATCATCATGTGTTCGTGTGTGTTGTGCATGAATTCTGCAGTTGCCACTTATTTTGTGTCTTTAGCTTTTAGCCATCAGAATGAGCACAGTTTTAATTTTTAATGGTCACATTCAAACATACATTTTAAAGTCCAAACAACGATTCGTACAATCATCGTTATTTAAACGTGTGTGAATATACGAACGCTTCGTTATATTGCTGATTTATTAGATTTTATAGGTTTCGATGCTACTTTCGTGTGTTTTGGTTGATTTGGGTGGTCATATGTGTGGTGCTTCATTTGTAGTAATTTTATGGACGTCTGAGGTGGTAGAAATGTGTAATTGTCTGTATTTTGTGTTGATCTGTTGTTTTTCTGAGGTAAATCATCTGAGGTGAATGCTAACACTCGCGCTAATGCTAGCGCTCTTTGTCGTTAGCTCTGACGGACACGCGCCTCTGTTTCTGAACATTAACAGCGTTTACAGAAGACAGAAGTGACATTGGTGTGTGTGTTGTTGTTGTTATGGTTGTGATTGATCTCTTGTGTGTGATTTGTGTGACAGTTTGATCAGTTACACGGCTGTGTGCGATACACTTGTGCTGACAATAGCTAAAGCGGCTAAACAACGTGTGTGTTGAACACATATTGACACATATAATGATGAGACACACAGGTTGAAAGATACACTGATAAAGAGACATAAACACTCTATAAAAACACAAAATTGTTCTATTGTCGAAGCATTGTATTCTTGAAGTTGATGCTACATAGACATGACAGTGACTTCAGTATATAATGACTTTTTATGGCCATCTTCATTATACATTGATAGTTTGAAAGTTGGGATTTCTCAATTTGTCCCAAAATGTCAGATTTCCCAAATGTCATATAATGATTAATATAATCTTAATGATATATTAAGATTATATAAAGAGCATTGCGTTAACAACGCAAGGTTGTGGGTTCGATCCCAGGGGATTGCAAATACCTATTTAAAATGTGTAGGATAAAGCAATGTAAGTCGCTTTGGATAAAAGCATCTGGCAAATGCCTAAATGTAAATGTGTATATATATGTCAGCCATAATTACCATTACAGTCATTCCATTACTTTAGTAATCTGTTGTATGTTTTAGTTTTACCGTAGTATTTTTAAATACTACAGTATGGCACAAATATATGGAAGCATATGTGGTGCAATATTCAAAATGGCAATGCAATATTCAAAATGGCAATGCAATATTCAAAATGGCAATGCAGTATTCAAAATGGCAATGCAATATATGTTGTGCAATATTCAAAATGGCAATGCAATATTCAAAATGGCAATGCAATATTCAAAATGGCAATGCAGTATTCAAAATGGCAATGCAATATTCAAAATGGCAATGCAATATTCAAAATGGCAATGCAGTATTCAAAATGGCAATGCAATATTCAAAATGGCAATGCAATATTCAAAATGGCAATGCAATATTCAAAATGGCAATGCAATATTCAAAATGGGTCCGTGTACTTTTGCGTCCATTCGTTTTTCTTTTTTTAACCATGACGATAAAAATAAAATATAAACGGTTGTTGTATTTTAAGCAAAAAAAGTTACATTCAAAATTTTGAATTAGAACTGTATTCAGAACATTCTACGAAAAAAATGTATATTGACTTATTTTCAGATTTTTGTTTATGACTTTTTGCACCTTACTTTACATTTATAAAATACACAAATTAATATCGAATAAAAGCGAATTGTACTAGTTTTCTGAGGCCAAATTAGTGACCCGGAAATATTTTTTCCCGCACCATTGAATGCGAAGCACCATGTCTCTGGAACCGTACAGACATGATTTTAAAACATCACACACACAAGGACGTTGCTGAGCATCTGTCTCAAGGTTGTTCGGCGAGGACTGTTAGAAGATTTAGATTTTTGAAGCCATGATCCCGAGCTATCCGTAGTGCAACTAACACAAATTGCATATACATTACATTAAATATCCAGAAGTTAGACAATAATTATTTAAAAAATTGCATTTTTGTAAAACTGAATAAATAGTTGTATACCAATAATTTGATTTTCATTTATAAAATAATTTTAAATAAGAAAATGTACTTTGTTTGTGGTTAATCTCTCCATTAACTTGAAAACAAATATAAAGAAAAGCACATTTTTTGTTTTTTATATAGTTGTTAAAAAAAGAAAAACGAATGGACGCAAAAGTACACGGACCAGAAATACATTGCCATTTTGAATATTGCATTGGCATTTTGAATATTGCATTGCCATTTTGAATATTGCATTGCCATTTTGAATATTGCATTGCCATTTTGAATACTGCATTGCCATTTTGAATATTGCATTGCCATTTTGAATATTGCATTGCCATTTTGAATATTGCATTGCCATTTTGAATATTGCATTGCCATTTTGAATATTGCATTGCCATTTTGAATACTGCATTGCCATTTTGAATATTGCATTGCCATTTTGAATATTGCACAACATATATTGCATTGCCATTTTGAATACTGCATTGCCATTTTGAATATTGCATTGCCATTTTGAATATTGCATTGCCATTTTGAATATTGCACCACATATGCTTCCATACAAATAAGCCTTTCATGGTATTACCATTTAATACACCAGTGTACCATGGTACTGCCACAGTTCTTGTTTGGTGTTATACATACATGCTCTTCTTTTACACTCTTACACTCATATGTACCGCCAAACACACTGATCAACTAAATAGAAACACACTACAGTTTCATATCTGTACACACAGAAATAGAGAGACACACACACATTTTCAGCAATCAAAAGCCCTCTGTGAATCCAGGTTGTGTAAATGGCGATCATTTATCAGGAAAAGTGTCAGATCGGTTGTTTTTTGTTGTCCGTGTTTTTTCCCCACTGCAGTAATAATTGCGTCCTGTTTAGTTTGCTGATGGGCAGTATCGTCCCACGGGCATCTTTCTTCATTCCTGACCTAAAACCACCCTAGTCCCCCAGAACCTGCTTGGAAAACAGTGTCCTGTTTTATATGCGAGGCTGCGTCGACATCTGCTCTGTGAAGGATCAGACACATCACATCAAAATTCACACTTTGCATAATGAATTGACAAGTCTGCCCGTACTTTTGCCGTTAGTTTAGTAGTGGGAGGGCTTTTCTTAAGATTTGAAGCAGGTTCAAAGCCATCAAGTCATTACAACTGATGTAACATCATCAAGTTCAGTTCATGCAAATTACTGTCTCCTGACATTTGGCCGTGTCTGTTTTCATTAGGTCGAAAACAACATTTTCTGCCAAAATGTCCATTTACATTGCCAAAGACCATCTTATGTTTGGCTGGTTTTGGTCTATAAAATTGGTGGTTGTGGTTTTAGATTGGCTAAATCAATGTGTATTTAATATGATGTTAAACTCGTGTTCACCTGTGTAAATAGCTGCACAACGGCCATCAACTATTAACCTCAGTTGACATAACAGCAGCTTTATCTTCTAGTGGACTCTGAATCTGTCTAATCCTGAAATGCAAACATGTTTCCTAACATTTATTTTTATCGTATAGTATTTTCTGATAAAAGCAGTAATGCACTTGAGGCTTTAGATCTGATAGACGTCTTATATCTCTTGTTATTACTCAAATATAGTATAGTCGTCTTGCATTGTGTGCTGTCTGACTTTTGGACCCTACCCTACAAGTTGGTTTTTGCAACTTTAGTGTAGCACAAGCACATCCCTGTCAGCATGTGAAGATTATATGTTGGTCACTCTTTAACTGTAGAGTCCCTCTATATGTCTTAAAAATGAGAGTTTAGTTCTAGGAATGAATGCGTTTGGAAAGCACCTGACTTCATGTTCTCGGGTTTCGTTATGAATGTCACAACTCATCACGGCTCTTGTGCTTCTCTGGCATGTTTGTGTATTATTATTGCTTTGATAAACTTCTGATTTGTGGGTTATTTATATGTCACTTCCTCTTCTTACTCACTGAGACTGGTGTTTTGTGACACTGGAGGTCATGTTTCTCTAGATTGATTCTGGCTTTGTTAAGAAAGTTCAGGAAAGCTTGAGAAAGCTGAGCTTTGTAAGCTCTCTGAATTCGGCGTTTGTGTGTTTTTCTTTCTTTTGCATTAGACTGCATCGTTCTTGCATTTTAAATGGTGTCACTTCAGAATGTACAGCAAACTCTCCATAATACACAGTTTGATTGGATTAGGTGTGTGTCCTTTTATGTTGCAGTTAGGGTCTTTGCACATACAGTCAGAAATTTTTGTATGCATTTTATCGTATTTAGTATTTGTCAAAACGCCTCTCAAAATGCTTGCTACGGAAATTTTGGATGCTTATTTCAGACTCAAGTTGGCTTTTAGTCTTAGAGCATATTTGTAGATTTAAAGACTTATGATTTAAAAATATTGTTTGACTGTAAAATAGAATTTTGTAGAATATTGTACATTTTGTAGAATTTATTTTGTAATTTAATAAACAATTAGGCTACTTTATGAAATAAGGTGATGTCCTCATTATTATTCATATTTATATACATTTAATAAGTTAATGAATATTGTTGTAAATTGGGGTTTATTGGGTTTATAACAGCAATGAGCCACCTGAGACAGTTTATACAGTGATTTATGTAGTGCAGTAATTGTTTTGTGTTCTCAGTTGTCTTTAGCCTGCAGTAATTCAAGCAAAGGCTTTAAAAGTTTAAGGACTTTAAAATGCATATATGCAAGAATATGATGTGTATATTGTTTGCGTAACAATAATACGATTGTGGGTAAATACATTTTCACAATGTTGAAGGCTTTAAAATCGCGTGGGAAAAGTATCTTTTTTTTATTTTGGACTGAAATGTGTCTTTGGCATTCATCTGTGTGATTCAGCAGCATATATTGGAAAGCCTGTATTCAGCTTTGATTGGTTTCAAGCATCGAGCCGAAGGCATCTTGGCATCAGGTGCTGTTGTGGTCTGAGTTGGCCTGATCCGCAACAAAGCCTCCAGGAGATAAATGTCTTGCTGGGGATTTCTGTTTCTGTGTCGAGTGTGGTGAGGTGAGGCGAGGATAACGCAGCCTCTCACTTTTAAATTCTGTTATCAAGCTGCCATTTGTCCAGAACCCAAGTAGAATCTACCACAGTGAAAGAAGAACGCTTTGCCCGCTTCTACATAGCCTATCCAATGGTTTTCTCATAGTGTTTTGAAGATTGAATAACCGGGGTGTGGTACGAGCTTTGCGTACCCTCCTGACCGGGACGCCTCTGGCTGTTGAGAAGTTTACACCCTCATAAAGTGATGTAACTGTCTTGAAGCGCAGTGAGTTATGGCCATCATCTGATGAGGGCGTTTTTTGGCTTCTAGTGAATGAGACGAATCTAGTTAGATGTCACTTTCTGTTTCACTGCCTGTTTTTTTGGTATGGATTCCACATTCTGTGGTCACTTTGGAATTGATTTATTGCAGATTGACTTTTTCTCAAATTCCAGTGAAATTGAGATGTGAGGTTGGGGTTTTTGGCAACGGTGGGAGATTTTTCATTGTCTCTGTTTTGTTCTTCCTATTTTTTAGTTTTAAAGCTTATATAGTTTTGAAGGATAACGTTTCATTTACTCACCAAAGAAAACTTAACACGAACCTGGAAAATGATTGGCCTTTAAATGTTTTCTTTAATTGTAGATGTTGATCATTTAGATTTTCTTCTTGTATGTTTTTATTGCCCCTATAGACGGGTTCCCATCCAAAGTTGCGAATTTAGTTTATACACAAAATTGGGATATCTCATAAAACTCAACTTATGTCTAACTTGTCCTTTGCAGACATTGCAGATTGCAAATATTTCGAAATGCTTCCATACAAAAGACATGCTCGCGATTGATTCGAATGTGTTTGCGGAAGCGGATGCACTTACAAAAAAAATAAAACGGTCCTGATTTATGGCCAGTCAACCGGTGCATCCCTACTTTTTCGCAAAAATGTTTTTAATGTGAAATTTGCCGTTTCCATCACTCGTTTCTGATGCAAAACTTCAGGATTCGAATAAAACCTGGGTGATGGAAACCCACTTTAGGAGTCACAGATGGAGTTGCAGGCAGATCTGCTGATATGTTCTTGAGTTAATGAGAAATATTGTGTTCCTGAATTCAGTTGAAATGTGTGGAAAGAGAAAGCGAGAGACCGAGTTAAGTAAAATGTAAATGATTTGAGCTAATGGCTTAATCCTTATTTAATTACACTCTTACTTCAGTTTGCTATTGTTGGGCGACACATTTCTGCACGGCATGTTTTCCTCTCAGCGGAGTTGAAATAAATTTGGCTGGATTTCATATATATTTGCAATTATCGCTTGGCTGTTTATTTAAAGAACAACTTTCTTATTTGAAGGATTATATAGGAAGGTAAAGGGATCTTGAAGCCTGCTAGCACTTCCCTTTATAGAGCTACAAAACCTTGAATATAACACGCATTATTATTTTTGGATTGTGAAAAATTGGAAACGTCACATGCACCGGTTAAGGTTTCAGACGGGCGACCAGTTGAAAAGACCCGCCGTATATAAACGCTAGACTCACAAATCTCCTGTGTAATAGTACCACCAAGGATGCTTGTGAAATTATCAAAATGTGAAATTAACACCTGCTAACCACAAGAATATTTAGCTGGTAGGTGGCGGGTATATTTGTCAGACGTATCTAGTGTTGTGACAGATGGCTGCTTCTGCATTCACGGAGATGTCACACAGACCACAATTACAGTGTTGTGCTGCTGTGTTATGAAGTTGAAACCTTAGTCATGTTTCTAGAAAGTCTTTTGTTTCAGGAAACAGCCTGTTCGGACCACAGATTGTGAAGGGTGAATGTGATGGTGTTTTGTTCGGGATTGTGTGCTTAGTTTTAATTCAAATAGATGTTATGAAAGCCCTTATCTGGATCTTATCTAGACAGAATCAACGTCAAACAGAAGCAGATGCTCAACTTCAGTTATGGCTAAAAACTCAAATGAGTGATAGTGTATAAGTTCTTGAGGATTCTTGATGTTATTCTTTCTCAATAGGAACGTAATCTTTGCCGGAGGTATTTTAAGAAACGTTCATCAGAGAGTTGTCGTGTTTCTAGATCTCAAGGGACTCAATGTAATTAGAGTGTAAACAGAAAGGTTGTGATCTGGCATATGTTCTTTTGAGCGAACGTTTTCTGAACTCCCTCTGCGTCTTTAAGATGTTTGCAGCGCTCCTCGTGAGCAGTCAGGCACAGTGACGTTCGGCTACTTTGGGAATTCAGATAATCCAATTGAAAATGGGTCATTTCTCATCTGCAGTACCTGTAGACTCTGTAGCTATTAAACTTGATTGTTTGCAATGCAATTACCAGGAGGGGAAGCGCTAAATTTAGCCATTGTTTATTGAAGGAGTGCTGGTTTTTCATTTCAGAAGTCCACTCCAAAAATGGTTCAAGCCAAAGAAGATATTGTTTTAAAACCTTCCTTTTTTAATAGTGATAATAGAAAAATACACTGAAATGTTATTAATTGTTTAAAATATTGAGTTCGATATTTTATTCTGTATATTAAGGTCAATTTGGTAGGCGGGTAATGTTAAATTATGGCATGATATGTCAAGATACACAAATAAATTATTTAATCTATTGCAATGTGTTTTACAAAACAATATAATGCTATTTCTTTTTAAATAACTATTCTATTAGGGTTTACATTTCTGACCTTTCTTATTTTTTTTACTGACAGACCTTATCAAATCTTCATTTATGAACATCTAAGAGGTTAACTTTAACCTTGAATGTTGTCATTTCTCCAACAAGTTGTATGTACAAAAATTTATAAAACATTGTGATACTATTGTATTTTGATCGTGTAGTGGCCTGATTATATCCTTACATCCCTACAACTGCTCTGACATAAAAATGCATTGCAGGATTGACCCAACTGAGATCGTGATGGAAGATGAAAACAAGGTTCTTGAGCTTTGAGAGATACGGAGATGATTATTTGACTCTCATTTGGCTTTCAGCGGTGAGTCATTTGTGTAAAGCGGAGAGCGACTGCCGGAGGAAATTAGATTGAGAGGTTCTGCTGCATACTGACCGCCTGCTGAACTCAGAGACTGACAGCAGAAGGACATTGAGGTAGAGGAAGTGGAGAAGAAAGATACAGAGGTGAAGAAAGGGATTGAGAGAACAGATTTTGTATCACTTAGCTGCCTCTAGGGACCTTCTGCTAGGACTAGACTAAACACTTTAACATGGAGTTCATCAGCAGGTCCAGAATTACACACAGCTGGCCTGGTCATTTTCTCTGTTCTCACACCTCGAGTGAGATGGTAGGTCTGTCACTGAAGTATACAAACAGTGCTTCCTTAGATTTTAAGACAGAAAATGTAATTGTTTGTTTTGAAATAGTCTTCAATTTGTGCACTTTAATGAATCCACTTTAATGGATGAAACGATGTCTCCCGTGTAGACAGCTCACTCAGATTACTTTGGTCCGGCTGTGGTCTCCTGGGATGCCAATTTATGTGACCTCCTTTCCAGCAGGCTTGTAAAGACGGTTGCAGTTCTGTGGTTTCCTCTTCCTCAAAGCCTTAGCTTTGCCCCAGATATTCAGAAAATCCTCTCTGAGGTCTTGATTTTTGATCCTAGACAGTGCTTTAATGACAGTTGACCTGGACTGAAAGTATTGTGGTTTCTCATGGGCCATGGCTAAACCTCTTCGTGTTGAGTGTAAAGAGATATTTGTTCTGGACACAATGGAATTGATTTTGCCGTTGATGAAAATGGGTTCAGGGCATTGATTTAATGTCTTGATATTCTTGTTTTTTTACATCTGGACATTTCTCGTTACATGTTTTATTGTCAAGTCAAATAAGGTGCTATTAGTTAACATTAGGAAATTCATTAGCTAACATTAGCTAACAATGAACAATTTAGTTTTATTCCTTTTCAATGTTAGCTCATGTCAATGCAATTATTCATGTTAGTTCATGATGCATTAGCTAATTGAAACGGTGACAACGTTTGAATTTAATAATGCATTAGTAAACGCTGATATTAACATGAATTAATAGTAATAAATGCTGTAGAAATATTGTTCATTGTTCGTTTATGTTTGCTAATGCATAAACTAATTGTTAACAAATTGCACCTTATCGTAACGTGTTACCTTGATTTCTTTGATTTTCTGAAGTTTTCCTGGCTCTTGTAGGTTGCAGTGTACACCGCAAAATGTGTTTCATATTCTAAAACTTATGCCAAGACTCATATATAAACTGTTGTTTCGATTGGCAGGAAAATATGTTTTATGATCCGCTCAGATTTCTGCCTTATTAACTTGCATTTAACCCAAATTAACTTTCCTGTTTGTTTCAATAACACTGCGACTGTTTCCGATAGTTCAGTAGAATTTTGATTCATAACAGCCCTAATAATGATTATACAACAATTACAAACATGTTATTTAATGGTTTGACACACCGCAGGACTGCTAGCGCCGCTTGCCAAGCACCGTTTTGCCCATTGAACAGCCCACGGAGTTTGAATTACTGGTTTGAATTGAGCACATGATGTTTATTGGTTGAATTGTTAGAGATTGGACCCCAGTCGGGTTTGACCGCTGGGTTCTAACCTTTTATTGAGGGGTCACTGTGTGCTCGTGTGTGAATGTGTTTTTCACAGAAGTGCTCAGCAACAGCGGATCTGTTTTGAGCTCTGTGCCTCCCTGTCTTTCTCTCAAACCAGCCATAAAGATCCTTTCATCCATCCCTCCCCCATCACCAGAAAGCTCTGCCTGACATTGTGCTGGTGAGAATAAGAGAGCAACGTGTCAGGCCGCGTTTATACAACTGCATTTTGCTTTAAAAGAGCATAATTCTTGCTGCGGTTTCGCCTGGAGTTTACACTACTCCTGAGTTTTCGACCCCCGAAAACGGAGACTTTTGGAATGGCGGCAGACCCCATTTTTAGTTTGAAAACTCCAGGGTTAAGTTTCTGTGTAAACGGACGAGAACGTAGACTTTGGAATATACAGGCGTGGTTACCCACATTCACTTACTGATTGTGTCGTCAGTATCATTGGGTTTGGTCCCCTGATTCGTTAAGCCTCTGTCATATGAGCCATTACGCTACCTGAAGGCGACAATGACCAGCCTCGCAAGGACTGTGTAAAAAACAGGCTCAAGCATACGAATCGACATGATGACATTACAGCAACGCGAGAGAGAGTCGAGAGCCATATGCTTTTAAATGTGAATTTCCCAGAACCCATTGCTTTTTTTAGTTTAGCTCTTTTTACTTTTAAGGGATATTACAGAGGCTAAACAAAATTTCACCATATTTTACATCATGACCTAATATGACTTTCTTCTTGAAGAATAATGCAGTTGGAGTTATAATACCACATATCATTCATTTTTCTTCTAAACAGTAGAATGGGATTGAATGGAGTGGAAATTTTTGAAGCTCCAAAATGCGCATCCATCCATCAAAGAATTGCTCAACACAGGGTCTGTGGTCTTAGCAATAGTCTTCTGGATCAAATCGATGCATTTGTTTCAGAGAAATATCCAAATTGAGAGATATTAACGATAATGTTTAACTTCCTTTATCCCTATGCTGCGCGTGAACCTGAGGCTTGTTTTTCCGGCAAATGACACAGGGGGTGTTGTAAGGTCTAGTGATGAAAGTGTCATTTTCCGTTTTATTCCAATAAGATACCGTCTCCTCTGTGCGGGAGCTTTCGCCACAGTCAATTGCCGGAAAAACAAGCCTCTGGTTCATGCAAAGCCTATGGATAACGGAAGCTAGATGTAGCGTTAATAGCTCTGTATTATTCTTCAAGAAGAAAGTCATATTCAGTCAGGATTACTTGAGGGTGAGTAAAACATGGGGAAATTGTGTTTTACCTCTGAAATATCGCTTTAGTGTTTGGCAACAGAAAATCCATTCATGTCCTTTCCTGTTTGTTTCTTAACTTAAATTTTGGATTGCTACTGTAAGATATTTAGTTTTTGCTGTGGATTTCCTCTGTGTCATTGGAGTGTCTATGTATTGAGTTCTGTACAAACTGATTTTCATATTAATCGGTTTAGAATATGTGTGCAATTTACCAGTTTGCCCAAAAAACGTATGAAGGTGTTACATGTTTGAGAATATTATTCCGAGGTTGGCTTTTTAGTCGCTCCTCTCCTCTAATGTCCATTGTGAGGCTTGTTGTAGCCTGAGATCAGCCGTGTGAGTGAAATGGCCTGTTAGTCATCTATTCTCATTGTTACGGAGACTCCGGGCCCCTGGCACATTCCCCCCACGGGGAACACAATTATATGCTTCCTCTTAGCTGGGTCACAGAGCGGCAAGGGAGGGGTCTTCTGAACACAGGCTGGTGGGAGGCTGATGGTTGAACGCAGGAATCTTCCTGCTTGTGTGTGTTGAGTCTAAGGGGAGGACTGCAGTAGATCCAGGAGACAGCTGGCTGGCTAGTGGGAATCTCTTCAGTTAAGTGGCCTTCAGGACATCTTGGGTTGAATTACAGACGCGTTTTGAAGAATGAGACAATGTTCTAGTATTCTGAATAATAGGCCAATATTGCTGTAATAATTGGATTCTCTAAAAGATGTGCCAACTGTCTAATGTTGTAAAGAATAAAGAAGCACGCTCTGAATAACTGGCCAAAGAAATGATATTTCAGACAGGGATCCAGACTGCGCCTAAAAAAGTCGCATTAGCGACCACAAATATTAATTTGCGCGTGATATTTTTGCAGTGATCACCACTGGCGACCATCCAAATTTACTAGTAAGCAAGAAGCTGTTATGAGCATGAGGAAGAACAGTGAGATATTTGAGACGTTTACAACGATCTAACCGCCGGAAGTTCAGGGAACGTAATTTATAAGTCTATCATTTAAGACAACGCTGGATCATTTCAAATCCGTTCACAGCAATAATGAAATCCGCTGAATTCTTTGAAGTTTCTGTAAATGCTGAATGCTGAAAAGTGTCATTATTACAAACTAAAATCAACATAATTAATGATTAACACAAGCCATTTCATTTTGCTGTAAACTCTAAATGTATACTTTTTTCCATGTATATAATAAATAAATATGGTCTTGACATGCATATTTTCTGCTGGTTAAAATTAATTCAGAGTATTTACTTTTTAAATAAGCAGAACCAAATCTGCTGTCATCTGCACTTAAGTGCATAGACAGGCAGCACTTTAAGACTATTTGAACACATTTACACATATTTATATTTGTTTCAACACATTTAAACCTTAAAATTACAACTATTAATTGAATTCTGCAGAATTTTTCACAAATTTTAGAATAGAATTAACAAAAACATCCTGTATGGCCTTGCTTAGGAGGAAAAACAACTTGTAAAACTTTGTGAGCAAAACATATGAGCGAGAAAATGTACACACAACAGGATAAGTAAAAGTATGTGATTTAAGTTCATGTTATCTGGCTCTTAAAAAAATAATTTGGTGTCATCATTGACTTACCTTCGAGTTGTTTCAAATCTGTATAAATGTCTTTGTTTTTGACTAACATGGTAGGAAATAATAAAATGGTGGTCAAAAGTGCCCCAGAACTGTTTGCTGTCCTACATTCTTCAAAATGTCTTACTGTCATACTATGGTAATATGGTAATTTATACAGATTTTGAACAACTAGAAGCTGTGTAAATGGTGGCAGAATTTTCATTTTAGGTGAACTATCCCCTTCGTTGATTTCTTTGTCTGGAGCTCTGTCAGAAATGACTAGACTACCTTGAGTGGTTTCCAGAAGGGATGGTTTATTTGTTGTTGGTTTGGCATGTCTCTTGATAAAAGATGCAGAGATGAGAAACTGCAGTACAGGTTGAGAAATGCTTCTGAGAGTGGGTTCTTTCATACGAGCGGTTTCTTACAATAAATTTGCTTCACTTTTGACATCTTAATTTTAATTGAACCGCTAGGTGCTAGTTACCTGAAACGCCTCACAGATCTTTTCAGAATCGCTATGATGTGTGAGGTAAACGTTTTTTTATGAGGGGTTTTGATCTTGCCCAACCCTTTTTCTTGATCAATTCCCAGATTTGTTCAAACTCGTCTTGCATCAACAAGAAATAACAAAATGATTGTGTGAATTGACAGCGTCAGGCAGCTAGAAAATTTGACCTTTAATACAGAAGCATTTTATGAAGATGTGTGAGCGGCTTAAAACAGAACTCTTGTAGTCAGATCTATTGTAGCTGTAGCTGTAGGCTTCTGTCTGTCATCTCGGTTAAATGTGAATGTAAATCAGTTGTGGAATCTTAAGATTAACTGTCATTGTTTCTCAATTCTAAAGATGTTTTATTAGTCTTAAAAGTTTGAACACCCTCCACACTGCCACATCCTTAGACGTCTAATGATATTACGTTTTTACTAGAGTAACACAATAGCTCTGTTCTAACACCTCGTTAACATCCCTGTTGTCTCCTTAAAGCAGTGGTTCTCAACGTTCTGTTGTACGACTCCCTTTGTGTACAGTGTAGAGTGCATTGCTTTTGGACCCCCCATAGTAATGCACCATCTTAAACTTTGAATTTTAATTGAACCAAAAACATGTTCTGTTATACAATGTTGGAAGATCAAAACTTTTGATTGGTGGTCTTAATTTTTCTGATGTTTGATTGGATATAATTTATTAGAATTTCTATTTCATAAAATGCCACAAAATCTGTAGTCCCCTGGATACATCTTGGGCCCCCCCAGGGGGCCACAGCCCCCAGTTGGAGAACCACTCCCTTAAAGCGTTTTTTTACTTCTGCGTCGGACCTAAGAAGAGACACGTACCCTACGCCATTGTGTGACACACACCTTAATGCTCTGCGGACAGCAAGCGCACACCCTCCCTTCATGTCAAAAAACGTTTGATTTATTTATACTCATTTACGAATGAATTATCTAAATGAATCACGTGTTTTCTGTATTTAACGACTCAAGCTGCAAAAGTGACTGTTTACTTGCCGCTATCATTGCTAAATACTTCTCATATAGCGTTCACAATGAACCGCTTTTTCACCCGCTCTTGTCTTGGTTACACAATGACACACCTGTGGAAAATGATGGCTAGTGGCCATCGACATACAAGTATAAACGAAAACCATAGCCTTGCCTACGGCGTAGGTCCGACACAAAAGTAAAAAACACTTAAGGCAGTAGTGCACTTGTCACAGACCCTCACAGATCACTGTATGTAGGTAGGAGATTACAATACAAATACTTTCTGGTAGTTGTCCGGTGTACACAAATTTATTGGCACCACTCTAGACATAGTGTAACATTTGACAGTATTTCTGTTCTGGTGTCAGTGGGATGGTTGATGTCCGTCTCTGCGGCTGTAATCTTTGTTTGGTTGAGTTCATTTCCCCTGTCGCCATCCTGCTGGGATTTCCTTTGCCAACTCCTCACATCTCGTCCTGCAGGAAAAACAGTCTTTACACACTATGCCAGCCAGCTAACACACCATCAGACAGATTTTCTCTCTTCTTTTGTTTAGCCGAGAGACCTTGGCCGGGAAATTGGCAGTAAAACAACTGCACAGATCACAAGATTGTGGTGATAACTCTATTTTCTCTATCAGGCTTCATGTTACTGTGAAATATGATTTTTTTATCATTCCGAGCTTCAGAATAGAAATATATAAACACTGTTTATTATTTATTGGAAACACTTCTAAAATGTGCTACTTTTCAATGTCATAGAAAATCGAACGTTAGTATACTGCCATTTTTAAATGTGCAGAAAAGTCATGTGATGTAGATCATTTGTGGATTTGGAAACCGTTTCACTGGTTGTATGAGCTTTTCCTTTAGTCCAATTGACATTCCTCAGAGAACCCTTGACTCCTTCTGATGCCGTGGGGTCTGTGGATCACTTCAGGCATGACTTTGTTCTGTACATGTGTACTTATTCATACAAATAAGAAAATTGTCAAGAACATGTCCACATTTCACATACAATCCATGTGTTATTATAATCGGTATACAACAATCATCGTTCTAAAAATCACGGTCAAAATTTTTCACCAAACAGAAAACATTTCTGTCATTTGTTAAGTTTAATTGAAGTTTAGCTGTAATTGTTTCAGATAAAGTTTCATGACAGACTTATCTTTGCGATACGTGTTTTTGCACTCTCACATTGGGAAGGCGCTCCTCTCGTCTTTTTTATCGGCCCTGAGCTTCTCTTCAAATGCTGCTTTAGTCGCAGTATGAATTAAACATGCGGTTGTGAAGGTAACACTGCACAGCACCTGCAGGGGTGGAAGCCTCCGAGCGTGCGCTTGTGTACTTCACAGCTCGATTTTCTGTCCTCCCCTGTGATTTAATGGATTTTTTTGTATTTTTGAAGACACGACGGGAAGTGTTTGGACAGCCCCGGCCCGTAGTCCATGGATTTTCAGTGTGGGGGGGTTGAATTTGCTTGGGTGAATGTTGGTCTCAGCTTGCATGTGTTCATCATAAATTTATTGGCTGGGACAAACACAATTGAACACACAGCTGCCGCCCATTTAATGGCTCTGTGTGGGCGTGATTTGGAAGCCGCTTTTTTGAGCAGAAACTGAAGGTGTTGAAGACCAAAACACCTTCACTGGTTTTGTGTTGTGTTGTCTTGAGATGCTTGTATGTGTAAGTAAAACATTGAAATGTTTTATAATTTGTTATGTTATTACTTTTCAACATTACACATAGGATTTCTTCCTACATTACAGTCGTTTTCACAGTGTGATCGCTGTTCTCTTGGCTGTATTTTAACACTTTAACATGCAAAGTCTGAATAAGCAACACATTCTCCTAATAAACAGATGGCTGTCCATTGTGGTTTTGTGTGGATTGTGTGTGTCTGAAATTCTTTTTAAAACCACATCTGAACCACCTCCCCATTGGGCTGGCGTGACCTGCATGGCAAATCTCAATAGCTTTCTCTAAGCATAGCTAAGTATGTGTATGACTCCATTATGCAATGGGCTAATAGAGCGTTCCCACCAAACGTGACTTGCGCAAATAAATCGCGCTATTCACACTGTAGTAGAGTAGGCGGGGCGAGACCGTGGTTCGTCCTCTCTCCTCGACGGTCCGGTCGCTCGTTCCTTTTATATGCTCCCTATCTCATTCACAATTACTCACCGGACTCGAACCACGGTCTCGCCCCGCCTACTCTACTACACACACGTAATGGGACGATTGAACATTTCGAGTTTACTGGAGGCGGCTCCAGTCTCGTGTACATAAAGCTCAAATTGAGTATTTTTTTTTTTTTTACAATTTACCAGATTGTCCGAACTCCTCACTTACTTTCTCCCAAGCAAGATCCCTTTTATTCCAGTTTTGATAAAAGCAAGATGAATTGTACTGCTCCAGGTATCCACATGCAGCAACGATGATTTTGTTCTCCATTTTTGTATCAGTTTTCTGCCTACGTGCGCAACGTCATAATCACGTCACTACTAGAGCAAGATCCTGATTGGTTAACTCCTGACAGTGAGAAATGTTGGAAAGAGAACAGAGAACATGTAAATGACAACGGTTTTATTGGGAAATATGCTTTAAGTAATGTTTAGAGAGTTAAATATAAACGTGTCTGAAATTGCAACTTTTGCTGCCTTCACATGCTCTTGAAAATTCGATAATCCCCACCCGGAAATAATTCTTGGAGTGGTTCATTTTTAATGTTAAAAGAGATTTGTAATGTTTTAATGCTACTAAATACTTCTTATGTTAACAAATCCAGACGTTACGTTTGGATTTCAGATGGGAAATATCCCACTTCCGTGGTGTCCTTAACGTGGTTTTCAAACTATGTGATGATGTCACAAATATGTTAATTAGCGCGTGATGTCATCAAGCGCCACAGTTTCACAAAATCCTACTGGAAACACTGGGCTAACTGGTCTTAAAGAGGCTTTTGTGTAGTCAAGTTACATTCTTGCAAATGTTAAAGCGTCATCATTTTTATATTAAGCATAGTCCCCAGAAGTAAATGTGTAATAGCAGGTAGTTTGTTGTGGTGTGACTGTAATTGTTTTGAAAGCTTTGGTGCTTTACAGAAAGTGAATTTAGAGACAAAAAGTTACAAATCTTTAAAACGTCAATGTTCAATGATAAAATAATAAAACAAACTAGTTGAGCTCACTTATCCATCCACAGTTAAGATGTATGTTGAGCAGTTAAATGTGTTTTAAAGGTGATATATTACATGAGGTTTATTTGTAGATCAACTGAGATGTAAAGCAGTTGACCCTGAAGGTCTTAAGTGTTGCGTTTGACTCAACTTCCCCCAGAGCTCGAGTGATTGATGATGTGTGTTAATAAAACCACAACGACTGAATAGGGAGGTTTGTGTATTTGTTTATTGACTCTTTAGCCTGACTACTCAAGTCTTTTCCTGCTGTGTTTGGTGTGATGTTTTGTCTGCGTGTTGTCTGGGTTTCTGCTGGTAACTGTTTAAAATCGTCATGTTGGCAACCAAATGGCTTCTCTTCACCTGAGGCATTTTTCCTGCAATCGTCGGCTGATTATACCTTTGTATCAAGTGGAGCACATTACACCTTTCTCTAATGATTTAAAATTAGGGCTTAGACCGGACCTCAAATGTGCGTCTAGTTGTCAGTTTTTGCACGCAATGAAAGATGAAAGATGCAACCGTCAGCTACAAATACGTTAAACGTTTTGGTGTGAAGTGAACCAAAATGAAACAATTAAATGTTCGTTTTTAGTGAGTAAATAAACTAGCACTGTCTGCAGAAAATTTGCTGAAACTGTTGGTGTGGTAACAAGAGTGTAAAAATGTAAGAGGATAAATGTAGAGAAGAGAGAAGTTATTCTGAAGGTCGCAGACCTTTCTAATTTGCAGGGATCTCAGGCTCTTTATTTATGTCAAGTTTAAATGAACATTTTGTCGCTTTGATAGTTTCTGTTCGCTTTTGATTATTTCTGTGAACAGGGCGTGTTAATGTCTTGTATCTGTGTGGACAAATGTAGCTGTATATATTCTGCTCCTTTTGTCTTCAAGCAACCATATCCAGCTTTAGATCAAATCTTTGTAGCGCTCAGACCTTATGAGTATTTCTATAATCTATGGTTAGAGTTCAATGACTCTCTTAACATCGTAAGAATTTCAAAAAGTGATTCTTAGTGGTTTAAAGCGACAGCAGCGAGTAAATGATGACAGTATTTTCTTAAGTCTTTGTTTGAGCTTGCTGATCCATTAGTTTCCCCGAAGGCCACAGTTCTTAGAAACAGCACCATGGTCACCTTCCCTCAACTATTTGTTCAAGTCATCAGGGAGTTTGTCAGCTGCCTCAGACTTTCAATGTCTACAACAGTATTTCTCTTCTCTCAGTGAATAGGCTTGAAATGATCTGTGACTGCTTCTGTACCCAATGTTCAGCAGGACTGTCATCCTCCCTCCCAAATCACTTAGCTGTTCCCTTTCCAATGTGAGTAAGTCATGTTCAAAGCCATTATTACCTAGATATTCTGTATTATTGTTTATTTAAAATACTGTTATCATTTAATGATGAATTGAACTGCTTGCTAAACATTGGTGTCTTTCATGTTGTTTTTTACATTTTTATTTTAGCAGAAAGCCTTTTGTATGTGAGTTGTTTTTACTTTGGTTACATTTCAACTAAGACAGCAGGTTTTCCTGGCAAAATCACTGTTATGCACTTTATGTCATGGCATATTAGCTTGCTTGATTTGCGTGATGCACTACACCATTGCAATTGAGCTCGAAAGCTTTCGTTTCTATCTTTGTTGCGTCTTGGAGCATTAAAAAAAGACTCTTTGACAGGATTGACATAAGAGAACCAACAGAACTGGTGACGTCTTCAGGGCATGTCTGTGTACTCGCCTGCATACACAAAGTTCATCTGGCTTAGCGTAATCATGACCTGGCAAACGGCCGAACCCAGACAGGTTGCTCGGGGACAGGGCGAAAACCCTCGTAATGGTACATCGCGTACGTTCGCAAATTGAAATCCTGCTGCTCGTTTAAACCAAGCATTCCTCCTGACATTTTGCTGAGACGCTTGATTTCCAGCACCTGAAGCTTCCTGCAAATTTGTGTTTCGCTCAGCAGTTCAAGCACACAATCCAATTACACGGTGAAATCTCAGTGTGGCGGCTGATGCAGAATGCCGGGTCTGTGGCCTGCAGACTGACTCTTAGAAACAGCTTGTTAAGAAGTGCCCTTATAAGACAGCTTTTGGCTTGGATGTGTTAGCAGAGCGGGAAAAATGTATGAAGGTTCAGGAGATTTTTGACCTTACTAACATTTTACGGACATTTAATTCTTTCAGTTCTGTTGTAATAGTATTATGATTATGCAGCAAATCTTAATATTGCAAGTTTAGAATATATTATTGTTTATAGGTCTGTCGCGATAGCTTTTTGTGTGCCCATAAACTGCACCAGATAGAATTGCAATGCTCCATATTGCCATTTTACAAATATTTTATGCTACTGATTAAGCAGTTTAGGATAAGCAGATCCCTTGATACATGAACTCAGCATGATTGTATGTCATAATGTGGCCGTTTAAAATAGATACACTTGCTCAATTGAGCAACGAAAAACAATGTTACCTTATCTGGAACAACTTTTTGGGAGATGTCCCTTTCGTGAAGTCTAATGTGTATTCATACATGTGACATGTCATATATAACTTAACTGTATGTAAGACATTCCTCAAGCGCCAACTGCAACTTTTGTTTTAAATCACTCTTCAGGTTAATGTTTGTTGTGTTGCTGTTTTCGTTACCTCCGTATTTAAAAAGTAGAACGTCTTGTTCATGCACTACTTTGTATTCATATCGGATTGGGAGGATTCCTGCTTTGACACCAGCCGATTACGATTCCGAACTTGCTTTTTCAGCTAGAAAACACAATATAACTACTTGATTCTTTTCACAGTCTGCACGGTGTGTTTAATTGTGTGTGTGTTTTTTTTTTGTAAGCGCAAGCACTGCTAAAGACACACAGGGCAGCGCTAATGGAGACAGCACGATTGGATAAATGTTAATGTCATTCATTTTTATGTAAACAAATGCATATAATACAATGCCAATGGATTGCATAACCAAAAACAACCTATGTCAAGTTTATATACTGTGCGATAAGTAGATGAATGGATTATCGTGACTGCCCTAGTTGTTTATCGTACGTTACATGTTGTACATGTATAGACGGTTTCAAAGCAATGACACAATCAAACGTTACTGCGCATGCCCGCTTCCGGTACACATCCTCAAAGAATAGAGAACCTGTTGATTATTTCTGATAACAAGCAAAAGAAATGACAAATATATTACATTAGCTAGCAAGTTAAAAGAATGTCTAGCCAGTATTGTTTTGGGTTACCAGTAGAAAAAACTACAGTTCGCTAAACTAAAATGCAACATATTTTTACGACCTATTTAATAGGGGTGTGTATTGGTAAGTGCCTCCCTATACGATACACATCATGATAGATGGGTCACGATACAATATATTGCTATATATTTCGATACGATACACATTTGCAATATATTGGAATACTTTAAATAGAAAATGTAAAAATTAGAGTTAGAAATACAATATGCTGTGCACCACCTGGGGTTTTCTTTAAGGATAAGTCTAAAAACATCCATTACCTCTGCAGAGTGGCTATGATGTACGATGCAAGGACCTTTAGATCATAGGTTTGGGTTTCCAAACTGTGGATTGCTACTCTCCAGTGGGTAGCACAGGGGATTAAGGTTGGTCACTTTGCTGTTGTGGTGCATTACAGTGAAAACAATGAACATGGGCAGTATAAAACCCCTGGTTCATTCGTGCTGTAAATGCTCTGGTGACACATCCGTGAAAGTCTTTTTGATATAAATTTTTTGAATATAATAAAATTTATAATGAAATATAAAAACAAATTTCTCAAACAATAACTTCTCTAACAATCACTGTGATTATAATTTTTGGCAAAATACCCATTTTAACTATTATACAGCATGACAAAAATGTGACTAAGTTTGACTAAAACAAAACAAAAATGCATAGACATTTAGTCAACTAAACTGGATTAAACAAAAACAGGACAAGGATGACCAAATATGATAAAAACTAAAAAGTGTATTTGTTGTGGGACAAAAACTAACACTAAAATAAAATAGCTGACAAAATTAACACTACTCAACGACTTATTTTCAAAACCAAAGGACACCCACACATCAGCTCTGAGAGCTCGAAGCGGTCCTATATTTTTCACCCTGCTCGCTTCCACTTACTTTTGGCCGTCTGTATATGACATGATTTAAAAAAATGATCGATAGTAGCGGTAGCACTATCGGTACACTATTGGGAAAAAAAGACTTGCGATAGTTTCATGTATCCATATTTATGCACATCCCTACTATTTAACGGGTTTTAAAGTTTTTAAATGAGTACAATATACAAAATTAAAATACAATAAAATTTAACAAATTGTTTATTTAATACAATTTTTATACAATAAAATATTAATATAAATTAAATAAATATAAATCTGACAGACCCATCAATAAATGCTTAGTGGAAGTTAACTTAGGCTAGGTGCATGCACTATACGTATCAAAAGTATACGTTTGTTTGTAAGATTCAAGATTCATGCACTGTTGTTGCCTTTTGCTGTTGTCATAAAAAAATATATATTTTGTAAGTCATCATGGTGAGTGTCCGTGAATATTATGTTAATGTGTATTTTGGCACAGCATAGCTGTTTGTTTTCTTTTTAAAATTTGAGATATTAAATTGGGTCTTGTTTTTATTTTATTTTAGGCATTGTTTCCAAACTGGCTATGTAATTCTGGTCACTTTAACTTGTTCTATTTTGATGCTCATGTGCTGTTGAAGCAGATAATCTCTCTGATACGTTTGTCGCAGGTCTCACCTCTGCGTTCGACGGGTAGGTCTGAAACAGCTTTACTGTGAGGTGGTGTCGAGGGCAGTGCAGTAGGTCAAGCTCGGATAGAATTTCTTCCCACTTCACTGTGTGGTTGGACGGGGCAACTAAACGCCTCAAAGCGGCCCTGTGCAGCTGTTCCCTTCTCGTCTCAGTTGGATCAAATGTTCCCTCAGCGGGCGCTAACACAGTTGGAGACGGCCTCTGTTTGAATTGGCTGATGGTGAAGTTATGAGGTTGGCAGGACATTTGGGAACTACCCGTCGGACCTAATAAGTACTGATTAATGCTTTGGTTTTTAAAGCGAGGGCATTTATGTGCATGAAAGTCATGAGGTCAGTTAAACGGTTTGCTGTTTTTATTTTAAAATCAAAATTTGCCTGTGGGCTATATGTTACCTTTTTTCCACGTAGCACTGGTGCTACAGAGGTTTAACGTTTTGTAGCACAGGCCAAACAGTTGGTGCACCATTAATTTACACACCTCACACAAACAAGCATTGCGACAAACACACCTCACACAAACAAGCGGCTCTGTCTAAACCATGTGCAAAACTGTATGGCACGCGTGCTACACTGGCAAATTTATTCTTTGCACAAACAGATATTTGTTGCGCTGTACAGCCCTGCATTACTGATCTCTCAAAAGAAAAGAAACAGAGACATTGGAGAATTCTGAGAGAATATAAGTAGTGTAATCTAACCACGGGGAAATCCTGACTCTTAAGAAAGACCTGTGATTTACTCTGATGGAGAGCCTGTCACTTTCTTTGCCCTCTTCAACAGCCATTTTTTGTACTCAATTGCCAGGAGGAATTAAAACTCTAAAGCAGTTTTCCCTATAAAGGCCGTGTCTGAGGGTCCTCTCTAGTAAAGCCTCTTCATTTTACTGTTTCATCTGTTTCTGTTGATTGTATGCGTTTTGTTATCTGTTGTTCATCATCAAACAAGTCGAGACGGGTATCGATCCCGAGTCCTGTCATCTCTGCCGGCTGTTTGCAGAAGTGCCTGATTTATTCTCTGCTCACGTTTTCTCATTGAGCCGAGCCGTCCGTTGCAGATGCCTGTGTTAATTAGACCCGTGTCGTGTCGGGTGGGGTCGGGAACGGCCTGACTCCCCCGAGCGCTCCTTCCACGTGCTGGCATGTGGTGGGGAAAGCTGAATTAGTGCTGTTATTTACAGCCAAAGAGTTGGCCTTATAGAGGACATTGTGTTCCAGCCCTGGTTTTTGGTGTTTATGGATGGATTTTTTCCCTTTTTCGGTAAGCATGGACTGGGTACTGTTGATATAACAAAATAAACTGTATAGCTATTTACAGCCTAGCAACACTGTGATATACATTTTTGGTCACACCACCCATTTGACTATAAATAAAAAGATGCGGGGAAACACAGTTCATTTAGTTTAAAAGGCTGAATGTTAAAGCTATTGCTCCATCAAAGACATCAGAAACGTTGAGAGTGTGTTGAATAAGGTAATCTGTCTGCTGTGGCTTGTCTGTTGCCTTCAAAAGAAAATAAACCTTTTGTCTGTTTTTTACTTGGTGATTATTCAGAGCCAAATTTCGTCATTCTGTTCCTAATAGGCGTGTGTATGTGTGAAACCATGACAGTTGCTTGCATCATTGCCTCAGATGTGTTGGATTATATTAACAAGTTTTCTGAAGGTTTGCGCCTTCGTATTATTCGCCAAAGGCACGTAGCTAAAGTATTTCTCTGGTTAAGCAAGCAGACAATCAACTTACATGATTTCACTGTGTGGATATGAGGAGGAAGAACATCTTAGTTTATATGCTACGTCCTTTTTTTGGATGCTAGTGTTTGAATATGGAGTTCTAACAGTGAATGAGAATGTCTTTTGAAATGTGAATGTCTTGAAATTTCATTTCAAATTTCCTGTTGATCTTGGAGAGCTGCAGGCTTCAAAGTGTCACGAAGGGGTAAATCACTGATGGTTGAAAGGAGTTTCCAAACAGTAGACTGACGGATTACTGAAGACTACATGTTAGTGCTACTTTTGTAAGTAGCACCCACCCAGTTTAAGAAAACAAACTGTAATGAAGTTAAAGCCGTTTGTGATGTGTTCGTACTTTTATGTGGCCTTCTCAGAATATCTTGGGCTATCAGTTTGACCTTTCTTCTGTCCCAGACGACATGAATAATGTAGCCTTGCAGAACAAGTTCTCGCTTACTGTTTCTGCTTCTCAGCTGTTTGTTGAGGGTTCATTTATATTCTAGAGACTATCTGATGGAATACATCCCTTATTATATGACCATTGGCATCTATGACATTTGAACAGAAACCATAACCTTTCTAAAGCGCCAGACGTGAGTGGTATTCATGCCAATTGTAAGGAGTTGTAGTAAAATAAGCTGTTTGTTTATAAGCCTTGACTTTGCTGTGTTTACAGTGTATATGTAAATGAATGCAAATAATGCAATAAAACAACGTGTTGGGCTCGAGCTGTGCCCTGTGTTGTGGTCAGTTGTTTGACTTTGATATTGTAAACCTGTGGATGTGGGAGGAAATTGTTTCCAAGTGTGTTTTGATGCAGCGTCTGGCTTATTTAACTAATGCTATGAAAGTGACCACGATTTAGCGTTTTTCTGCCTTCAACAGTATTTATAATAATTTTTCTAGTCTACAGATATTTAGAATGCATTTATATCAAATAAGTGCTTGAAATCAAAGTGGTGTGGTAGAAATCTTTCTTCCCGATACACCTGGATGTTTTCTTGATGATTTTAAGCATTTACTTCTAGCTGTTCCTTTCAGTCTGAATTGATTCACATCACAAGCAATTTACCAAGCAAAAGCTATCACACAGCACAAGTGCTAAGAGTCCTTTAAAATGTAAAAAAGACCTCAAGGTAATAGCTTAGTGTACTAACCCAGAGAGAAAATTAAGAGCAAAATTACAACGTCATTAACATGTTTCTGTTTCCTCTCCTGCAGGGCAACAATGAGGGTAACTGGGAAGTGGAAACCATCAGGACCCTGAGGCTGGTGTAAATGCTTTTTCTGACTACCTCAGCTTTTTGAGAAGGTCAGAGCTCCCTGTGACACGCTTGGGCCGTTGGCACTAAGATGTCCCTCAGTAGTGGCACTGCAGGCGGGAAAGGTGTGGACTCAAATGCGGTGGACACTTACGACAGCGGGGATGAGTGGGATATCGGTGTAGGAAACCTGATTATTGACCTCGACGCCGACTTAGAAAAAGACAAGCTTGAGATGTCTGGCACCAAGGACGGGGACGGAATGGCTGCTGCGCCAAGTGCTGTAGCGACGTTGCCGGACAATATTAAGTTCATTAATCCTGTGCCGCCTCCACCTATCAAAGACAGCAAATCCAAAACTAAACGTAGCAAAAATTCCAAGGACAGTAGCAAATCCTCAACCCCTGAAGGGGCCAAGAAGGACAGCCAGGGGCGGACCCCGAACGAGGGCCCAGGGCCAACTGTGGGCAGCGGTTCCACAACATTACCCAGCTCTGGAAAAGGATCGGATAAAAGTAACAAGGCCTCTCGTACTGTTCCTAGTGGAAAGAAGGACAAAGAAAGTTCTGGGAAAAGTAAAAAGGAGAAGAACGATGGCATTCAAGCCGGGACCCTTCCTGTAGAGAAGGACCCAGTGAGCCAGGTTTTGCCTTTAGTGCAGGCTCGGAATACCCCTTTCGAGGGGACGCAAATTACGGACAGCGCTGAACAATTAGGGAATATTTCCCTCGATACTGCTGGAATAGTAGCGCCGTTGACTATCAAGAGCGAACCAGAAGAAGTGGACAATAATGATTGCAGAAACATGAAGAAAGTTAAAAGCGAGAAGGTGAGTCAAAGGGTGTTAACAGTATTTTAAGGTCTGCGGTGTTCAGGAAGCCATTAGACACTTTGGCACTCTGTACTAGTCTGGTGTTAGCTTGAATGGTTTGATGTTTCCATTTACAGAGCTATTGTGAACATCTGGACAAGAATTAGGAGTATTGAGTTCACCTGCGTCATGTGCTGGAGGTTAATGCCATTCCAGCTGTCTAGAAATTAACTAGCTATTAGCAGTACCTGACATAAACCCTGGTGTTCCATACTGCGGTTTGCAGTTCCACTTGGCAGCAGTCCATTTGAGAATGAGAGGAATACCTGCATGTTGTTTGTTGTTGTATATAGTTGTGCCAAAAGAGATGAAGGTAACGGACCAGAGGCCAGTGAGGTATTCACACAACCCATTAACTCCCAGGATGCTAATACATTCCTGTTTTCTAAAACAAACTGTATCAGCATCTGCATCAGTTGATATTTTGATCATTACAAACAAATCTAAAAATCTATTGAAATAAGATGATACTTTTCTAAACTAGTGTCTGGAGAGGATAGAGGTATGCGTTTCTGCTTTCAACAGATCTTTGAAATTCCTGCCTAGTGAATTGGTATTCAGCAGTGGACGTTCATGCTCACAGCATTGTGTTTCCTACCTAGTAGCCCTCCTGGGAGCCATTGAAATGCAACACTAGGACCCCTAGCTTGCTTTCAGTCGTGACAGGCAGCCAAATTTAGACTGCGGTAAAGAGCAACGTGCTGCCTTCAAAGGGAGTTTCTCTAGAAAGAATCCGTTCTGTGCATCTGTGCATTCTTGAAATAGACGTTGGTTCAGCTTGCTCGATGTTGTGGGTTGAATCATCTTAAGATCATTATCAACCTTTTCTTAAGTCTGTTGTTATATTGTTTTCATACGTGTGTTAAGTGTAAACTAACTTATACCATCACTTCATCTTTGAGGTCAACTGGCGTCATGGTGGTTATGAGTAGTTGTATTTACAGGATAAAGAGAGGATTTAGATCTTGTTAAATATGAAAACTTGAGGTTTCTTACTTGGATAGTTACTTGGAAGGTGTTGAGATGACTTCTCAACGGAAATAGCTTTGGGAAATTGTGTTTGGAGATATAAAATGTATTTGATTTGTTTATATTGACTAGTATAGCATGCTTATATAAGGTGGTTACCGTTGTTTTATTATTAGTGATGGTTTCTTAATTAACACTGTGGCAGAAACAATCAAGCTTTTTTCGCTTTTAGGTCGACCACATTATAAGATGATAATGTGAGTAAGATCCGATTTGACGAGTCCGTATCTCTTTATTTTGAGCTCTGAGGTTTGTTATCGCTACACAAATATGCACAGTGTTTTAAATCCCTGTCGTTCTTAAACGGTTGTGTAGCATTACAGGGCTAATTCTGGAGCGGAGGTGTGGACAGTTTTTGTCGTCTCAATGTGAAGTGTATCTGTTTGCCTAGCTTAAATTGCCCAAATCTCTTGTGGTGGTCAAACGTTATGGCCCATGGTGAGATGTGTCCCTGGTACAGATTCTGTTGTTACTATAGTATTCTGCTGCCAATGGCTCTATTCACAGCTTCCTCTGACTGCCGCTATTGTTTTCTGCTACATTCCTTAAACAAGCGTAAGAGGGTTCTCTCAGGGCCTCGGGCAGGGTGGGCCGGTGGGGGGAGAGTACAGCTCAAGCAAACGCCAAATAGCTTCCTAAAGCTTCTTAACAACCAGTTCTCGAGGTGTGAGGAGGCCATGCGATCGAGTGTCAGGGAGGGGGACCAAGGCAGTTTTTCAACCGTCTCTAAAGTGGTTTCAGATTTCAACGTCCCACGGTGCGGGCGGGGCACTGTGGGCTCAGGCAGCATGACAGCGGCCAGGGCTGGTTTTCCCACCTCGCGGAAGCCCCACATGGCCGTGCAGGAATGCGAGAACGCCTTTCACCCACCATGTACCCCTGCCGGACTGGCGTATCTGCTAACAGTGTACAAGTAGTCGTTAACAGTCCCAGAATAACGCCGGCTAATTTAATTCCTCCGAGCAGTATTGACTTACTCTAACAGGCGGTTTTCAGTTTGTGACTGAACCAGTTTTTGATATCTGTGATTATAACCAGTCGTCCTGCACCTGCTTATCAGAGTCATGCTAATGAGTGACTTGTTGTATTTACAGGTTAAAGGTTAGATTTTGGTCTTGTGAAATATAAAAACAGATGTAAATTGGATGGTTAGGATGAGCGCTGAGGTTGTCTTTTGTGTACATTGGTTGTATTGGTAACTCTGTCGTGTTGTCATTAAGCCTCTTTAGCAGTCTGTCATACAGTGACGTTTCTCACTGTCAGGTAAAATCAAGTTCTGTTTATATTTACGGTAGACACTGAAACGGCCTGGAGCTTTCTTACCGTCTGTATTGATTTTAGCGATCTGGATAACTCTATATATAGATGCAATCGCTACGAGTGGATTGAATCTGCTCTGTGACCACAACACGCACATGAATTCAGTCCATCCCTGAGTCCAGTGTTGTAACCCTGTTGCTATGTTACTTACCTCATCGCATGGAGATCCAGGAAATCCTCTCTGAGGGATTAAGAGCTGATCTGGATGTCAAATGTTTAATATTGGGACAAGTTCTTGGTCAAACTATTTTCCAGCATCTGGATTTCCGCTTGACTGAAAAGTGGCTGTAGGTTTACACCATTGTTTAGCTGTTGTTATTGGCTCAAGATGGGGATAAGCTGCCGCTGTAGACTATACCTCAGTAGATTTGTTGGATAGCCAGCGAATAAAGACAACTAAATAGTTTAGTGTAGTAAAGTGTAATTTGCAAAAGCAAGCATCATTACTATCGCTCATACAACAAATTAAATAAATTTTTCCTTCAATATTTGTATTTATATTTTTATTTTGTGTTTGGATGTAAATTCAGCTTAGTCAATTTAATTTGGGAATTGTTGGTAAATCAGGACCTTTCTGCTGATTGTTTACTTTGTAGCCGTGTTCCTCATGGATCTTAAAGGTTTGGCTTTAGATTTGTAATCCTTGTAGACACGTTAAGATTTTCTTCGGACTGATCTTGGCAGCTGTTTTTGTTTCTTAGAATCTTATCAAAACACTCCAGCTTTGGCGTGTATGGCCGATACGTTATGATTAACACTACAAGCTGCATGCTTATTTTAAACCTTGCCGGCTGAAGCTCCACGGTAACAGTGGAGCAGTATTTCTGTACTGATCTGTCAGCCCACACTGCTTGCTCGATGTGCTTCGTTTTAAGGATGCTGACAGGAATACAGATTGATTCATCATTTCTCTATTTTCCCTTCCTCTTAGAGAGTTGATCTCTTGGTAGTAAATAGCCGACTTATTCTTTCTCTTCTTAGCAGTTCTTAACAGATTTGATTATTTGGAGAAATCGTGATCCCTGACGCAGTCTCTGTGTCAGAAGGCTTTCTGTGGTTTGGATGGATGTAGTTTTGGCGTAATCCCGGCTGACATGCCAACAACAGGATTAGCTTTTCCTTTATCGGTCTGCAGCCTGTCTGTCTCTCTCTCTCCTCCAGTCTGTCGACACTTGAGTGTGTTCTTTTGAAAAATTCACATTTGGCTGCTTGTTTTGCCTGTGCGTATATCCTACATCCTCACCAATACTTTCACAGGGAGACAAAAATGAGGAAGTGGGAACCAGTGAATCGTGTTGGTTTCTCTCTCTCTCCCCTCCCTCTTTCACTGTTTTACTGCTATGTGATTCATCCATTAACTCTCAAATAATTCATTTTTCTTTTTCAGTTTAGTACTGTTTGCTGAGTCAAGCACTGTTAAAATTATTGCTCAAAAGCTAAGGTTAGTGATCTGAAACCAACCCCAAACCCAGAGTAATAAAAGTCTGTTAAGGACCGTTTACACCAAGAATTATAACTAAAAAGAAAACTGGTGATAAATATACTAGCAATAATTTTACATTCAGATTTCTTCCAAAGCGACTTGGCAACGAGAGAGCATTTAGCTTTTTGTCAATGAGCTATAAGCGATAATGCTTATTGCCTGTTTTGTTTAAATGTACAAATTTAACTGAATGGATCTTAATTGACTGTCAATGATTTATAGTTCATCACTTGGGGGAAAATCATTTTGAAAGTGATGCCAACCGTATCATTTGTCTATAATTGATTTTATCATCTTTGTGAAAATCTTCATAGTTATCATTCTTGATGCATAACTGCAGTGAGCAACACCGTCAAAATAAATCCAGCATAAACATACAGTTTTGAGGCACTGAGAATTGTTAGTAACGGACGTTTATATTTGTTGTGTTCCTTCCTTTTGCTCAAGGTTGTGGGTCAATCCAAGCAAACACGCACAAATAAAATGAAGACCTTGAAGCTGCTTTAAATAATAGGATTTGCCAAATGCATAAAACATAAGAAATGTAAATGTAAGAATGAACATTTGATGAAACCAGTGTAAGAACATGGGCAGGTAAAAGCTGTGAAAGCCATCAGGGAAATGAGAAACAAAGCTCTTTCATTGGAGCCCTCCTCCCTCCCTCTGACTCTTTCTCTCCATTCTCATCTCATCCGTTCGCCCCGTCTCTTAGCACGCTGTGTGTGGGGGGGTGGGGTGCAGCTGCCTTGCGTTGTCAACCAGTGCATTTCCAGCGCATTTGGTTCTGTATGTGACTGCTGGGGGGAGGGGAGAGTCGTGCAGCTCCAGCGCAAGAGAGGAGGGAGCAGACGGCAGATCCATGAGACTGGTAGGAAATGCAGTTTTTAATGCAGATGTGCTGTTAGGTTTTCTCTTCCTTGAAGTCAATGTGTTGAGACCCTTTTGATTGTGCATGTTCACACTCAGCCATGGGAGGGACAAACATGTTGAATTCAGTTGGAAGTCCACCAAGTTCTGAATGACATTAATATACCTTCATATACAAGTGTGTGTTTAAATATATAAAATGTTGTATAGCACGTGAGAAGTATTCACAGGAGCTCATTCATGCGTTGGTTCCGTGATACATAACCTCTCTTGTATCAACTGAGTTCATTCCACAGTTGACGGAGTCCAGGAAGCCTGTACTCCATTAGAACAAAGCTCTTCCAGTTGGGAGGGATTGAGGGGTCTGTCTTTTCCCTGGAATGCCTCATGGTCTTGGGTCTCTCGCTCGTCCTTTTTCTCTCACGCTGCATCAATGTTCCACGTCTTCTCTTTCCTGTTCGTGCCGATAGGTTTCTGACCACACTGTAAATCACTGCCGGTGTTTACATGAGCCTCCGCTGCGACTCGTGACCTCCTCTCATCTGTTTCTTTCCGTGACTCGAGTTTTTCTTCTCTAGTTCCTCCCTTTTCTCTCACCCCTGATGTAAGTTTGGCACAGAGCCTTGACTCTCTTGAACGGAGAGGCTGTTAAACTCGCTCACCGCACAATTTGTGAAAGCTGCCGCTGGGTATTTTAGGCCCCTGGTTTAGCGAGCCTGGAAACGCCCATGCTGTCCTGCCTCGAGCTCAGACTGAGAGAGAAAGACTCGCCTGAGCTGCAGTTATGAATGCAAAGGACATCCAGACAGCAAACACAGGAGGCCGGGAGGGTAAGAACTGCACGTCCACGCTCGCTGCCATGTTTTATAAAAGCTAAAGTCAGCAGGCATCCGGATACTCTGAGCGGCTTTTGAACGTGAAACCATTAAATGAAACAGTTTCGATTAAATATCATTAAGTTCTTAAATATGTTTCTATACAGATTCATCAACGCAGTGGAGAAAGGAAAAGCCCAGCTTTGAATGAATGCAAATAGGCACAACGCTTACAAATCGTGTGGTTTTTAATGTTTTTGTTTTGTGTGGGAAGTGGAATGCCATGTACATTGTGACGCCGCAAAAGTCTGTGTACTTTGCAGGCTTACTAACATTACCCTCCTAGAGGGAAGATAGCTTTGTGCGATTTAGCGCTTGTCCCGCTATTATCAACCATTTTCTTTTCAGTGTGGATTGGATATAATATAAACTTGGCAGAATATATTGAAAATGAGCGTTCCATCTGGTGCAGAACCAAGGGGTCGTTCACACAGGATGCGTTTTTGCATTCTCAACAAAATAGTTGATGATCATACATGTGTGCCAGAATTATAAAAAATAGACGTAGACAAGAATGTACTGTGCTAGATTGGAGAACCTGGAGTCAACAACGTTCTGTTGTGTTCAGTTGCTCCAGTTGGAACCGAATTAGGGCAGAAGTACAAGGTCTCTGTATTCTGTAGAGAGTTTTTTGTTTTGGCACGACCCAAAAAACTGGCCATGTAGTCACAGCTGTTATTCTGGTTGGTGAGGTTACAAATACTGATATCTTAGTTTTAGTATCGCAGAAAGATTTATCTTAGATCTTTGTGATTAAAGTCTGTGGTGCATGTCATCAATTATAATACCGGACTTGCAGGCGAAAAAATAAGTTTTATGGAATTTTAATATTCTTAGAGGAAACAACAGTCTCCATAAATGGGTTAAGACGGAGGAACTTGAGTCAATCCGTTGATTGTGTGCCGAATCTGCATGAAAAGAGAACATGAGCATATCTGTTTCACGCTTCGTGTCTTTGTGCTTTTGTGTGATTGTGTGCCACACCCCTCACTAGTTCACACTGCTCTTGTGTGTAAACAGACTGGTGTTAACCGAGGTCAGGACTGCACAAAACCACAATGGTTTATTCATCTGCTAGCTTTACCCTCTCTCTCTCTTCTCCTCGGCAGTCCAGTCCATCACATGCGAGCCCGTTGGATGAGCTTCATTTGGCCTCGCGTTTCTCTTTGAGAGAGTAGAAAGTGAAGCCAGATGCGTAACGGTCCAACTGCTTGTTTTTCTTTGTATAATTAGTCTAGAATTAAGTGATTTTGAGCTCAGTTGTGAGCTTTCCTCAAAGGTAAAAGAATTAAATGCATTTGAATGTAAATGGTTTTGGCTTTTGTGTAGAAATGTCTGTAGTTTACATGACACCGGTGTCCTAGATTGAATGACTTGGTCTCCTTTGGAAGCGTACGGTTTTCACATTTGACTGAATTTGGTTGCGTTTCCTCTGCTTTCCCTCCAGAAGCCAAATTTGACATCAGTTTATTTATCAAAGAAGAATCGGCGCTAATATAAGGAGGATGTCACACTTAATGCTCGGCTTAAATCTGAGCTATTTTTATGTAAATCCACTGCTGTAAAAGAACTCTGGGGGATTGTGGGTCGTCATCTCTTATATGCAGACTCGTCTCATGCGAAGAAAATCTAAATTTAATTTGAGATTAAATCCGTCAATTGTGTTAAAATATTGTTTGCTCAAAGACACCATGTTAATTGCCTTCTAATAAGCATCGGATTGAGCCGCTTTTGTGCATTAGAAGCGTTCCTGTTGAACTGACAGCTGGACGCTCTGCCTGTCATTGCTCGTGTTCTCATTTACAGTACATATACCGCACGCCGGTAATGAGCTCGCCTGGTGTCATATTCCCCTTGGCTTCGCCTGGATCTGTCCGGTTGGGTGAGTGACTGTGGAAAAACTTTGCTTTCTCTTAGACAGGTACATTGACAGGTGCGCTGTCAGGCTAACGGTCATCCGGCGAGGCATCGCTCTGTGGGTCTGATGAGGTCGGATTCGTAGAGAGAGCTGCTGTAATGAGATTACCCCGCTGCCACAGACTGAAAGGGAATAAAAGAGACTTCTTTGGAGAGCTAAGAGCGCTTTGCTGTGGCCTTCTAGCTTTCGGTATGCACACTTGGCAGTTTGTCCTCGATGAGATGGCTCTTTCCACAGAAATGATGAATGTGCTAGAGACTGGCACTGGGGACTGCGAACAGCCATCGAGTGTTTTAAGGATATTGTTTAACCCCGATGGACAGATCGTGTTCCAGGAATCTGTTACAGTCGTCAATTTGATTGCTATAGAATGCATTTAACAGACTTTATCCATCATGATCTACCAGCTGAGCTACAGAAACCGTGCGTATGTGTGCGTGCAGGAGAGCCTGGCTTACAGAAAACAACCCAGTCATGCCTTTTTTATGTCGCTTGTTAAAAATGCATCAGGCATAAATGTTTAAAAGCATGTGCCAGCTCGGTTTAGACTTTACTACACCTCTCACCTCATTTCTTCTGACAGAACCCAAACTTTACAGCCAGACAAACAGAAAGTTTGGAGAGATGCTCAGTGAGAGAGCTTTGTTTACACCCCTTTGGTAGTTTTAGTGTGGTTGCTTGAGACGTCTTTCGCTGTTTATTTAAAGGTTCAACTGTATTTTTTCTGGCAGTCTTGTGTGTGTTTAAAAGGTGCACAATCATTAAATGTGCTCCTGGATGAGTCTATCATTAAACCCCATGTGTTGTTTTTCAGGTATTTAGCTATAAACATGTCAACAGTTTAACTCACGCAAAGTAACCGTAATGGTTCCCTTGAATGCAGCGTGTGTATTGTATTTCACTAGACATGTTTGCGTTCACATACTTGCATAGATGCGTTTAAGGGCTCTTTGCCAAATGTTCTTGAGCCGTTTATCCCAGAGTTCTTAGCAGGTCTGAGCTCATGGGGTCAAACATCTGTGCTTCCTCACGGCCCTGCGAGCGAGACTAAATGACTCGTCCGAGTCAGTCTGATGTGTTGTTCTCTTTACAGCCGTTAAAGCAGATTATTAGAACTCCAGACCACACACAGACAAACTCACAAACAGGGCTGAAGGTGCCCAAGGTCTTCTCTTTTGCCCTGGCTTGTGTTTATGAAGGGTTCTCCGATTGATCGGTCGCAATCATCATCGAATTAACCCCCAAAAAATGCAGACATTGACAACAGAGTGTACAACATGCGCAGTGTGTACGGAACCGACCTAAACATTTTCTAAACAACCATCAGGTGTTTTCGTCTGTATGTGAGGTGCTAGAAAACAGCAGTGAAAGAAGTCTTTGACACAGATTTGACACGGTGCTAACGTTAGCTGCTCTCTTGAGCCCTTCGCTCAAGTGACGGGGTTGCCAAATATTCAACACGTTTGTCTGATGGACAAAGCGAATCTTAGCTGAAAAATAACAGATTCCAAACGGTTGTATATTCTTATAGCTGCAAGAAGCCAAAACATTGCTATGGTTACTAGTGTGTCAATCATCACAAACACGAACACGAACACGTAAATTCAACTAACATGGCATTTACTCCCGCATTTAAATGGGGTTGTCACTCCCGAAAGTTTGCAGTTTGTAGTACTTCTTTATTTTATTCTGTTGTTTCTCATAATTATTAAAATGGGAAAGCTATGTGTGTCATACTCTGAGCTGTTCCTATGGCTACTTTCATTTATGTTTACTTTCTAAAAAGGGAGAGGAATATATTGTTTGCATGTTGTCAATTTAGGATTCCTTTTCATCTCTCTATTCATTAGGTAATATACACACTGTTCTTTGAAATTGTTCAATAAATAATTCTACGTGATAAATAAAAGGTTTCATATAGACACTGATCGGTAATCTGTGATCGTATCTGGCGATGCTGGTTCTAGCGATCGGTGATCGGCCCCCAAAATCCTGATCATAGCACCCTTACATTTTAATGATTTCGATAAGGTTCAGGTATCAACTTGAACAAACGAAACAATAATGTGAAGCTGATTCTGGCGCTAAGAAATAAACTCCTTGTGGAGTTTTTCACCTGGTTTTGAACTTTTCATTTGATGTGTCAGTGACCTCTTTCTTCTTCTCTCTGGTTTGTGTGTCTCATTTCTGACAGTTTGTTGGTAATCCAGCTAGTTGCACTGCATGTTGCAGCCTCGCATTTGAAAGCATTGTACTAATGAAGTGTTTGTTTTTCTTCGCACATAAAGAACTTTCAGTTTGACTGTTGTGTTGCACAGATCTCGAAATCTCAGTTTCAAATTTCGCTTTCCTCTGTAATCGCTCTCTTTCTCACAGCTTTAATGAATTGTCCTTGTATTAGTAGGCTCCTGAAGGTGCAGTTGGGGGAGGAGAGGTGGGATTTATGAGGTGTTAGTGTGAAGGGACCCCTGGCCTTCTGTGTTACAGAATGTGAACATTGTTGCTGTTGCAGCCAGTGCCGGCAGGATTGTGGAATGTGTTTCAGTCGGAAACCTGCAAGCTTTACACCCTCGACTGTGAAACGCACTGACACTCTTATGTTTGTTTCTCAAGAAAAACACATCGAAACAAGAAAGCCACAGCTTTGAGAAGATTTGTCACAGCCTGGTCGAGCTCAAGTAAAGCCGTTTGTCTGATTGAGTGGGAATCTGTTTGTCGTTTGTTGAGCCCCATGTGATTTACGTTAACCTTCCCCTCGCTTTCCCCACCCGTCCCTCGTCCATTCCGTTTCTTCGACCTCTCCACTCCGCCTACTCAACTGCTTTGCGATAAGGATTATGCCTTCTAGAGAAATTGAACAAGGAGCGCTTTGGTTCACGCCGCCCTCCACCGACAGCAGCTTTGGACACAAAGCGGGCATGTGTTCTCTGCCAGGGGACCTGATGGCATTTCTGGGCCTCTGCGTGTCTTTGGATTAGCGCCTTGGAATCTGCCTTCCTGGAAGCAGCTTGTCAGACGGACCCCGCCAGCGGTACCTTGTCACATGCCCTGCCATCCATCTCTAGACGATCTATCAGGCCATTGTGAAGAGACCCCTGTTCCGAAATGGCATGAAAATGCATATGCGTGCTCAATGTTTCAATGTTATTTTAGTTTGTCATTTCTAATACCCAGGGTAAAAAGACTCTTGGAGCAGCCACGGATCGGAGCTTATATCAAATGTCCGTCGGGTATTTGTAACTATGGTTACCGTCAGACGGAGACCAGATTCAGAGAGTGGAGGTGAACAAAGGATCACTCGATGCTCTAGCTCATAATTCAGTCATGCAGAACTGCACCAGAAGATCATGTAATACTGTAAGCCAAGAATTCTGAGGTTAGATTTTAAGAGTCTCTGATGTGCTCAAGATTTACAAACCAGCATTTACTGTTTTTCAACATTTAAAGGAATAGTTACAACCATGTATTCACCCTTCAGACCTGTTTAACTTCTTTCTGTGGAACACAAAAGAAAATATTTTGAAGAATGTTAACTAGGGCTGCATGATTAATCGCGATTTCAATTCAAATCGTGATTAAATCGGTGTGGCTATCGCGATTGTGAAATCGCAAAGGCTCTGATTATGATTCATGCGCTAGATGTTCCTGAAAATGTGGGAAATGCTGCTCCATCTGAAAGCACTGTGCATTTGATTCGCTTAAAAAATGCTATTAAAGAAGCAACACCCGTCAATCATATATAAATATACTTATATTAATTATCCTTATAAATATACTTGAAATTACATGAGGAGGCTTGAAACACAGTTAAAGAAAGATGCCAATAGCAGATAGGAAGACTGCATTTCCTGGTTATACGTGTGGTACTTCTTCTATGGAGCATTGGAGTTTCTGTGCAAGAGCGCCCTCTGGCTTTCCGATGCAGCTGCATTTAACAGTATTTCACGGACAAACTGTGCATAAAACAACCGTCAAATTGCGTGTGTTTTCTTTTCGATTGATCGTTCACCCCTATTGGTAACCAAACAACGGCAATATTGATTTGCATTGGTTTTGTGTCCATACAATAGAAGTGAATAGGTACCGCCGGTGTTCGGTGACCAGCATTCTTCAAAATATTTAAAATTTGGGTGAACTTTTTCTTTAATGGTAAAAGAGTTATGTATGCTTCTTATAAAAGGTTGGACGGGGTGCACACTTACATATTTTCATCCATCTTTTGTTAAATGTTCAGCTGCCTGTGGGGACTATTTATTACTCTCATAATGCAGCACCAAAAAGCACAAATAAATTCGGACTCTCAGATATACTCTGTTGCTCTAGGAAGTTTCAAACACATGACCTCAAACCTTCTCCAGCTCTCAGCATGGGCCTCAGGCCAGGAAGAAAAGGGAGTGTTTCAACCCACAAGTCACCACAAAGCTGCTTCCACCTTGGGCTAGAAAAGCAAATATTCCCACATCTTTCCCCCTGCGTGTGTTCTGAAATACCATCAGATCTGCCTCCCTCACCATTCTGCACATTCCTGCATTTCATCAGACGCTGCAGGTTGGTTCGAGCTGTATTTGTTCTTATTAGATGATCAGAGAGCCCTGTGGATCAAACCACAATCGTTTTTCCTCCTATTCCTGGCTGAGTAAAGGTACTGAGCTGCGTGAAATTGGCCGCCTGGCATTATTTGTCCCTAAATGAATTTGTCCTATGTGTGGTCTTCTACGTCAGCGCTGTTTTTGACGCTCTCAACGCCGCCGGTGTCTGAATTCCCCGAGTGTTTCCATGAGACTTGGCCAGCACATATTTTCCTCTGGCGTTCTTCACCCTCTTTCCTTCTGTCTGGATTGATTGACCTCTCTCTCTCTCTCTCTCTCTCTCTCCTGAAGTGCATGCCTGCAGGCTTTCCTCCAGAGTACACTTTAGGACTTTCCACTTCGCCTGACAGGAATCCGCAACAAAAGTCCTTGTCGTGATCCAGAAAGCATGTGTTGGTATTCATGTCCCGTTTTCTCTCCGGCTGCTTCTGAGATGGGATCAGCGTGCTGGTAATTTAGATTCGAGACTGTCCCTGTGCGAACCCTTTTGACAACCAGTCAAAATAAATCCTGTTTTTCATCAAAATCCTGCGGATCAGCCCGTATCCGTGGTCCCATCTCAGTAATAATGATGTGTAGACACAAGTACAGAAGATGCAATTGGCAGGCCGATTCATTGTGAAGAAGAAAAGCTGCGATGGATTAATGTTTTATCTGTTCTCATCTGGAGGAGCAGGCTGAAGGAGTAGTTCTCCATTGGTTGTTAATTATCGGGGGGATAGAGATATTAGAGGATCTTTCCTGACAGAGTTACTGTTGAAAAGAGAGCTAATGAGTGAGAATATTCCTGAGGGATAAAGGGGGATGGAATAAAAGAATAATATGGTTTCTGTTTCATCCCCTGTTCTGATAAGGTCTTGGCAAGGTCCCCAAAGGCCAGTAGAGCTTCATTTAAATTCATCAGTTTTGCCATGTTCTAGATTTCTTGACTCTGTACGAAGTGCAGGTTAATGTTTGTAGACCGCAATGGTGTGTTTTCTATTTTGTGTTTGTGTGTGTGTGAAATGACAAATTAGGTTGGTTGTGGGTTGGCTGCAGTTGTGAATAGTTAAAATGTGTTAAAATACTGAAATGTTCATGTCTGTTCTTCTTGTGGTTCTTGGAGCAGATATTCCCTAGTCATGGAACAACAGCTTGTGTCAAATTAAACCGGGTAAAAACTGGAATCTCTGGAACCGTTTGCGATTTTAAGAGATCTGACATTAGTTATACGATTTATTTATCTTAAATCAGCATATTTCTCCCAGTAATACACATACACTAACACGTTCTAAAGCCAAAATGGTGTCTGCATTGGCTTCATTTTTCTTGACCAACTAACAACAGGGGGTGCAACAAATGCTGACCCTATGGATCCGGAAAGGCCACATCAAAGTCCTCAAATACGTTCTGAAGGCAAGCCAGACTCTCTCTCTCTCTTGTAAACTGTAGCTCACCCCTTCACTAGGAGCAAGAAGGCTTTCTGGGTTCTCATTTCCTTTTGTCTCTCTGACCTGCAGATTGATCCCTTGGCTTTGGATGAAATGGCGGAGTTGCCGAGTCCTTCGATAAAACTCTTTTTCTCATAAAGAGACACCTCAAGGGAGGAAATTGTTTTTCTCTCAGCAGTCTGGGATGTCAGTGACTCATGGTTGAGCCGTAGACCGACGTCCATAATTCTGTTAATTATGACCTTAAACGTTTCTGAACGCCTGCTGTTTGACTGTCTGCTCTGGAATCCTGTTTATCCAATTATCAGCTGAAGCGGACCAGAGGTTTAAGCAACCACTGACCAAAGCAAACAACATCTTGAGCTTCTTGACCTGGTCAGTCTTGATCTTTGTTTCAAGGTCTGCAGAGTTTGGAATTGCCTCCTGGTTTTCTTTTGTAATACGTGCTTGAAATCTCATGAGCTTTATTGTGTCCTTCTTCATTGTTCGCACCATCCCGAGATGTTTTGTTGTCAAATCTAGAATAGCATGGGCTTGCTGTGTCCTGAAGACTGAAATCTCTCTTTCTACCCCCACCCTGCTTTGATTTCTGACCCTCTTTTCGCTCCTTCTCTCCTCCCCCTCATTTAGTTTTATTAGAGCATTAACAGATTAAGTGCTTGAACTGAAGAGGTCATCAAACTGAAGAGTGTAAAAGAAAGATTTCTTTTATTTTAGCATCTGTCTCGTGGATACTGTTTCCATTTCTGAAACAACACACATCGGCTCATTCCCTGTCTCTCTTTATGCCTGTTCTCACCTGTCATTCATTGGAAGAGAAACGTGTCCTTGGACTTGACTGGCAGCTGTGATTTGCATAATAGTGATTGGAAGCACCACAGCTTGTCATCGACTTAACATGGAACCGCGGCCCATAATCTCTAAAGCCTGGTGGTCCCTCTCGTTTTGCTGGTTTTTCCTCTTTCGTAGTGCATGCTTAAAATACACAATCGACAGTTCAATCCTTTGTATGCAAAATTTGAGGTTATACAAAGCCTTAGCCAGTGTCAGATTCATCGCTCTCAGCAGGACTTCAGAAACCTGTTCAGTTCGCATAACATCTAACAAAATTTTAAATAAATATGTTTAGCCAAACTAAATGTTGTGTTGTCTATCAACAAATACTTAGAGCTCGGCTTTGACGTCATCAACTACAATTTATCGTTTATATCGCAGGAAGACTAATTCCTATCGTGTTGAGAATTTCTACCAGCAAACGTTATAATATCGCCCATCCCTAACCTATCCATATCCCTTATGGCCACTGTACACAACTCAAAGTGTGTTTGTTGAATATGAATCATTTTCTTTAAGTTATTCTGGATCCATGACCTGGTCTTTTATATGGAGATGAAAGTGAAGGTGGTTGAGTCTCTCTCTCTCTCTCTCTCTATTTCTCTGTCTCTCTCTGGGAGATTACCTCTCCTTCCTGCTTTGCCAAACAGTAACAGGAAGCCTTTGAGTGGCTATAAATAGAGAGCTCTCGCCCCCTCCCTCTCCATTTTTCTCTCTCGCCCTCTGTAAATCTCTACAGATTGCTCGGTGTAAGTGACAGGTCCATCGCTGACTGTGGATGCAGTATTGAAGCTCTACAGCCCGCGGTGGAGCAGTGCTGTCGGCCGGCTGCCAGCGCCCAGCAGATAAACTGTGCCTTGCCTGAAGAGCTTCTATAAGCCCTGCCAAATCAAAAACACCCAGGGTGCTTTTTTCGCCTCTTCTTTCTTACGCCTTCCCCCTCCTACTCCTGTCGGGGAACAAGCGGTGTCCTTGTACCGCGGCTCTCAACATTGAAGAGTGGTGTCAGTTACTCAGGGATCCTTCGGCGAGGGATGTTTTCAGTAGGTAGGATGAGAGGAAAAACACAGAGGGTGAAGTAAATAGAGAGTGTGAGAGGAGAAGTACAGCTTGTGGTCGGGCTGAGGACAGGCTGAAGGCAGTTGGTGTGTGATGTATGGGCTTAAAGATGAGCTTTGCATTGAGGTGGACATAGAAGTATTAGGTTGAAGGGTCAGCGTTGCTTAGTTCAACCAAATTTGTCTTCCTAATTTGCCCATTTGTGTTTGTCGTTCCACTGATCATTTAGACTTATGAGATGAGGACTATTATGAAAGTGATGAGGAGTTAAATCGGAAAGACCTTGCTGGTGATAGGTATTGTTAGGAAGTACATTGATATTGAGCGCATTTTCACCATCGTGCCAAATTGTTCTCGTTGCTTGTTCTGATCCATGCCAGCCAGTACGTAAATGGTTTAATTTTTAACTTCAGGGCTGCTAACGGAAATCTTTAGAATGTAAACACAATGGCGTCACGCGCTGCCTTGGTAACACAAGAGTCTGAGCTATAACGTCTCTGCGTGCATTCAATTAGATCGATTCAGCACGGTCAGACAACCATGCCGATAAATTCGGAGCCGAGAACAGTTTGTAATCGTGCCGCATCGAACCAGGCTTACCTGGAAACATAACTGTAACTGTTTCCAACTATGTTTAAAAATGTTCGGCACAGTGGTGAAAAAACACTCATTGATATTTATTTTCATGTTTGTTCTGTTGCGAAATGTTGAAGTGTGTTAAATTCAAGATGCATCTAAATTTTCCTGCGTACTTCATTATATGCTACTCATAGTTTCTTTGCATGGATAGAATTTCATGTTTACAGTAGACGGTAGAAGTTAGCCTTACTTGCCTTGGAGGAATGCAAACATTTTTGGCAGCGTTGAATGGGATTATAAATGAGACAAAAAAATCAGTTTGTGGTTGTTGGCATGTACTGGGTTGTGTTACCTGATGATAAGACATCACGGAGTTCATCATAAAAAACCTTTAGTTTGGTCAACTCTGAGACCTGTCAAATTCTGCTTCCTCAGCGATCATCCCTACCGTCTCATCTCTCTTGACCCTCATTTTATTCCACCCCCTACCTCTAGACCTTGAATGTGGGTTATTATTGTAATGAGGACTGCCCATGTGGAATGACCCGAGGTCAGGGGTGTGGGGGTTTTATGTTCATGTCTGTTCAGTTTGGTTTCGTAGAGCTGCTATCTTTTAGTTGTTGTTGTTAATAAAGCATTAATAAAAAAATCTGCTCTCTAGAAAACATGCTTTCATGAGGAATTGTATTGGGTAACTCCTGAAGTGAATGAGTTGTATTGTGACTAATCGTAGTGTGGGTTTAGAAACTTGTGAATGGCTCTTTAAACTGAGTCATTCCACTTACGCCTACTGCTTAAATGGTGCGAAACAAACTCTGAGGAGTCAGAGGACTGTCAGAATTGAATAGTGGTGGAAATTTTCAGAGTTCAAGATTGTGACCTTCAAACAGGGATATTACAGAAAAGAGAGTTTCGTTACTAGCCTACCTTTACTGTAGCATACAGGATAGATGGCTGGCATTTGTGTCTAGATTCAACGACCCACAAAATTTAGGACATTGCTTTAATTCTACTACCATTAATGGTCTATTCTACTAACTACTTTTATCCAAATGAAAGTATTTACCATTTAACTTGGCCACCGTTGACTTTGTGTTTGGGCTAGTCCACACCAGGACCGATAATCGCGCAAGTTTATCGTCAACGTTTAATGCACACTGACGCACAAAGTAATTTTTTTTCTGTTTTACGCGCCACTTTAAAAACTGGCCGCCCAATGAGATCGCTTGGAGCTGCTGAAGTTACAGAAAAAATCGACTTGGTGACGCTCAAGCACAAACGGTCTTTCCGAGCACACATTGACGAAGAGGAAACAAGATGAATTCTTCTTCTGTGACAACAGTGTCGGAAGCATAATGTTGCGCAAAAAAAAGACTCGTTTTAAGGTTTACAAATGATGACTAAATTTTTATTTTTGTGTACTATCCGTTTTAGTTAAGCATGTTAAATAATGACACGTTTTTTTTTAGACCATGCAAGGCTGTATTTCGGAAATTTGGAGGTTTGTAAGGATGGGGATTGAGTTGGATCTCTGTAGGTTCACAGCTGTAAGTTATTCCCCACTGTACCTCAACCATACTCTGCTGTTTGTGGTCAAATCCATTTCCAGCCAGTAAATCTGTCCAGTTTATTTTAATGAGTTTATAGCGTGAAATGAATTCCACCTCTTCTCCTGAAGGAAAGCACAGATTCTCCAGCCGAGCGTTTCATGGGCCGATTGCTTTAATTACGATTGCGGCTGATTGGACGAAGCGGGCAGAGATGGACTGTATAGACACGCTGTCTCGTGCGCATTACCTCTTGGAGTCGTTTGTTAGCATACACTTTGAATCTGTTTTTTTTTTTGGCAGACAGCTTTGCGTGCACTTCCTTATGGAATCAATGGATGTTAAGCCATCCGTTAAAGCTTGTGTGGTTATCAGGCAATCTGAGGTCTCGCACTCTTTCCGAGCAAACTGATCTTCTACCATCTGGCTTAATGCAGGTCGTTCGCTCGCTGAATACTCGTAGACTCCGAGGCCTTGTCTTGTCTTCTTTTTCCCACGCAGGAAATACTATCTTGATTGTTATGCTGTCTGTAGGGGAGATTTTCCCCTCAGCTCTTGCTCGCGGTCACATTACTCAAAGCGGTACGTGGCTCTTTTTTGTCTATACAGGGCACACAAACATATCTTTGCAAACACTCCCCCACGCTTCCCCCTACAGTCTTTCGTTTTCTCCTTCACTCTATTTGTCTGTTTTCACACATGAGCTGAAAATTGAGAGCACCCCGGAGGTGTGCTGGCATTCATCCATCTTGAAGAAACTGGGATGAAACTATGGGAAATGTAATGTAAATGGTGTGGTGTTTAGCAGTAAGTAAAGCCTGTGTTCAATCCTGTTTTTCAAAGGTAGTTTTCATTTCAAAACTATGTTTGCGATGTCCTTTAGAGTTCACGCTGACAGCAGAAAGAAAGTGAACAGAAGTCATTCAGCACAGCCTACCTAATCTGTTGTAGAAGCACAAGCAACCTTGAGTGTTTTTTAACCTTGTCTGTTTGTTTGTAACGTTGTTTATTTCTTTGGCAGTGTAAAGCCTTTTCTAAAAAAAAAAAAATCTTAAATCTTAAAGGAATAGTTCACATTCATGTCATTTTTTTCTGCAGAACACAAAGATATTTTGAAGAATGTTGTTGACCAAACAACACTGGCCCCCATTGACCTTTATTGTTTGAACACGAAACCACTGAGACATTTCTCAAAATATCTTATTTTGTGTTCCACAGAATAACAAGCCATACACAGGTTTTAAACAACACGAGCATGAATAAATAATGTCAGAATGTGTATTTTTGGGTTGAGCCGTCCCTTTAAGTTTGCCAAAAGAAATTTACAGTTGACATCTGTATTCTGATTTATCGCCTCATCTGTTTCCACTTCCTCAGCTCAGTTGCATCGCTTCACTTTTTTCAGGTTGTGCCTATTGTTCCAGACGATTTTATTGTTTATTGATTGTGTTTTCATCAAAATTTTGATCAAATTATTGAGTAAGAACATAAGTTAGTATTTTTCCTGGTGTTCCTCCATTTTTGTGGTTAGTGTGTGAATGTGTATGTACAGATCTGCTTTTCTTTGATTGCTTGTTTTAAAAGCCCAGATGTCGCCGTAAAACACTGCTTTCAACTCCGCACCCTGGAGCTATGGTTTGAATGTGATTATCCTTCCTAGCCGTCTAAAATCTGTAGGTGCGGCTGTGAGTCTGCTGTGGAAAAAAGCAGTATGTAAATTTCATGGCACTGCTTTGTTGTATCATAAGCGTAGTATATTAACATGCTAAGCATTTAGTTCCAACATTTTATACTTTTACATTCGTAAGTGGTAGACGCTTTTGTAGTGGTAACGTTCAGTCTGTTACAGTCTACTGTCAAGTGTCCATATTTAGCCCAGAGCGTCTGCTGACACACACAAAACACACTATTGGTTGCTAGCGAGAGCTCACAGGTGTTGTTGAGGTTACCACTCCTTGCTTCCTTTCCAGTGCTCTCTCTTTCGGTTGCACTCACACTCTTACGCATGCACGCGTTCTCATCTTCACAGCGATGCATACACACGCGTGGCCCAATAGCGAACCGCTTGTCACCGCAGGTAGTCTTGGATAAAGGCTTTTCTGGGAGTGTTATCAGGTAAATAGACACAACAGGTAAATCGCTTTTTACTCGCTTGTCTGGTTTGTGAAAAGCTTAACAATTGCATGTTGCATTTTGTTTCCTGCAGATTGCAGTTGACATTGTGGTTTAATCGAGTGCAGCAAGCTTTTAGCCTGTGTATTTTGCTCTTGTTTTTGTCCAAATAGCATCCATAATTGTTTTGTTGTCATGCGTGGCATGCTGGTATCTCTCTCCCAGGAAAGCGTGATGCACATCTTCTGTTGTTGCTAGGATGTGCATCGATTTATCCTCTTAGCAACAGGTGATTTCTCTCTGTGAGGTTGTTGCTAGGGGTGGCCGAATGAAGGAAACTCCTTGCGTTTTGTCCCGCCTACCTGTTTCCCACGGAGCACCCCGTTGGATCCTTTCCGTTTGATGATCGTTAAGAGCAAAGCCAACGATTAGTCTCAAAGAATAACACGGAGGACTCTTAGATGGAGTCATTGTTTGTGGTGTAAACCTGGAAACTCTTTCCTCTCACCATCGAGTTTCTCCGCATGGTTTCCAGAATTGATATTCTGCCTACACCCAGATCTGCTCGCATAGCAAATTTAAGCAAATGGACTGTGCCTACCGTCTGTCCATGTGCAAAGCTTACAGTGTGTTTGTGCGTGCCGTAGCGAGGCGTTGATGAGGTAGCTGAGGTGTGGTAAGGAGGTTTCTGTGGTAAACGCAGCTAAATGGCTCAGACAGGCTCTTTCTGCCAGCTGCGTTCCTTTCACCTGTCAGTTTGTCTCGCTGTCAAACCCTCTGCGGCTGCTGTAGGCTCCTACGCTCTCATAACAAGTCAACAGTTCAGCTCCTGGCACCATAAAATGCTGAGAGAGAGTGAATCTCGTGCAGTAACTGCAGCCTCGACGGGAAGATAACAAGAATTTCTTGAGGATGTCAGAAAACGTCAGGCTGAAATATCCACAATTTCAGCTCCAGTTTTTGTTTGTTTGACACGCGGGCTTTTTAAACATTTATGGTGAGCCTGTTAGGGATGGGTAATGGTCGTACTCCAACTATATGGTTGACTGCTGAGGTATTATTAATTGATTAAATGTGGATAAATTAATGTAGATTTTCAAACGCCATGAATTGATCTGTACAATTTAATATTGAATCAATTTTCATTTATAATTTTTAAACTATTCACCGATCATTTTTGTATTAATTCTGCAGCAGATGAATTATATTGTGAACTGAATCGAGAACCACATTGGGATCTTGTGAATCGGAATAGAATCAGGCAAATATAGCTCTTAAAGACAATATAGGCAACTTACACATTAGGAAGACATTGGCAGACGACAACCGCCGTTTCCTAAGATGTTAATGAGACATGTTTTCAAGAGAGTAAACCTTGTTTCTGAATGTGGGTTAGAAAGCTGCGCTGGTAAGGAAACTGGGAGGTAGTGTGCTCTGTGTGGTTTAAAGTAGTGGGGTGGGTGTGTTTTGTTTTTCCTCTCTTTGCTCTTTCTTGCATTTTTTCGATGTGGTTTAAGATATCTTCTGGGAGTTTGACGTTTGAAAATGCTATTTTGATTCGCACCTTTGCTTTTGCTTTTCCCTTGTGGCTTCTCTTAACGCTTTGCGTTTTTTGATCCTTAACATGTTTAAAAACAATTACAGATGTGGAATATATTGGAATATAAAGAGCTCAAGTGCATATAATAAAGTAGGTAAGAATGATTACTCAAAGCAATAAGTTAAAGACAGTCTGATGAATAATGTGAATGCATTTAACTAAAGGCTCCATTGTTCCTGCAGCCTCTTTAGTGTGACTTACATTTACAACATTAAGTGTGTTGCTTTTATAGTACACATGATGAAATATAGTGTATTCACTTAAATAGATGTTCTCTACAGGTGATAGACACAGTAACTGGTGAAAAGGTGTTTTTATATCATAACTGGGTACTTAACTGTATTGACCAATCAGCGTTCAGGACTTGAAATATTTGTTGTGTAATCATTGTCGACAGTTTAAATCACTGGGGACAGCGATTAAATCTCTGGAGTACTTGCAAATTTGAAACAAGCGTGTCCAAGCTTTCCCGTTCGCTGCCACCAATGGTCAGGCCAAGAGTTGTCATCTCTGTATGGTAGAAATTAGTGCCTTAAATGTGGTCGAGAGAGCAGGTTACAGAGGCCAGTCAAACTCAAATTACAGACAGTTTTTGGTTTCCATGAATCAGATTTTCAGTCACCCCTGCTCTCTAATTATAGACCGGGCAGTTAGAACCCCATTTGTTTTATGACCTTGGAGATATTGCTGCATTCCGACCAAGCAGTTTTTTGCCAGCTAATGCGCAACATGAACCGTTTTAGCACTTGTAACACTGCAGTAAGGTCATTACTTTCATGCTGCTAAACTTGGTTCATGAATGGTGAAGGTTTTGGCAAAAGTCCTCTTAAAATTGGCAGAATAACATCTCAGGCGGACTGGTTAGATGCAGTAAATATCAATTGGAATCATTTTATAATCATTTATGAATTCATGCCTTGCCTGAAGGGTTGGCCAGAGGTCATATTCTGCTCCTGAATCTGACACCTTCTCATTGTTCGGTTAAAAAAAACAGAACCCCAGAAAAAACATTGCATGACCGCCGGTGTTTTGGCTGGCAGTGTGAAAGTGTTTTGGTTTCAACAGTGGAAGCCGTGGCTCTTTCTTTGTTTGTTTAACAGACGTTGATTGGCTACCAGACTTTGTTTTTACACACAGTGGAATGTACGAAGGTTTTCGTGCTCCCTCCCGTGCAGGTTTTGCGACGGTTCTTTCATTCAGGATGTGAGGTTGACAAGTGGATGTTTGATGAGTTCTAACACTTTCTTTTTTAACTGCCTTTTTCTCTTCCACCCTTTAGCTTTAAACCAGCAGTGCGCTGTTGTTTACGTAGCTTGGATTAGTAATGTTAACCTGAAAGACTTCTAAGAATGAAGTATATACAAACATCAGGTGACATTTGCTAAACTGTGTCGACACCATGGGGGTTTCGCTGGAAGCTGTTGAGTGATGTGGATTGGATGTAGGTATCGTCCTTTATTCCTGCTTTAGTTGTTATTTACTTTTTAACCTACTAGCGTACCGAGGTGTCGCCCGGAACTAGCATGGGGACCTCCAATTGAGATGTTTTGTTCTTTCCATCTTGTCTGACCACAACAAGTGTCTTAAAGGTGCAGCAGCTTGTCCTAAGACTTTCTTGGGTTTTGCATTGTTAACATTTTGAAGTATCTAGGCACACCCACCTCTGTGGTCATTTTGTTGTGGCTCGACATTACTTTGCTTACCGAGCATAAGCATCTGTTATTTCCATCGTTGCAGCACGCAGCTGCAATGGAAATATACATCAAGCCTTTTTAGTTAATGCGTGACACTTGCTTAACAGATGTGATTTTCCTCAGCTGGAGGCCAAAGCTCATTTTCTTTACACACGTGCAATCAGAACAACTTCATGGACCTGATTCTGCCCTCTTAAGTGCAGTATGGCTTTCTGAAAACAAAGATCTCACATTGCCTGGGTATTCCTGTGGTTTGGTTTATGAACTTGATGTAGAGGTACCTTTCCAAATCATAAGGTGGTTTTACCACCGGGACAGCTTTCTTTTCCTTTGCTATCACACTTAGATTCCCGGTTTTCATTCCCATGCTTGAAAGGTTTGGAGAGATCATTTGCGCAGCTGAAATGTTATCCATAGGAGCACCAAACACTAGAGATTTTAAGGTCATCTGATGCTTTCCAGACCTTGAAGGAAACGGCAGAATCCCGCTGGTGGGGGTGGACCTTAAATTGCGTTCCTTAACCCATTGGCAACGGAAAGGTTTCTTAACCGCAACAGCAGAAAGTTATTTTACAAGCGTCCTCTCGGGTGTCACTCTCATTTGGGCTGTCCACCGCAGAAGACGCAGATAATGTTTCTTTCCTGTAGAAGGATACGTTTCAAGCAATTGTACTTGATGAGTAAAGCCTGTCATCAGTCCCGATTATGATGTAGCTCGGAGATGATTTAAAGGATGGAAAGGAGCACAAGATTTATTTTTTGGCGTAGCGTGTCAGTTGTTTGAAAAACTCAATCTTGTGTCAACCACAGAGCCGGGCTTAAGGCTCTGCTGTGTGTGTGTGAAATGAGAGGCTAGTCTTCTGAAAACTTGGAGGGAAACTCAAAGAAAACTAGCTCACAACCGCTAATTGTGTGCTTCAGACCGCAAATGGGAAACCGAGCCAGGAAGCCAACTTTGTTTTCCTTTAACGTTGCTGTCTCTCCCTCTGAGGTTCCATATTAATTTAACTCGTTTTCAGAGCGATTTTTTTCCACCTCATGCTGTCAGAGTCCAACGGCTGCTATGCTTCAGTGCCATGTGTTTTTTCAGAGCACCCTTGGTGTATGGTTTATGTTAACGTTTGGTGGTCTCTCGTGTAGTTATATGGTCTGCTTTATGGGTTGAGCACTCTATACCGTTAGAGTCCGACCTATTACCTTCTTATTCATCTTCTCAATATTTTAAGTCTTGCATTAATGTTTTTTACAGGTACATAAAGAAGCAGGCGATAAGCCATAAAGCTGACGTTTCTCAGAACAAATGAACCAGGAGATTGAAACGGATCTCTCAGATTCACAATTTCTTTCACATGCTGGCTCGACATATCAAGCCTGCTTTGTATCGTGAGGTCATTCGCAGGTGTGATCTGGTTTTACAGGCGAACGATCTCTGTGACACTTGTCAGTTTTATTTGTTGAGTGTTCACCGTGACAGCTTTATGTGACCTTTTAATAGATCTCATGGTTACTGCTCATAATGGTGTATGTGTAAACACTTCAAGTATTGGACCAGAGGAACAGGTGTCTCGAATGCGACAACTTTAGCTTAATCCTCCACTAATCCCATCTGAAGCCATGTGTTCAGTTTCTTATTGCCGACACAACTGAACAGCAACGTATAGACAATGGACAGAACCAAACTTTGCAGGGAGCCAGTTTATATGAACCGGGCTTGAACCACACGGCATTGAAAGGTAACGAGCAGTGCTTAACGGAGAATGGACAGTCAACGTGATTGTCCAATGAAACTCAAGGAATTTTCCAGGCACTGCGGGAGCACGTCTCCATTTTATGTAAAAACGCAGGGACAGCCGAGGAATCACATAGATTGAAAGGCACTGAAATTAACGTTCGTGTCTTTGCAGTTCTCTTGTAAACGCTGTGGTCTCGTTCATTTTTAGTAGCGAGAGTGTAAATTCAGAACGCTGACTGGGGAAGGGAGGAGCAAGCAAATATTGTACACAAGTTTTCTTGTTTAGTTAATGATTTAATTATTTAATCCGCATTAAAAAATAAAGAGTGAACAGGATGGTCCCAAGGAGACAAATACGTTAGTTTACTCGTGAGCACGATTCAACCCTTCGATTTCAGTTCTCCGAAAACTGCTGCGTGCATTCTTGACTGGATATATCCTCAAAGATTGGTAGGCGTCCTCTCTCATCCTGTGGTTGTTCAGAATACCGGCTCCTTCATCGATTAAAGGCCTCGTCTGATGGGCCTAATTCAGTCTTCAGTCAACAAGAAATGAGTCACAATAGCAACAAACATTCAAGTTTAGCTGTTCTCTCAATGATGGGCAACCACAAAATCCACTCTTGTTTTGCCACATCATCATCTCAGCCTCCTGAAGAACCCTGTTGTTTATTTTGAATGCTGCAAAAGGCAAAACAATTGTTATTTTAATTTGGCATGTTGAGTCCGATTTAGCAAAGAAATGTAATTTGTTTTTCAACACAAGTAAATAAAAGATAGAGATGGTGATGGAGAGGCAAAATGATTGCAAACTTTGCACTATTACTGTTTTTTAAACATGAAGGTGTTCCCTGCAGAATACGCACTTGGGTTTTTTAAGTCGAAACAAATCAAAATTGCTTTATTAATACACGTTATTTTGAACTCACTCTAGACAAACATTAGTGTCAACAAAAGTTGAAGGCTTTCCACAAACTGTCAGTGCGGTGCAGTTTGAGTCTTTTATTTCGAGTGTATTGATTCTACACTACAACTTTTTGAGTGTTTTTGTTGTTGTTACTGTGTCAGCTATTAAACTATCCCCTTCCATCCAGACAAGCACATTGATTTTAAAATGGATACATGAACACCTATATCAACAGAGGAATGAAATCATTAACATACATTTTTAACATGAAATCGCCATTAATGGCGCATTTATCTGAAATCTGGATTGAATTCTTTGTCACCCACCCAAAAGCTTAATGCAATTCAACAAAAGCCCATAATTAGATTATCAGATTGGCTCATGCGTGCAGTGCTGAATTTGCCGCAGTGTTTGTGAAATCAATTGGCTTGCGTGTTGCGCTGGGGATGGGTTTGACTAGAACAGCTGTGACAGCTTATTACCTCACAGCTTATAATAAATCTACACTCCTAAACATCTTTGGCCATGAGTAATAAACGCAGATAATACTAAACGGTTCATTGCATTGAAATTAAACAAACGCAGACTCTACCACGCAAGATTTAATTTGTGGATAGCCTATATCACTCTACCAGTTTTATACCCCCTACCGGGTTTAGCCTGATTTTGTATTACTTTTGCTCATGTTAAGTATTTTTCTGTTTTTAAAAATAATGGTACTAAGTTGAGCGTGCTGTTTATTTATTTTGTTTATGTCTTTGCATCTGTATTGAAATATAGCCTTTTTAATGCTGGGAATGGTATATAAATGGGAACAGTCCATTTTAGTTGTACAATGTAGTAAACCCTTGCAATTTTTCTTGTCCTTGAGATGTTACATCTCTGCTAAAGTGTGCAAGCTTTGGTGTTTAGACTTCCCAAGTCTTTGTGTTGCAAACTGATTTTATCAAGCATGCTTTTGATTGGTGGTCGTAATTCTCTAACTGAATCTTTTTCTAAATCTTCCTGCAGATGGAGTCTCCAGTGTCTACACCGGCACCACCACCCCTTCATCTTCTCGCACCTGTCAGCAACAGCGACATCTCCTCCTCGTGTGAGCAGATCATGGTTCGCACGCGCTCTGTGGCCGTCAACACTTCTGACGTGTCTTTGGCCACTGAGCCGGAATGTCTGGGTCCATGTGAACCGGGTACCAGTGTTAACCTGGAAGGCATAGTCTGGCAGGAAACTGAGGATGGTAAGGATAGAAAAGACTGGATGTTAAATCGTTAATGTTTTTATTTAGGTCTATTTTGTTATTTTTTTAACTGGCAGTAGCTTATAGCAGTTGGTAGATTTTCCTTTGAAGTAGAATTGATAGCCGTGCATTAAATGTCACATACAAATAATCAAAACTGTTTGGAAATCGTTGCCCATCTTGTGAAGTGCACGCCAGGGAGAACGCGCTCACATTTGCTTGATGTTTACAATGGCTTGTTGCTCCCTAGATGCTAATTCCATTTCAGCTTGAGGTGTTAGTGGCTGTTTTTAACTGGCACATGCATCTAACAGCCTAAAGTGATGGATGCTAATGTGGCCGTTTTCTTTTGCTATATATATTTATTTTTTCCATGAATAATGTTGGGTCTAAGAATCAGGAGTACTACGTAGTGTTCATGCTGTACATAACAAATTTAGACATCACAGTGTGTTTCTAGCTCCTGATAAAACTGAAGCTCTTTTCTTCTTTCATCTGAAGTTTGTTCTGTCAAACACTCCTAACCCAAATTTTTTATAGATTTGAGGAAATAAACGGGCAAATGAGCCTGACAGTTTAGTTCATACGCAAGCAGGCTAATGGCGCTGTATTTTGTAACGTGCGCAAATCCGGCTGTCAGTTATTTGAACCCCCAAACCACAGCGTGTTGCTGTGAGATAATGCAGAATCGCTGTGACTGAAAATACCAAGCAAGGTTATGAGGTGCCATCACGTTCGCCCACAAGTTCCATGAGCTCCATTTGCTACAGCTTGTCCTTATCTTTCTGCTAACACACAATGACACCGAAAAACTAAAAACACGCTAGTCCACACCACATCAAATGCATCCTCTTTCTCTCTCTATCTCCGTCTTGTTTGGTTTCTCACACACTACTGTTTTCGGAGTTTGGTTTGGTCATTCTTTTCTTTGTGACCGCCTTTCATGCAATGTTAGTACTCTGTCTGTCCCAAGGGTCTCAGGTCGGAGCAGCCGAGCAGCCTCCATTTGATAAATGCAGAAAATAAGGCAGAGGAGAGTCAAAGCCTCCTCCAGAGAGAGTCATGGGAATGAGTAATAACAGTCAAGCTACAATGTCTTGCAGGGGCTGCTGAATTGTTCGAGTCTGTTTAGAAGCCCGGAGTCTCTATGGAGATTTGACATGAAAAAAAACTACAGTAGTTGCTAAGATTCTTTGTCACGATCATAAAGTTCCATTGATGAATTAAAACAGAAAGGTCATTGCAGAGATTGCAGCTCTCATTGTCTTTGTTGGTGTATAAATCACATCAGTGAAATGTACTTGCACAGTTCGCTAGCTTTTCCACATCAACGGTGCGTAAATTATTGCTGAATATGTATGTGATTCTTCTCCAGAGCGTTCCGTACCGCTTAACTAAAGTCACGTTCATTTGCACCTAGTAGTAGAACAACCTTTCGCTGTGTAATTTGACTACCAAATGTCGACCTTTGGGACGGCATTATTTATAGAGAACTGTGCGGATCAAAGATCGACCTCCTCCTGTGCTGTCAGCATGGCAAACCAGACCCTCCTCCTTCAGCCACTGACAGCTCATCAAAATGTCACAGAGAGGAGAGAATCAGAGTAAGAGACACACTGAGAGAATCGCTTTAGCCAAGAGAATGTGAGAAGAAACCAGAAGCATTTAGAAGTGTCATTCTGTGCATTGCAATGATGACCCAAGGGGTTTTACTTCAAAATAATTTTGGGCCACCCTGTCTGCTGACACTCAATAATGTCAGCCTCATATCTTCCCATCCCCTACCATCTGAAAAACCTCCCTGTGTTAGGCTGATCCCATGCTATTTAAAGAATTTTTGCTTGCTCAAAGTTGTTTCCGTGTCCGAACAAAGGTGACAAACTTCTGCACATCAGTTATATACCAACTCACACTTTTGATACTTTGGAGTAATTTTGGTTTTCCATTTAGTTTTATTATTATTATTCAACAACATTCGGGTATTGCACTAGTCCTTGACCACAAGTCTGTTGTGTTTTCCTAGCGTAGAAGTCCGACAGGGCATTGTAAAGCCGCTCTTTAAAGGAAGATATGAGTAAAAGAGATAAAAGACATGTTCTGGCCTGTAGGGTTGCCAGATCTTTTCTCATAATTAAATGTTGTTTACTTCATTTTGAGAAGGTCCTCTGAACTGTCTGAAAGCCCTCCAACCAGCGTGTCTATCATAAACACCACAAAGTGAGCCAAAATCAGAGCAGAAGTTTAGTGTCGTGCCTATTGTCCTTCATTTTCTGAAGGAATGTAATGAAGACAGACACTTGACATGTGCATGTCGGCTCCAGCAAGCCAGTCTGGAAAACACACAAAGAATCCTGTTGGGCTGTCATGTTTGCCCCCGAAGAGTGTGGTTGGTATTCATTCCTTTACTTTTCTTTTCACCGTCAGTCAGACAGACCAAGCTGTGCCAAGCATATACAGAATGCCAGATCTGGCCCGTCTCTTTCTTTCTCAGCTTGCGGTAAAGCCTCATTTTTAGTTTTTGGTCTTGTTCCATAATTCTCCTTTAGTCTTTAACATCTTTTTGTTTTTCTCAGATGTCCAGAATCATTCTCCTCACCTAAACACGGTTTGCAGTGATCCAGCTAGCTTTCTCAGTAATTGTCAATATTAGTCAACAATGAGCAGATGCAACCCATTATGACATTACTCATTACTCAAAGCATATTAAAAACCATCAACGTCAGGCCAACAGTCAAAGGACATAATGTGTTTAGTTGTTTGCAGCTGTAAAAGCATCCAAGTGTCCTTCGTAGGGTAGAGCGAGTACTTTTGTCCTCTAGGTCTGAATGGTGAGGTTCATTGTGTAGCCTATTAAGGTACAATTTCTCCCGTTTTACTCGGGAGTGTATCAACTGCACCTGGCAACCCTTGGTTGTCCTTTGGGTATGTTCTCGGAAGTGCTGAAGGAGTGGATGGCTGGGCGGAAGGTAGTGTTTTTCCTCAGCTGTGCTAAATCACTAGTGTGGAGATTACAAAAGAAAGGGCCCTCCGTGTCTCCTCCTCACCCTTCCCCTCTCTCAGGAGACCCGCTCACCTCCATCATATGACCCAGATAATCAGTGGAGGCAGCCAGCCAGCCACCCGCGTGAGTGAGCATGTCAAAGAATAAAAACCTAGTGAAAGAAGCAGGTCTCTGGCAACAGATTCTGTTCTTGGTGCTATTGAGGATGAAAATCCTCAGAACAATGAGATTTGATGACCATAATTTCTGTTTTTTTGCGATTGTTTTTATGCTTTGTCTATCATAGGTTTATGTTTGGGTTTCTCCAAGTCTTCCAGAATCAGTCACTTTTTTACCCGTGTCCAAAAGACTATTCTTATATTTAGACAATAGCTTGGGAAACACCCTTGAATAAAGACTCGTTGCTCAGCTCAAGCTCTTTCAAGTGACTTGTTAGCTCGCCATTGTCTCACCACGTAGATGCCCTTTTCCACACTGTTTCTCTCCGTTTGACCTTCAGCCGGTGAAAAATAGGTTGTGGATGAAGATAGGTTAAAAGAGAATAGAAAAGGAGGTGCAGGATCATTGCTCGAGAAACTACAGCCCTGGGGTCTTGACCCTCCCAGCGGGAAAAAAGGCTGGATTATGGGTTCCATGCTTGCCTGTTAATGAAAATCTTCACTGAAAAAATTAGACTGGTGACCCAGGCGGTAAGGGCCCCTGTTTCCCAAACCCTGCCCCCCTTCCTTCGGCTTGTCAGTTCTTTGTTGCCAATGGAATACTCTTTGATGAGACTATTGGGGGAAGGTTAAACTAAGAGGCCCACAGCAATGCGGGTGACCCCTTTATTGCTCGAAGGCGAGGGGTGCTGGGTGGAAATGGGATATAAGATGACAAGTGCATTTCTTTTGGGATGGGAAAGTGGAGGACTTCCACTTTTTAGTCCCCAGCAGGGTTCACTTACGAACTCAGACATAGAAAACAAAGACATTAAGATTAGTTAAGATGAATTTGTTGAAGGTGCCAAATTAAAAAAAAAAAATCTGACATCATTTATTCCCATTCATGTTGATGAAACCCTGTATATGATTCCTGTGTGAAACACAAAAGAAGATATAATGCGTCTGTGGTTTTGTGTTTATACAATGGAAGTCAAGGGGATCAGTGTTTTTTGGGTATCAACGCTCCATCTTCGTGTTCTGGCGAAGTATTAGCTATCCCTTTAATTCAGGTGTACTTGTGGTTTTGTAGACAATTAAACAAGTGCCACCTGTCATAAAAAAAAGAAAAAGGAAAACACCCTCACTTGACTACCTGTAATCATTTATTGGCTCTGCTTCCAAACTTTTCTCTAAGCACAGAGAATAAGCCTGCAGTCTTAGTTTGGACTTGTCTGGCACTCCGGTTTGCTTCTTTTGGCAGCTAAGCAGTACAGAGGTATGCAAAACAGTCATAGAGAGCCCTGCACTGCAAGTGGGAAAAACATCCAATGCTAGCACTATGAGGCAAATATACTTTTATCACATTTTCAGTGATCCACGGTCTTGCGATCATTCATCCACTTCGCTAAATATCAAAGTTGTTTTTTGTGAGTTTGGGCAAGCGCTTGCAAAACCAACAAACAATAGCGTTTTGACATGGTGAATACGTCACATCGAATCAGCTCGAATTAAAAATGCAGCCCGTCGTGCATTGGCAAAATCTTGATAACAAAAAATAAATGTTTTGAGGTGTTGTTGTGACCGAAATGCCATTTTGATACGTGTATCCGTCGGCAGAAATTGCATAAGCTTGAACTGGCACGGAGAGGCAGAGAAGGAGGGAAATGTGTAACGTTGAAAGAATTCACCAGATAAGTGGAACCAACTGCCTGAGGCTCCCTTCCCCAGAGAGAGAGAGAGAGAGAGAGAGAGAGAGAGAAAGAGAGAGAGAGTTACAGCTTGGTTAATGATCGGGCGGCTTTCAGGAGTGAATAAACGGCTGCTTCATGAGCAGATGGAAACAAGGTTGGGTTTAACGTCTCATTGTTCATAGCTGTTCCGCCAAACCCCCCATTCACAGCACCTCGTTCTCTTCAATCTTCACAATTAAGAGCTCTGTCTGAGGACAAACCTGTGAGAACATTACGATCATTTTTGTGTGTCTTGATTACTGATGAACGATGAAGGGTTAGCTATGGTCTGATAGAAAAATCTTATTTGTTTGCTGTAGATGTAGGATGTGGGCTTGCGAACCGTTTGTGTTTGGTAAACATCACCTTGCTGCTGGTCTGTAATTGAGGCTTTCATTCCCCAAATATGCTCCTACTTGGGAAATATGAGCCACACTGGAGAATTTCTGCATTCACACCTGCAGTTATAGGGTAAAAAGCCAGACTTTTATTGAGCGAGTGGCCGCGCTCTCTTAGCTTATAAATGTAAAAGTATTTATGCTTTGGTTTGCAGTAAAGCTCTCTGGTGCGAGGGTACAAATGTCGCTTCAAAGCCGACGACCAGAGCTCAGGTTTCGTCAGGAGATTTAGCCGACGTGTAGAGGTCATCGGCGGGGAAGGCAACTTACATGCATTCTGTATTTTCTCTTTGGCTGGTGACACACCTGTGTCATAATGTTTCTAGAGGTCGCACCTGTTTTCTAGCCTGTACTGTACTGGATGGTTTGGGGATATTTTGAGTGTGCTTTAATGAGACCGAAACAAAGAATCTGAAAAGCTTCCAGTGCGCGGCTTCCTTTTTATGAGGTGCTGGAATGAAGCCCATGAGCTGTGTGCCATTTGAAATAACATTGTACATTTCGCTGAATGACATTAAATTGGCAGGTTGGTTAACATTGCCTTTTACCCTGCCCTGTCGGTGGTCCCAGGTTCAATTTCAGCACAAACGATTGCCGTTCCAACGACAGCTGATGTCATGCTAATTGTTAACAGATGTAGTGGTATTTTTCAGTCGCGTACAAAAGGCCAATTATCGACATCTCCCATTTGGAGACGTTATTTGAGTATTCTGCTCGATTTCCCCACTTGTGTCATTGAGATGGAATGAGCGCCGTTGCAGTGGCTGCTCACGGTTGCCAGTTGTCAAGGAAACGCAGCGTGAAAGGCAGAACTAAACACACGGAGGTTTTTTTGTCTCCGATTGCAGTCGACTGCGGTGTGAAATTTTTATTGCCTGGCACCTCTTGATAAGCTATTTTAGACGCAGGCAATCGATGCCCCGTTGCGAATAGCGCCTTGCAGCTTGAACTCAAACAGATATCTCTTGCGTGTGCTTTGTCAGTCACGGCCCGCAGATTTACTGTAGATGCGTTTCGTGTTCGGTTTGTGAAGGTCAGTTGCTTTTGCGGTGGAATTACGTTGTGTGTGTGGCTGCCGGGAGTTGGAGAATCGTGTAACGTGCCAGAGACATGACATTTTCTGGGTCTGGATTCTTTAATAAATGATAGCTACTGCCATCTGGTGTTAACTAAAGAGGTGTGTGTACTTTCTCACTGTCTTTGGGTTGTGTTAAATATCAGGTAAATGACACGCGCACTGCGGGACGTTGACAGATGTACGCCTGCCTTTACAGTCAAGAACAAACATCAAAAATAATCTGCAGCAATGTCAAACGAAGGACACAGACTGACCTGTGTCTCCCAACCACCTCCTTTCTTTATTTCTCTCGATTCCTTATTTCTTTCCCCCCTGCATACTAATAGCCTTTCGTCCACCCCGCTGTTCCTGGCCTTAATACAATAGGCGTTCTTTGTTAATGGAGAAATAGCCTCTATATCCAGATTTGGACATCTGTGCTGTGGAATGTAAAAACAAGTTATTGAGTGCTTGTTGGCACAAGTACGCTAGACTCATTTATCTTTTTTAGCCCTAGCCATTTACATAAACATCCATGTGGACCAGGAGCTTAGATCTCTTGCGCAAGGGTATAATTTAAGTTACAGAATTGGAGAATAGTAATATTACCCAAATCCAGTTCACCTATGATAATTGCCAAGATTCAGTTATACACCTTACGGCGACCTCGGTCATGATAAGAAAACATTTACTTTAAGATTTTCTGTTTTGTTTGAAGATTGAAGTCATATTTTCTTTTGTTTTCGTCTGTCGTGCAGGTATGCTGGTTGTTAATGTTACCTGGAGGAATAAGACATATGTGGGCACCCTTTTAGACTGCACTCGACATGACTGGGCGCCCCCACGGTAAGACAACTTAATATCTGATATCTCTTAATATCTTCAATTCAGGAAATATTATTATTGTAAGTTAATTTCATGTCATCATACTGCTATAAATCATTTAGAGTAGCCAAATAGAGGGGCAAAAACATCAGGTCTATTTGTTCTGCTTGCCACACATTTCTGCAATTGAAGTAATGAAAATACATTGTAGGGTCTCAAACACACCCCCTTCGAACTGAAACCCACTTTTTGAAATGCAATATTATTGAGAAGTTGATTTTGTGCACTTTACTTCTCCTCCTCTTTTATTGATCAGAAGCGACTTTCGTAGTGGTTCTGCATTCCTACCGCTGGGTCCTAGTGCTGTTTGAGCTCAGCTTTTATAATATTTTGTATTATGTTAATATCTAAATGAGGCTCTGCTGGGACCAGTTTTGACTTTGCAAATACCGTTTGCAGTACAAGCACTTTATCCTATAGAAAGTCAGATACCAGCAGTGCTTGGCACAATTTATTAGATGTACATAATGCTTTGTGCATTTGAGAAACCGGCCTGGAGGTGGTGATTTCTAATCGGACCGTTCCAGCAAAGGCTGTATTTCCACGGTGCACTTTATCTGCTGGCTGCAGGCTAACATTACAACACAACATGAGCCCATGGGGACAGCGCAATAAAGACATTGCACTGCATTCTTATAGGAGCATTTCCTCCAGGTGTTTGTGTTCTTTGAGTCGTATGTCTATAAAATTATAATTAAGGTAAAACTGAAATAAGTGAAATTTTCTTTTTTGTTTCTTTTAGTTTTAAGGATTTTAAGTTTAAATGACCTCTAAATTGTCAGAAGTATAACACAGACTAATGTGTATTGTTGTTATCTTTCTGCTGGTTTTAAAATCTAAACTTAGATCTTAAGTACTCTGAGATAGCTTCTTTATTTTATAGTAGTTTAAGGCCAGTATGCTTTGAACTCCCTTGATGCTTTCGCCTCTGAGTCTATTGCTTATCTGTTAGAGGATGTTATCACACTACATCTAATCAGCAGCCAGGTCACCCTGGTTTAATCCTGCAGCCGTGTGCTCTGTGTGCCATTCATCAGAACAAGCGTTACTGTCGAGATCGGGGATAACAAGGGGATAAAAACGCACAGCACGTTGCCAGCTCGCATGGGCCCAGTGGAGAGCCACTCATGGCATCCAAATGGAGAAGTATGAGTCAGTCCATCTCTCATAGAGAATCTCTCCAGCCAGCGCTTGAATTATGCACACGGTTGGAATTTTAAGACAACTGACAGACCGGTAGGAGTGTAAAAACTTTTTTATACAGCTCGTGCTGAGCCGATAAAAACTGGAGTCGCGTCTTCTAAAAAATAAGCAGCTGCGCGGCTATAAAGTCAGACTCATCTTCTCTTAATATACGCTTTCCTGCAGCTCAGTGGTAAGAGCATTGCGTTATCTATAACGGTTGTGGGTTCGATCCCAGGGGATTGCAAATACCTATGTAAAATGTATAGGATACAGCAATGCAAGTCGCTTTGGATAAAAGGGTCTGCCAAATGCCTAAATGTAAATGTAACTGCGCAGCTATAAAATTATTTTTATAAATTAGAAAATTAGTTTGATTTTATAGCTGCGCAGTTGGGTATATTTAGATTTATTTATTTAGATATTTATTTATTTAGATTTGGGTATATATATATTTATTCTTCTAAATATACCCAACTGCGCAGCTATAAAGTCAGACTCATCTTCGCTAAATATACGCAGCCGCGCAGCAATAAAGTCAGACTGGTCTTCTCTAAACATACGCAACCGCGCAGCTATAAAGTTAGACTCATCTTCTCTAAACATACAAAGCTTTCAGCTATAAAGTCAGACTCGTCTTCTCTAAACATACAAAGCAGCGCAGCTATAAAGTCAGACTCATGTTCTCTAACGAAACGCAGTTATGAAGTCAGACTCATCTTCTCTAAACATACAAAGCTTTCAGCTATAAAGTCAGACTCGTCTTCTCTAAACATACAAAGCAGCGCAGCTATAAAGTCAGACTCATGTTCTCTAACGAAACGCAGTTATGAAGTCAGACTCATCTTCTCTAAACATGCGCAGTTATGAAATCAGACCCGTCTTCTTAATACATTTGCAAGTTCAGATAGTCAGTCGCATCTGCTCTATACAGCGCAAGCTTGCAGGCTCCTTATATTCGTTTATAACGTGGTTTTGCAGCCCGCAGCACAGAGCAGCAAGAGTCATGTGACGACAGTGAAACCGCTCGATCATTTACAGGAAGATAGGAAGTTTATGATTCATGTAAGAAACCGTATGTTTTCAATAAAAATAATGAAGTACCAAAAACTAAGCATCCGTATGAAAGTTTATACAGAGAAAATCCAAAGGTTAGCATGTAGATTGATTATGCTATTTGTTTTCTTAATAATTATGTTAAGAATACTTTTTGTTCAAATTTTTGATTGGGAAATTTGTATTGCACATTTAAACAGTCAGGAAAAAAACTGGAAAAATCAACAAAAATACCGTGATACAGAGTTTTGGCCAAACCACCCAGCACTATCTCCAGCTCTGTTAGCTCTTTTTATGGTATGGAGATTATATCAGTTTCCGGCAGAAAATGGATAACATTTATTCATTTGCTGGTTAATGATTTTCTTCCATTTTTGGGCCCATATTATAGTGATTTAAGTTATGAGTAATTGTTTTATTCTCTTGGTTGTTTCCTCAGATTCTGTGAGTCACCCACAAGTGATTTGGAGATGAGGAATGGTCGTGGTCGGGGAAAGAGAATGAGACCCAATAGTAACACACCGGTCAACGAGAACAGCAATTCTTCGGATAATAAAGGCTGCAACAACAGCAAGACTCGAGCCGCATCAAACAGTAAGGGGCGACGGGGCAGTCAGAATTCCTCAGAACGTCGCACTCCACCAAACAGCAACATAGAGGATGTAAAAACTAGTCCGTCATCTACTAACAAACGCAAGAATAAACCTGCCTCGGACATGGAGCCCAACTCAAGTTCAGAGGACACTAAGGGTAGCAAGCGTATGCGTACCATTTCAAACAGTGGAATACCTCACCCTGTACTTCCTCTCTCCAATGTTAAAGCAGAACCCTTGCCCCCCTCTTTGGATCGCAACTGCCCTTCTCCAGTGCTCATAGACTGCCCCCATCCCAACTGCAACAAGAAATACAAGCACAAAAATGGCTTGAAGTATCATCAGGCTCGTGCTCACAATGATGATGACATCAAGCTGGATATAGATGGCGATAGTGAGTATGGTGAGGATTCTACCTTGCATCCAGACCCGGGCAGCTGCAATGGTGCATCCATTTCTCAGAAGGGATGTTCTTCTCCTGCAAGGTCGGTCACCCCCAAGGGGAGGGGATTTGATGCCCAGAGCCCATCACCTTCATCTGCGAAGTTTAGCTCCAAGCAGCCTGGCAAGAAAAAACTGGAGGCTGACAATGATTCCAGTGTGCCCATACATGGCTGTGAGGATGGCCCCTGTCTTACAGATGAGACAAGTAATGACGGCTTTGATGACAAGAAGGGCTTAGATAAAGGCAAGAAGTCTGGAAGTGGTGCTAAAGCAGACAAGCTTGCTCAGAAGGGCATGAAGTCAGCAAGACCCCTTGTTCCCTCTTTACCCCCACAGCAGTTGTATGGCTTACAAACCTCTGGATTCCCCACCCCCAATTCTGCCGCCTCTAGTATCGGTTCTGTCGTCCAGTCCATCAGCAAGAGCCCCCAACTAAAAACCCTTCAACCCAAACCTGCAGTGACGGGAGATCCCTCAATGAATGCAGCCTCAAGTGGCTCAAAGGACAAGAAGAAGAAAGATAAGAAAAAGAAGGAAGTTAGTAAGGAAGGGGACAGTCCAAAGGCCCCTGGGAAAGGAGGAAAACCCGAAGAAGGTAAAAGCCCATATTCTGAGAGCTCAGACCAAAGCAGTAAGAGTGAGTGCCTGTTGAACGGTTCCACGGATCCTCATCAGAGTCGGCTAGCCAGCATGAAAGCAGAAGCAGACAAAATCTACAGTTTTTCCGACAATTCTCCCAGTCCATCCATTGGTGTGGCCAGTCGGATAGACGCTGGGGGGATAGTGCAACCTCTCACACCACTTCAAGTGGTTACCCAAAATGGGGCAGACAACTCTTCTGTGAAGACCAACAGCCCAGCGTACTCCGACATTTCTGATGCAGGGGAAGATGGAGAGGGCAAGGTAGACAGCATGAAGGTCAAATCTGAGGATCAGGCTCCTCGAGAATGTGCCAAGAAATCTCTGTTCCCATCCCAACAACCCAACAAGGATACTTTCTATCCCGGTTATGAAACGTACTACTCACCCAATTATGGCAACTCGAACCCCAGTCCAGGAGTCTCTAATGCTGCCACGCCACTGCAAGATGCTGCAGTGAAGGTGAAAAAAGAAGAAGACCCAGAACCAGGGAACGACAAGGTGAAATCAGAGCCACCTGAAGAACGAAAGCCGGAAATAAGTACATCATCTCAGCAGCAACAGCAGCCATCGGTCATTCAGCAGCGGCCTAGCATGTTCATGCAGCCCCTCTATTACAACCAGTATGCATATGTACCTCAGTATGGCTATTCCCCAGACCAGGCCTACCATAACCACCTGATGAGCACAAACCCTGCTTACAGGCAACAGTGTGAGGACAGACAACGACAAGTGGCTGAGCAGCATCGTGCTGCGGAGAGAAAATCTGAAGCTGCTCAGAAGGACAGGGAAGCCTCCTTGAAGTCTGAAGAATGGAAGCAGAAAGCTTCAGTTCCTCCAACCCTGTCCAAAGCTCCAAGCCTCTCAGACTTGGGCAAGCCTTCCCCACAGGGCAAGTCCAAAGATCCCTCTGAACCGAGCAAGTCCGTCATTATCCCCAAAGTGGAAGATGGCAAGGGACAGTCCCAGCAGGGTGAGGGTTTAAAAATGAAGCTGAGTGAAGCGGGGCATCATGGTAAGGATGAGCAAAAGCCAGGCATTGAGTCTGGAAGATCTGCGATGGATCAGGCCATTTACATGTATCGACAGGTATGGAACTTAAGAGACCCCAATTATTGCTTGAACAATGTTTTGTAATCATTCTACAAAATATATTTATGCAAAATTGCATTTATGTCATTCATCACAAATTCCTCTCTTTTCAGGAGCCGGACTCTCGACTGTGGCCCTACGTTTATCCCAGCAAGTATCCGGATGCTCAAAAACAGATCGATGAGGAGAGGTGGAAGGAAGAAAGAGAACGGGACCGCGAGCGAGAAAGGGAGAGATATCGGGACAGAGATCGTGAAAGAGACAGGAAGGGAAAAGACGAAAGGCAACGTCCTAAAGACACTCCCTCTAAAGAGGATGGCAAGGAAGGTGCAGAGCCAAGAACCTCATCAGCCTCAGAGGAGCATAGAGGGGTCAGCAAAGATCACCGGGCACACATGCAGTTTTCCTCACATCTGCCACAGCCCCAGTCATATATGTCCTACATGCACGGATATCCCTATGGCCAGGGCTATGAGCCCAACCATCCAGGATACAGGGGGATGCCCACTGTCATGATGCAGAATTACCCCGGTAAGCCTACTTTTGTGTGGGTGGGATGTGTTGTTTGCTTTTTATGTAATACTTTTAATCTCACCACATCATTCTCACCTCTGATTTAGGGTCGTACTTGTCACCAGGATACTCCTTCTCCCCATACGGTAATAAGATGCCCCCAGGTGAGGAAGGTGAGAAGTCTCGTGCCAGTCCGACGGTTAGCGGAAAGTCCACATCCGAGTCCAAAGCTTTGGACATCCTGCATCAGCATGCCAGCCAATATAAGAGCAAGTCACCCACAGTTGGTGAAAAGGCGCACCATGAAAGAGACAGAAGTGGAAGCGAGCGGGAAAGAGATGGTGAGCGTCCAAGATCTTCGCCTTCGCAGCGGATCATGCCTTCCCACCATCACCTAGGCTACCCAATACTCCCAGGACAGTACGACCTGTCCTATGCTACAGGTACATTAAGCAGCAAACAATACAAGTTAGTCTGACTACTAAACGGATGGTTATTTTTGTAAAGATGTCAGTTTATGATTCTGTTATTTCTGTTTTCCTTCTCACAGGTATCTCCTCTTCAGCAATTAGTAGTCAACAAGCCTCTGCCCCCTCACTCTATCCCCCAGCACGGAGGTGAGAATGGTAAGTAGAGTTCATATTTTACCCACTAGCTCAATATTTAGTGTTTTGATCTTATCTGAAAAGGTTAAAGTGGCCACCAAATAGTGCCCCACAGACTCTGCTGACCTCTAGTGGCCAGAATCTTTCAATCTGATATAAAGTATTTTAAAACACATATATACTTGCGTGCTGTTTATCATTAAAATTCAGTTTCCTAATCAAGTTTCAAACTTTCAAAATATGTATTTAATTTCATTCTTATTCTCCGTATAGGAAGAAGTGAGTGGACGGTTTTGTGCGGACATGTGACTGGTTCACATGAGGACACGATGTGGAGCTTACAACATCAGTTCAATGATGTTCCTGATTTCTTTCCGCTTTTGCCGGGTTTCCCGGCGCCTTTGACAACCATTGTCAGAGAAAGTGGAAGGCCAGCCTTTTACATAACCAACGAACACCTCCGCACGTGTAGACGCCCCTCTCTGTGCTGCTGGTTTCATACTCAGGAGAGAGGAAACACTGTCTTCAGAGAGCTCACATGATGCACATGTTCTCTTAGAAATGGACCTTATTGACATTCTGGAAGTCACTACGTTGTTTTGTGTTCATACCCGGCCATTTATGAAGCGCTGCTCTGGACTGCTGCTCTAGAGCCCTGAGGATTACGTTTTTTTTGTGAGAAAGATCTGTGCATCTTTGTTGTCGCCTTCACTCTCTGTGGACTCTATGCAAGTGGAAAAGTCTTGATTATTTTGTTCATTCAGGGCAGTAAACTCTGTTCATGCTCCACTAAGCGTTGCTTAAGATGTCAGAGATGATGAACATTGGTTTTAGATGCACTTCATGTCCATTGTCACCCAAACTCACTCCATTAACTTTTTGGCATTGGATAAGTTTTTTCCTCAGAAGATAACAAAGCGGTCGTTCTATTCTGTTTCACAACTGGCCTGGTTTTCAGTTTTGTAACGGGGTGTCTGACATTTGGATTATCCGGGTTGTGGAGAAAAAATGAAGCATTGGCTGCTCTCTGACATGTAGTGTCCCCAAAGGAAGGAGCTTCTGTTTCCAGACTGGGTTTATAGAAATGGAGTGGATGTGTGGACATGTGTGGACACATCTGCTCTTCCCAGATCCGCAGTCGAACGGGTGTGAACGGAGACACCGGACTCTGAACTATGTTTGTCTGGTAACAAACTGATCCTTCACGCACGGATACATTGATATGCTGCTTGTGAATCTCATGTCAGACTGCATGAGTGACGTCTGAAAGAGGCCCATCTTTAAAGCTTGGAGTAACCCCAAGAGCGAGCGATCCAGCGACTGGACCTGAGTCCACATTGATCAACAGACTCTCTGAGCACCAAACAATGAAGACGGTCGCTGGAAACATGCTTTTGAGCGTTCCCTCACTTTCCTCCATGTGTCTGCATGGTTATAATCCAGCATTAACCTGAACAGAGAGCAGTGCGACCTGCGCAGTCGCCGCACCTTTCCTTTCCTCCCTCACTATGTGCTTTCTGTATATATTGTAAAAAGGAATTATTTTAAAAGAGGTTGTTGGATGCTATTGGATTTTCTTACCTTCTCTCTCTTTTTTTTGTCTGTTAGCCTTTTTTCTACCATTGTTGACGTAATATATCAACATGTAGCTGATATAACAACTTTATATTGGAAGGTTGTTTTTGTTTTTTTACTAATTTTTCTACCCCTCCTCTCCAAAGCCAAGTCAGTCCCACTCCGCTTTGAATCTTTCTAGAAGCACATGCAGTTTTCTTTTAAGTCGGTTTTAAAATTCTCAAGGGATTTTTATTCAAGTCAACCTTCAAACAGCAGGAGGAAGTGTTGGGAAGAGAGAGAACCAGAACGAGGTGCTATCTGGAGCTAGTTTTCCCAGCGTATCGTGTAGTTATCATCTAATGTGAATCTGAAACTCTCAGGAGAGCATTATTGAAATCACAGCCCTTAAATCACCTCGGCATGATCATCGCTCTCAGCTCTATTAGAGAAAAGACGTTTTCTTTGACATATTTTAATATTAAAGATTCCATTACTTCCTCTTGTCTGTTTTGAACTTCAGCTTATGTTAACACCACATAAGTTCATTTTGTTGCTGGAGAAGACCAGACCAGGTCTGTTTATTTTTACCTTTACATTTTTTGTAGAACTGTATTCTCTGCCAAACCTAAAACAATCAATAACCGCAGCACTGGTCTCAGGCCAGCAGGAAGAGGCGATGATGCCATGATACCATTTTTTGTTATTATAGTAAAAACCTCAATTCGAGTTGTTCCGTCTTTGCGCATATAGCCAGTTAAACTCTGTGCTGTCTGGTGACTTGATTGAAAATTGTTGAGGAAAAAGCGCTTGATTGTTTTAATTTATTTTGAGGGTTCTTTTTTCTTGTTGTTGTTGTTGTCGTTGTTTTTCTAGAACGTTCTTGTAGAAAGACCAGTTTGTTTTAACAGTTCACACATTTGTTCACTATTGTCTCAGACGGTGCTAATATAGTCTGCCCTGTGCGATCATCGTGGGAAGAGAAGAGGGAATTCCCTTTTTTTGTTTTGGATTTCTAGTTTCCAATCGTATTGACCCGCCCCAAACCCACAGTGCGCAGCGGCTCAGCGTCTGTCATCGGTACTTGAAAGAAAGATGTTTACACCTCTTAATTTCTGTGTTTGGATACGTTTCTCTTGTAAACCATCCCTGCCTCTGTCCCTCTCTCTCTCTTCCTAGAGATCTCTCATGTAAAGTGTAAATTGCTACATTTTTTATACAAACTGTAACTTGCCTTTGTACATTTAGGCAGAAAATAAATCTTTTTATGAGACAATCACTCCTGTTAATCTGTGTCTTATCTGTCTGAAAGAATTGTGTGTGCATTGTAATTTATGTAAATAATAGCTGGGAGTTCAGAGATAAGCTTTATAAAACCATAAAACCGGATATTAACATCATTTGAGCAAGTGGCATTCTTAGCTTGTGTTTTACGGGCCTCTAGCGGCCGATGATGGGAGTGCAGGGGCTTAGAGATATTTACATTTAGGCATTTGGCAGATGCTTTTATCCAAAGCGACTTACATTGCTTTATCCTATACATTTTACATAGGCATTTGCAATCCCCTGGGATCGAACCCACAACCTTGCGTTGTTAGCGCAATGCTCTTACCACTGAGCTACAGGAAAGCTTTAGATATAAATCCACTTCATATTTCTTTCCATATTTTTTTATTAGAATTAATTTATCACAGCTTATGAGTAACACATTAAATTATTGCAATTATGCCGTGGAGAGTTGTGTGGAGAAATGTTCATTATATCAAGCTGCTTCTTGAGGTTCCACCCTGAGTTGGTTTTTAAACATTATTGCAGGAGTTCACATCTATTCTGGATTATTATTGATTATTTGGTCCGAATCGTCTGATTCAAAACATTTTAAATTAACATTTTAACTTTGTAATGAGGAAACTGTGGCACATTATTTACATCTATTTCTAAAAATGGAGGCATATTCCTTAAGTTTTTAACATATTAACAATTCAGTGCGATTTTTTTATTAATAAAGAACATACTAAAGAATATTGCAAAAAACTTTTAACCAAAGCTACAATCTCAGGCCTGTCGTATAACAACTACTGAGTTTTCGCCAGCAGATGGCAGTGCTGTACCCCAGTGATGAAAGCGGTGTTTTGTGTCGGCTTGTGTAATATAACAGAGCAAATTTTGTATTATTTTTATTAAATTATTTTCATTCTGTAAATACAATTTGAGGAATTTGCTGGTAGCGTGATGTAGGCTCAAAAAATCGGGCAATTCCCGAAAGATTTTTTGGGATGAAATTAAATTTGAAAAGGCGTATCATTCATCTTTTGCCCCCCTGACGATCCATCACTTCACACGAGTAACAGCGTCTCTTCTCCTCTCGTTTGACGCAGTTTTCTTTCTCTGAGCTTCTTTTTTGTCGCCTCGAGCCATCAGGTGATCAGCACGGGAAAAAACAGCCGAGAATTGAGTAGTTGCCATGGAACCCCCCGTGAGCGCTCGAGCGGGCTCAATCTCACGAGGCAGGAAAACATCAATTTATGTATCGAACCCACAACAAACAAGCGCTGATGTGCGTGTGTACCAAAATATCCACACCAGTGAGAAAGTGATATTTTACACACGTCACGTATCGTTTATGAAATAACGAATTGTACTTGTGTGAAAGGCCTCGTGATGGGGCTTTATATTCGAGGCACGTGCACGATTAGAATTCAAGGCGCGCACTCTTCCACCGTTCCCGTGAGCGCGCAGTGTGCAAAACACAAGAGATCTTCAGGAGCGCTTCTGCACCAAAATCAGCACGTTTTCCTTATAATGCGTCAAGCTCTTTCCTTACATGATAATAACAAGATTATTAATGATAATTATAATCAATTACATTTTATTCTCAAAACAGTTTAAACCCTAAAACTATTGTGAAAGACTGAACTGAGATAACTGAGTAAAAGTGTCAGTAGCACTAAAATGTGTGGGTTTTATTTTGTTTATTTAACGTTCAATTCAAATAAGCATTCAATCAAATTCACATTAAATGAACAACACACGCAGATGATGTCACGTTAAAGATGATGAGAAGTGACACTTTATAGAGGATGAAGTTCTATTGCACGAGGGATTCGCAGATACATCCGTCCACGTCCTTGAACATCGACTGCAGGAGCCGTGGTACCGAGAGGGGGCGGAGTCACGCGCATAGGCCACACCTCCCTTTGCGCCTGTGCACAGCGGAGCAACAAGTCGCAACCGGTCTGCAGAATTTCCCGTTGCATGAGCGCTCGGTAACCATCGTCGTTTGTGTCCTTGAAGACCGATTTAGTCTCGGATGTGTGGGCTGCTTTGATGCGACAACCACGCGCGAATTACAGTGAGATTTCATGGAGATACAGATGAGCCGTGTTCGTCGTGAAATGTCGGATTGGAGTTCTCTCTGAAGGTAAGCGACGGAAACATTCATATCCGCTACTGTATCACTGGAGACATTGTTGATATCTCGAGCATTCTGAGAGATGTTGATCGGTATACAGTGTTTGATACAGTTGTGTTACTGTTTGATGTCTTTAGTAGAGAACATCTCGCACGTTTTCAATTTAAGAGAAACACAATTTCAGAGAAAACCTTAATATTAACGTGTCAACAAACATTAAATGCTTAACGAGATAGATAGATAGATAGATAGATAGATTGTGCAAAGGCCACTCATTTGTTAAATAATATATCAATCATTGATGTTATTCAATTTTTTTTTTTTTTAATGACTAATTTTAACCCGAAAAGCTTGGTTATATATTTACATTCTGTTAATCCCTTTACCATGAATAAAAGGCAGTTGTATTTTGTTTTTTTACAGTAACAAACGTGAATGGTGTTTGTAGAAAAAATACACGTCAATCATTCCAAAAACTATGTTACACTTGAACACTAGTAAAATCATCTTCAATATCCCAAGGGTGGTCTGTTACTGTAAAGTTTAGTGTATGTCCGTGTGGGTTTTAAAAATGTATACAGCAGCTGCGTAACTTTAAGGGATAGTTCACTGAAAAATGAAAATTCTTTCATCGTTAACTCACCCTCAGGTTCTGTCAGACCTTTATACACATATTTGTTCTGTTTAACACAAAGAAAGATATTTGTAAGAATGTGAGCAATTTTTAGTTCTGTAACATCATCCACAACCCTAGTAGGAAGAACATTTTGTTCTGTTGAACACAAAGTGAGATATTTTGAAGATTTTAAGAACACGGTTCTACGGAAAACCATTAAATGTTTCGTCGCCAGTCGGTGAGGTCACAGAATTGAAAATTGCTAACATTCTTGCAAACATCTTTCTCTGTGTTCACATGAGAGTGAGCGAATGATGACAGGATTTTCACTTGTTGGGTGAACTTTCACTTTAAGGAGAGAGAGAAAGAGTGAAGAAATTGAAATCTCATACATTCTTTTATATTATGTTTTGTGCGCGTGTGTGTGTTTGTTTGTGTGTGTGTGTGTGTGTGTGTGTGTGTGTGTGTCTGTGTGTGTGTGCGTGTGAGTATTCCCACTGTGTTCATCTGTTGTTTGATGTAACTCAACTCGCTCACTGGACATTCCTGCTGTGATGTCCCTTAAAAACACCCAAAGCCCCATTGCATTGACTGCTGATGCTTAGATCAGTTACACAGCTTTGATCGGAAAAAATGCCAAAATGTTCATTTTTCCCGGCATAATGACAAGAGTTTTCAGTCAGTGCTGATGACAATCGTCAACCTCTGACACACACGGTAAACACACACCCTTTGTGCATTATGGCTATAACTGGCATGTATTATTAAAACAGAGTTAGGGGAGGATATTATTACAGGAGGCAGAAGAGTGTGGGTTTGCTGTGTGTACATACTCAGCGTTTATAATAAAAGATTGATTATCTTGTCACAGTGACAGTGGAATGTGTGCTTTTGTGCTCAGTTAAGTCTGTATTAATGTCAGAATCAGAAGTCAAACTGGAATGTTGGGCTCCTGTTACACACGCAAATGTCATTAATGTTTGTTTTGGCCAGAAACGTCATGCTTAAACGTCACAGCTTGCTTGCTTGTTGTACTTAATGAATTTATTCACATTTTGCTTAGAATAATGGACGGTCGTGAATGGATGAGAATGGAAACGATTATCAAATGTTCAAACCCGTGAAGATCTTTATCTGATGTGACCGTATGTGATTATTTACTGACGAGGTTTAAGACGGAACTCGTCACATTTTGCTGTCAGTTCGCGCTGGTTATATTTATCCTCAGGTGTGGTTACTTGAATTTCTGCTCCTTTCAGACAAGAATACTGGGAATGTTACCTGCGAGGGTGTGATGTTCTCATGAATCAGTGTTGTTCATCTTTAATGTCATTTGGTTTAGTTAAGTATTTAGAATAGCTGACTGTTTGTCATGTCAGTCCAGCGTGTACATGCATGTCGAGCTGTCGCTTTCTAATGAAGTCGAGCTGTGGAATGTGCTGGGAGGAGATATTTCCATACATTTGCATTGTTTCCAGCTCTTATGTGTCCACTCAAGTCAAACGCTTCCCAACTGGTTTCCTGGACGATGCTTTGATTGATTTTGATGGAAAATGACAATGATGCTTTTGACAGACTTTATAAAGCAGGAGATTGAATTGTGTGCAAAGTTATTATGTCGAATCAGTAAAACAGTATGAAGCATCAAATACATGTTTAAATCTTTTTGTGGGGTAAAGATCAGACTGTCTTTCTTATTAATATAGGCTGCTAGATGAAACATTTTGAAATATTTCATTATTTACGCTGGATACTGCTCGTGTGTTGCACAACCTGGCAGACGAGAAAGTATGATAAAAAACAGATCTAATGACTTGGCATGTAGACTCCAGCATCATGTATTGCTCTCATGCTGGTAACCATGGAAACAGTCATGGGTCTTCGTTTCAGTGTTTTTTTGCGTGTGTATTTAAGTGTTGCTCATGAAACGCCCTTGGATGCATACACTCAATATGAAGTGTACTACAAAGCAGCACTTATAGTCTGTGCCAGTATTTGAGGCCTTTCGTTTACCTGCAACCCGACAAGTGTGCACGTCGACTCCATATACACACCCACAAGTGTCCTTTTTAAAGCCGTTACCATGGTGATGTGAAGGACCGTTGTTTGTGAGATCTCACATCTGTGCGAGGACTTCAAAGGAAACAAGATGTCTCCAGTAACATAGAAACAAATATGAAACCTAAGAGGTTTGCACTGCCACAGGCATGAAACTTCACAAGAAAAGACATGAAAAATGAAACAAATGTAGAGATTTTAGGTAAACAGCCACACAGCGATACAATTTAATTCAACTGTGTACCGTCCAAAGCAGCTTTACAGGAGAAAAACACAGAAGAGGTCAAACACAGCACAGTGCATGTATCTAATAAAATCAGTCTCCCGGTGAGCAAGACAACACGGCCCTGTGGCGAGGAAACCAAACTTCAATGATAAATAAATGGAGAAAAAGAAACCTCGAGATAAACCAGACTCAGCCCGGAGGGTCGTGTCTCCTCTGACGTGTCACAGCTGTACTCAGTGACTTTCAATTAAAGTTACTCACTTAATGTTTATGAAGAATAGAGCGGTTGCACTTTATTTTACAGTTTGTGTACCTATAGTGTACTTGCCTAAGAAAGTGCTGGCTCATTTAAAGTAACTACATGGGATAAGTTTAGGTTTAGTGGTAGTACCCATTTATTACCCTGTTATAATCTTGACTATAATAAGCACACACTATGTAAATAGGAAACAGGACTGTAAAATAAAGTTCTCCCGGGAGAGTTTATCAGCTGTGATTTAGGAAATTTCATTTGTTGAAACTGTTTAAGTGTAATTTTGTCTATATCACCCCAAGCGAGCGTCAAATCTTTTTTGCAAATTCACTTTTTTTCAAAATTTGGCGAAACCCAGCTATTGTTTTCTCTTTCATACACTGGATAAAAATGTGAAAGTGGTCACAAAATATCCTTCCTCTGTAGTATGAAGTTATAGCTGCACTCGTTTACATTATGCCATTACAATGTTCCCTGCTTAAAGGAACACTAGAGTTTGGGGATTTATTAGGATCAGTGAGGTAATATGAACATATATAAGGAAATATAGACATTTATCTTCACTCTTTTAACACAGTAGATGGCACTATAGTTTTTTTGCAACCTGCCATAAAACGTTCAAAGAAGACGTACGGCCAGAATGAGTAATCGCAAGAAGAATCAAAATACACTTTTATCGCATAACATCATTTATCGGAAACACAATCTCTTTTAATCGACATTTAGAAACATTGCTTAAATTTTTCTCAAATCTGTAATGGAAACCTGTCTTCTTTGGGATCGACAGCTATTGACAGCAAATCAAAGTTCATTTGATTTTAATGTTAAACTTTACACCTCTTGATGTGAACAGGCCTGTATACTTAGAAAATAGACTCATTGTTTTTGATTTTGTGTTTTATGTAAAGCGAGCGTGCCGGTGTAAAAGCATGATATTGTGAGACTGCTGTGAGATATGCCATCCTCGTCCTCCGTGTCCCGGGTTTACCCAACTCCAGTAGATTTTCCCAGGGGGTCACGTGTTCACAGCTTGGATGAGCTCCAGGAAAAACAATCGCTCTCCCAAAACACTGGTGTTCAGAAGACGCCATGACAGTTCTCATACTGGAGCTGATGGACTGAGAGATGAATCACGGATGAGACGATCAGTGATCATGTGACTTCAAACTTCCTACATTCCTTTATTAATAAAGAATCTTATTGGTCCAGATATCATATCTATTTGAATGTGAACAACTCGTTTACTTTTATCTTGAACATCGCATTCTGACAATATACGTCAGGTTTTGAGATGCTCTGCGGTTCTGCATCATGAGCAAACAGGAACACAAGAGGGATATCGATCAAACCATCAAAAACCGGTTTGCTCCAGGAATGATTGAAGAGTATTTTAAAGCAGTCAGAGGTGTTGCGTGTTTGTCAGCGTGTCTGTGGTCATTCACACCTCTATATTTAGTGCTTGTTATCAGCTTATTTCTCAGCCCATCCATTCAGACACTGCGGGTTGGTGGGTTATATTTAGAATGTGCTGCGTGTGTCTGAGCGTTCACTGTGTGCCAATAAATTCACAAGAGAACGTTTGCGTTTTATAATCACATCTTGAGCATTTAAAGGGACGGGTCGACCATTTACTTGAAATAATGTGTTTGGCAAAAGGATTTTTAATCAAAAGCTTCCTGTTACGGTAAGTGAGACTGAAGTTCTCTTTGAAGTTGAACATGTGACGTGCACACGGCTCTCCTAAAATACGAAATCACCCTCGTGTGGTTGTAAAACCAGTCTTTCTACAGTGGAACACAAAAGAAGATTTTTCGAGAAATGTCTCAGTTGTTTTGGGTTCACACTGTGAACGTTCTTGAAGAAGAAGAAAGAAAGTCACGCAGGTTTGGAGTTACATTTTTGGGTGAACTGTCCCTTTAACACCGTTAGCAGATGAATTTTTCAGTAGGTGTCTGTGTTGTTGTTTGTACGGTGGGTTTTAAATCCACGTCTGACTCATTCTCACACGCTGACTGATCAGATGAAAATGATTCGGCCGCATTAGCTGATGCCTGTTTTACTGCGCCGGTCAGTTTTTGAGGTCACACTAATCCCGATAAACGAATTCACTTTTCTAGGTCATGTCTTCTGAGGTCCTGCGTCAGGACAAACACATGATTCAAGTTCTGAGTCTTTTTTCAAACCAATGTTGTTAACTTGTTTAAGTGTTTAAAACGGCCGTCTTTGTGTGTGTGTGTGTGTTTTGTCTTGCTCAGTTGAAGCTCTGTAGCCCGCATGTTGTTTCACTTTCTTTGTGATTTGTCAACAGAAAATAATGACGGCGCTCATCGAACAGCCCGATGACATGGGCCTGGTGATGCCGATCGAGCTGACGGACCCCCAGAAAGAGGACGACCCCCAGTGCCCCGCTCACTTCAGACAGAGCCTCATGTGAGTACCACACACAACGTACATTGACTGTATGATTTAAGATGGAGTCAAACACAAATGCAGGGAAGTGTTTTATACATGACATCCGTCCATAAGGTCTCTATAAGCCTGTGAAATCTCCAACTAGTCTGTTCTTGTTCTTCACGTACAGGTTTGTGTTCAGGGTTGGGCAGCAGTTCATCCATAACACAACACAACACACACAAAACCTCCTCTGACCTTTGTGCTTATGTAATGACGCTTTCATGGGGTTAATAAAACAGGTTTTCAGGCCATGGAGCAGAACCTTTGAGCAGATCAAGTTATGAAATCACATCAGGTTTGTTGCAGCTCGTGTGCACAACGCCGAGTGACTTAAACAAATCTTTCCATCTGAGTGACACGGCAAAACATGTGCAGGCAGATGGTGCTTTAGCGTGTGTCTTCACAAACACAGCGTCTCAGAGGACGTCATTCATCTCCTCAAACCAGATTAGTTCAATGAGCCATCAAAGCCAAATCTGCCCATCATCAATTCAGCCCGGCACACGTCCGTCTCTGGAGATGACACCAAGAGTGTTATTACTCAGTGACGCAGGTTTGCTGAACCGCAGAGGGATTGGGTCAAAAATCACCCTGTTTACCTTCTAAAACACACACTTGTGCTTCTGCTGTGCACATGGGTTTGTGCGTCGTGTGTGTTGTGTTCCAGCAATGAAAACACAGTGATGAATGAAGAGCATGAAAATGGCGTCAGTCGCTTGTTTTTCAATTATCATCAAGGCCAGTGTTAGAAATCCCCTCAGGATATCAAGAATATGACATGAAGTGTTGTGTTGATCAAATCTAAAAGCAGTCAAAGAGGTTTTGGCAACTGGACACGCAAGTGTTGTTTTAGAACAAGAGTGTGGTGAAATGTCAACCAATAAACAGACCGCACACTTCTGAGCAGTTCAAGTTCATGTATGTATTTCATTTAGTTCTGTATCAGATGTGTGAATATGACCGATGAAAGGGTCGAGGAAGAGAAGCTCAAAGTCATTCATACCGTTCGCAGTGCATTGTGGGAATGTGATACACTCTGTGCTGTGCTTGTGTTGTGTAGAAGATCATAGTATTTGACACACAGTGAGACGCACACATGTAGTGTGATCACTATAAACACTGCAGAAATAGTATTTTTCACTCGTAGCTGCGGTGTATACGTCATCAAGGTTTATTATTTCATGAAGTAACACTAACACTTCAAGGTAAGAGTGAAATCACAATGATGATGAGAGAAATAAAGGTTGATTTGATTAGATTTTTTAACTCAAAAATGAGACAACCATTATGGCAAATGCAGCCGAAAATGCCACAGTCGGAGAACGCAGCCTTCAAATCAAGACGCAGTTTTGCAATCCAGGCCAGGATGTGCCGGGGAAACATGGCATGTGTGGTCACACTAAATACTATAGTATGATCTATTAAAAGACCAAGAGTGTGTGTGTGTGTGAGTTATGACCTGTCCACGTCTCTCGCTCTCTTTCTGTGTTTGTGTCTCTCTCTCTCTCTCTCTCTCTGTCTCTCTCTCTTTGTGTGTAATTAGAGCTTATCTTCTCTGAGCCGGAGGGGTCTTCACACGGAGTCAGTGACATCATCCTGTAACACACACACACACAGTCTACACACCTGACCTTCATCATTCACATGACACGAAGAATCACTCCACTGGTGTAGCTACACATGACTCTCACATGATCTCTCTCTCTCTCTCTCTCTCTCTCTCTCTCTCTCTCTCTCGTTCTCTCTCTCTCTCTCTCTCTCTCTCTCTCGTTCTCTCTCTCTCTCTCTCTCTCTCTCTCGTTCTCTCTCTCTCTCTCTCTCTCTCTCTCTCTCTCTCTCTCTCTCTCGTTCTCTCTCTCTCTCTCTCTCTCTCTCTCTCTCTCTCTCTCTCTCTCTCTCTCTCTCTCTCTCTCTCTCTCACTCTCTCTCTCTCTCTCTCTCTCTCTCTCTCTCTCGTTCTCTCTCTCTCTCTCTCTCTCTCTCGTTCTCTCTCTTCTCTCTCTCTCTCTCTCTCTCTCTCTCTCTCTCTCTCTCTCTCTCTCTCTCTCTCTCTCTCTCTCTCTCTCTCTCTCTCTCTCTCTCTCTCTCTCTCTCTCTCTCTCTCTCTCTCTCTCTCTCTCTCTCTCTCTCTCTCTCTCTCTCTCTCTCTCTCTCTCTTCTCTCTCTCTCTCTCTCTCTCTCTCTTTCTCTCTCTCGTTCTCTCTCTCTCTCTCTCTCTCTCTCTCTCGTTCTCTCTCTCTCTCTCTCTCTCTCTCTCTCTCTCTCTCTCTCTCTCTTCTCTCTTTCTCTCTCTCGTTCTCTCTCTCTCTCTCTCTCTCTCTCTCTCTCATTTCTCTCTCTCTCTCTCTCGTTCTCTCTCTCGCTCTCTTTAAGGATTCTTTGTGCAGGGATGGACTTGTTTTCATCTAATGAGTAACATTTTCTCTCTATTGTTTTCACACTATGGGGCTCTCATCTGTGACCAAATATCACCCACACACATTATAGTACGCACGCACACACACACATATTCTAGACGTCTAATATTTTGTCTCCAGATATGGATATAAATGTGTCAGAGTGTATTTGTCTTACACACACACACACACCTCGTGTCTTACAGTGTGTATCTGTAAACATGACTTGATGTGATTCATGGTTTGTTTTGACAGCTCTGTGTGTGTGTGTAAACTTGAGTGTGTGTGTGTGTGTGTGTGTGTGTGTGTGTGTTTGAGCTCACCTGTATGCTGGTTCACTGCTATAAGTCGGCAACACAAGAAACAGAAAGCTGAAACTGAAGCTCCAGAGGAAAATGTTATTTTGGATGTTGCATCTTTAAAGGTTTAGCGTGTCTTGTTTCATCAGTGATGATGTGTCACATAAGATGAATGTTTTCTGCATGATTGAATGACACGACTGATGCAATAAAAGTTCTGTTTAGATCATGTTTGTATGACATGTGAAGTTTCAAAGTGAGACCGAGTGTTACATGTGTACATCAAATGTATCTATACTTAGCCTAAATATTTATAACACAATGTGAGTTACTGTGAACAGAAAGTGTTGAATAACTAAATGTGGAAGTCAAACGATGTGTGTTACAGTTGTGGAGTAACTGGTGTGTAGTTGCGTTGAAGCAACAGAATGGAACGACAGGTTACACAAGTATCTCAGCTTTATTAAAGGCAGAATAGGTGATCCTGTCCAGGAACATTTTTGTCATGTAGGTTGGAAATCTCCTTACATCCTGTACAATGAAGAAGTATATTGGTCACATAATATTTGTATAATTATATATCGTTTTTGAAAGGAGTAGGAACAAAAAACATTTGTCCAATCAAAACGTTCTGGCTGAACGCTGTGACTGGTCATGTGCACATTTACAGCCAACGTATTTTGCATACCACTGCTCCCCCTGTTCACACAGACATCTTACATCATCAGGTCTGCTTTGTCAGAGAACGGCAGACGATCAGCAACAATCAAACTTTCCTGCAGAACCGAGAACAAGTAAATCTACAAAACGAAAGTCAGTTTGTGGAAAAACTCAAATTAACATCGGTTCAGCTATTACATGACGGAGTCATCTCCGGGCATGCAAAGGGACCTAAAGACGATACCATGGTTCTCTCTTTCTGTTTGACAGGCATTAACATGCTTCCAAAATAATTTAATGGATTTATGTTGTAGTTACTTGGATGTCATGTGTTTGGAGGAGGTGTGACTTTTATAATCTCAGTGCCAGCAGGCTAAAGTTAGCACCTAAAATCAAGCACCCCACCTTTAACCGGCTGCTTTTGTTAGTGTGAAAAGCTCAGTAACGTGATCTGGCATCTAAATGCATTCTTGAACGTAAAGTTACCAGTTTTTTTTAAGAAGTGTAACATGTTTGTTTTTTTGGACTAAATTCAGCTTTTTAACAGTCCTTTCACAGTAGTGCATGTGGCGAAGTAGCTTTACATTATAGACAAGACACAAGAAAGAAGGAAAAAGAAATGATATAAAAACAGGCTGTTGGTAATATGTCTGTTGCAGCGTGCGTTTGCTTCATATGACACACAGCTGCTTACAAAAGCACCATTACGCCATGAAGAGATGAGATTGTGATATTGTGAGGTTATAATGTGCTCTTGACTGTACGTTACAGAGACGGCCGATGTATTCCAGGAAGGAAACAAGAGGAGAACAACATCCGAACGCTGTGAGCTCGCCGAAGCTATAAACAATGATGGATTGTTTGTGTCAGGAAGTTCAGGGAATTGGGTGAAAGAGGAACTTTGTGGAATGAAGCGGGAAAAACGCTGGAACAGAAATATGACATCCTGCAATTAGAAATGTTTTTTTTTTGTTCAAGAGCAAATGATGTTAGCTGTTGATGTCATAGCTCTTACTGTACATCTAAAAGTACCTTCTTTGTGTCTGGTTTTATTTCTTCTGAGAATAAAAGAAGAGACATCTGAGACGACATTTATGTTTAAACAAATCATAACTGAGAAATGAAAGACTAAAATGAGAATTTGTGTATTTGTGGATACTATTGTTTTACTTCAAATGAATCCAAAAACACTACGATTACTCTAGTTAAAGCATAGATCATATGTGATGTAAGATCAACGTTCTCTTTGCTTTTTGACTAAGAGACCTTTCATAATATTCTGTAATAACAGCGAGACGTGATCCGTTGGCCAATGACGCCCGTCTGACACACTGAACACAAACTAAAACACATGAGAAGCTTTATAAACACAACACTCTCTGTTCTGTCAGTTTTGGTTGAGGTTTGCTTCCAGGGAAAGTTTGCGGGTCTCTGAGAGCCGGATGTGTGTGGAGGTGAACTGGACATTGAGGGTTTTGTCCTGGTTTATAAATGCTCACTCATTTCATTTGCACATATTTGCCTGTGGTTGGAATGAGAGTTCAGCTTTGGGGGTTCACGTCTGTTTGTCAACACACATTTTGCATGAAATTTGGATCCCAGAGTCCTGTCCAAAAAACAGTAGGAGCACATCCAGACAACAGACATGTTTGTGTTATTGCTGTGTGCATGTGAACGCACGTTTGTCTTTTTGCTGACAGTTTTTTTGCATGCAAAGAACATTTGTGAAGACGAGATTTGCATCTACACATTTATCCACAATGCACATGTACAGATAGAATTCTGTGTGAATGAAAGAGAATGTTTCTACCGTTATTTATTGTTTACTCAAACTTTTACATCATTTCTGTTCTTTGAAATCAAATAAAATGTATATTAGGGCTAAATATTATATGAAAAATTTCAACTTAGTTTAGAAATAGTTTTAAATAAGTTTTTCAATCAGTATAAGCTCAATTTAAAGCCTAAATAAAAATTATAATTCATATTATTATGTATAATATGTTTTTGTTTAATAAATATAAATAATATTTGTAGTTATAGCTTTTAATTAAATTTGTTTCAGTATATATAAATACGTATATGTAAATTATAAAATACAAAATTTAACTAAAATTAAAATAACTAAAAACTGGTTGTTTGTAGTTATACTTTTTAATTATATTATATTAGTTTTAGTTTATAAATTTAACTTAAATTTATATATTAAAAAGTGATATATATATAGTATATATAGTTTTTATAGTTATAGTATTTAATTATAATCGTTTAGTTTATATATATAAATATATACATATATATTGAAATATACATTATAATATACTTATATTAAAATAAAAACCAAGTAAAAATATGAATAAAGCTACAATAAATAAATCTTATCTATATATTTGTTTATTTAATGCGTGTTTATAATTTGCTATATGCTTTTTAGTAATTTATGAATATTGTTTGTGTTTGTTTGTGTGTTTTCAGGTTACAGCTCATAGATGATCTGACCTATGAAGATGTCAAGAAATGCTACAGGGGTTCAGTAAGTTCTCTATTTCTGAATCATCCGTTTGTCAAATTATGAAAAAAATGAACTGTAAAAGGTTTCATCTTAATGAATAAAAGCGACGGTGCAGTTTAGCGTTGTGTCATGAAGCTTTCATCAGTCGTAAGATTGTGGTTAAACATTACAAACCTCTTACTCTGTGAGATCTGTCGAACCCTTGGGCGCTCGACACAGATCAACCGTGAAGACAACGCTGCTTTTTATCAGGTGCAAATCTGTTAAGTAGTTTCCAGCGGCTGTGCGGGACTTTCCATCTCTTAACAAACGCTGACTGGATGTTCTAAGATTGTGTTTCAAGAGGACACACACACTGTTAGAGATGGACATGTAGTTCAATTCTGTTAATAGTTACATTGATCTTGAAATGAATTGATGTAAATGAGCTTCCTGAGGATGGGCGGAGTCAGGTAGAATGTCCAAGATCAGGCACGTCCAATCAGGATTCACAGCGTGTGTGATGTGTAAAATAAAAGAGGATGCTGTTAAACCGTTTCTTCTGTTAGATGTCAACAGCATGTTTTCTTCACAGACCGTCAGCAAATACAACTCACAGTACCACAAACTCTTCTCAGCCATCCCAAACGAGGAGATTCTCATGAAGGGTAAAGATGATTACATCATCATCATCATCATCATCTGTGTGTTGTGTTTACATCTGAACATGACGTGTTGTTGTGTGTTTGCTGTAGTATATTCCTGTGCTCTTCTGCGGGATATCTTGCTCCAGGGAAGACTTTACATCTCGAGAAACTGGCTGTGTTTCTATGCCAACCTGTTCGGGAAAGACATCAAGGTTTGTGCTGAATACATGTGACTGTTCTTTATTGTGCGTGCAACATGGGATATTTTCTCTGTTCTCTGTGTCTGGGTTACTAAAGGTTTTTAAACACTAATGCATATTTGATGTAATGTTTATGATAAGATAATCTATATTTGCAACTTACCTGTGAGCAGACCACAAACAAAACAGTTGAGCTTTATCATGTTTGATGTGTGAAGATCACTCCGTCGTGAAAAACATGAAAATATGAGAGCGTTTTTGAGAGTGTATTTTACAGGCCAGGATATTAAAGTCAAGAAAAAGAATAACATTTCAAAATTGAATGTAAATTTGGACAGAAAACATAAATGTGTTTATTGTTGGATCTAAAATATTTAATAGGCTGAAGGTTTTATTTGTGAGTGCCATATAACTTAGTTAAAAATAAACTAATTATATATTAAAAAAAATACATTTACATTTATGCATTTGGCAGATGCTTTTATCCAAAGCAACTTACATTGCTTTATCCTATACATTTTACATAGGTATTTGCAATCCCCTGGGATCGAACCCACAACCTTGTGTTGTTAACGCAATGCTCTTACCACTGAGCTAAAGAAAAGCATTTACATTATATATATAAATAAAAATTGTTTATTACTACATGGAAAAAATACATACAGTAATTAATGTTATTTCCTATAGTTCCTAAATGTAGTATATACAGTATTTGTTACTATATTATTTAACTTTAATATTTACTGTAGAAAAGTTCAAAAACACTATACGATCTACAATTTTTACTTCTGTTTACTGTAGAAAATACTGTAGTTTAATTTAATATTTACCAAAGTAAGGTTCAAAAACTCTAATCTTTCTTTGAATTTTAACATCATTTGCTATAGTAAACACTTAAGTTTACTCTAATATTTACTCAAATTAGGGTTAAAAATACTAGGGCTGTGCAAAAATAGCAATACATGTAACTATCGAAAAAATAAATATTGCGATAGTTACATGTGTCGATATTTTTGCACAGCCTCTACTATCAATACATTTTTTAAAGGGGTCATATGGCACGAACATGTGTTCTTCTGTGTCTTTGGTGTGTTATAGGTTCCCAATGCATGTATTAGACAATAATAATGCAATAAAACATGTATGGCAAAACTGTAAGTGTCGGAATAAAAGATGCATTATATCTAAAAGCGAATGCTCAACAAAAACTTCCTGAAACTATTTGTGTAACCACACCCCCACGAATCCATGTCAGTTCATGGTATGAATATGATTTGACTAAGACGGCCCAAATGTATACAGAAGTAAGGTGGACGTTCCTGTCAGTACAATTGACAAATATAGTGAGAGGCGTCACATTTCCGTCACACGCTTGCAGAATTAGACCAATCACAACAGACTGGTTAACTGGCCAATCAAAGCACATCTCGCTTTGTAAAAAATCAGCGCTTTTCAGAGAGGCAATCCACTTTAGGAGCGCAATCTTTAGTATGGGAACCCAAACCTCTGATTTATACGTCTATCCATCGCACATCATGGCCACTCTGCATAGCTAAGGGATGTTTTTACACTTATCCTTACAAGAAAACCCAGGTGGTGCACAGCATGTTGTATCTCTAGCTCTACTTTTTACATTTTCAATTTAAAATACTGCAATATATCGCAAATGTGTATGGTATTGAAATATTATTGTAATATAATTGCAATATATTGTATCGTGATATGTATTGTTTCTGGAGGTACTTGCCGATTCACAGCCCTAAACAATACTATACGATCTATGAATTTTACCACTATTTACTATAGTAAATACTGTAGAATACTTTAATTTATACTATAACAATGCTCAAAGCACTAAACCATCTATGAATTTTCTACCATTTACAATAGAAAAAAATACTGTAGTATACTTTAATATTTACTTACTATAGTAAATTTAAAAAAACTGGAGACCGTCTATCGATTTTAACACCATTTACTGTTGTGAACACTTAAGTATACTTTATTATTAACTAGATTAAGATTTATATATACAAAACTATACTGTACTATATAGTATTTTCATATCAGTTCATACAGTACTTTAATATTTACTTTTGTTTTACTCTGGTTGACTAAAGTAAATCCTGAATTATACCCGTTTGCTTTATGGTGGTATTGAATGTCTGATTGATAACCTGATGTGATCTGTATGTCTGTCTGTGGTACAGAGCGTTTGTACTGTAATGTACTGTAGTAAATGTTTGGCCTGAAGTCCCAATTGCTCCACAGTAGCGAGATATTGAGTTCATGACCTCACTCAGACCCGACTCTCTCTCTAAAATCTGTTGACATTTCATCTGTCCCAGACACCGTGTTCCATCTGTTTCTCTTTTGGCTGGTTTGGATGAGTGCATTCTGTTTGTTTTGTCTTGTTTAACACCAATGGAACTGAAAGTACAAAGATTCAGGCCACGGAGTGAAAGCGCTTCATTTTACATGACATGCATCTGAAGGTTTTTGGATCTGATATTTAAATGGAAATGTCTTTCGATCTTTTCTGATGGTTCAGGTGGCCATACCGGTGGTCTCTGTGAGCTTGGTCAAAAAACACAAGACAGCCGGACTGGTTCCCAACGGCCTCGCCATCACCACAGACACCAGTCAGAAGGTGCAGAAACACACACGTGCACATCTCAGGGTTCCTACGCCTTTTGGAAAAGTATGGATTTGACTGTTTTCCAGGTCTGGATTAGTATGGGGAAAAGAAAATTGAGTATTGATGAGTTTCCAGACTATTGCCCAATTCGATTTTCTAAAACAGTAAATGAAGAATGTCTGATAAAAAGGGTGTTTTTATGAAGTTTGGAGCATGTTTGGAGCGCTGACAAAAGATCAAATCTGCTGGTGGACTGTTTGCGCTCCCAATTTGAGCTTTCTTGACGCCTGTCAACATTTAAATAATGAACCTAAACAGACTAAACGACCGATTGTAATATCCAATAATGCAAACCAGTAAATGCTGAAAGTAAACAAAACATGACCAGACCTTCACCAGTTCATCCTAAACCACATGACTTTGACTCGCGTGTGTTTATAGGTTGTGTTTAACCTATTAAAACAACAATATTATTTGCAAATATTTCAAACACACATATTCTTAATAAAAAACAAATGTCTGCAAAAATTTGATGTGTATGTGTGTAGCATCACAAGAAGTCAAAGGACTACCGCTCACATTTGTCATTCCAAACCCAAATGCTCTTCAAAGATGCTTGTATTATGTTAAAATATCAATTGACCATGTGTTTGCTCATCACTGATAATCATAAAGAGACAGACATGGTTCTAGCTATTGTTATCTGATTTTCACTCCAATTGTTCTAAAATGCACATATGCGCTTAAAAAAGTGATTTTGTCTTTTTTTGTGGTACAAATATCTAAACATTCCTAAATCAAGATGCATTAGATATTTAGTCTCTTTTTAAGGAGAAAAATGTAAGAATTAAGTAAGTGTATGGTAAAAACAAGCCAAATCTGCCAATCGAGTGAGAAAAATCGACTTGTTTATTAAACCAAATTCAAGTTTATTTTGCTCACCCCATTGGCAGATGTTTGCTTGTATTTGCCATAAACTTACTTCAATCTTATATTTTTCTCCTTAAAATGAGATTAAATATTTAGGTCACCTTTCTTGTAATGTAACTGCATATTGATTTAAGAAGTTTGGGATATTTTTGCTAAAAACAAGACAAAAATGCTTCATAAGAATGTCATTTTTTGCTGTGTGTTGCTCAAGAAAATATATCATTTTTTGTTTGGGACAGTTTTTGGACCTCTGTATTGATAAAATCCTATAGTACGGCCTGGATTGATTCCAAGTTAATGGACTTTTCTTGTTCAATAATGAATTAGATTTCACCGATCCTTCAGTTGCTGTGGGTTGAAAGTTTTTCAGTTATTTCATTATTAACATTATTAACATTGCGATAAATTTCAATAAGATGTTGTGGATTGAACATGTCTTGGTTTTGTGTTCGTTGATTTGTATGAGGTAGAGCTACAACAGTCCACTGCTTATTTCCCAAAATATTATAAAGATATACATAAAACCACAACTTTTTCAGATGTTAAAAATTGTCTGACAAATCTTGTGTATGTTTGAGTCTGGAAAAGAATGGAATTTCAAAATAAAAAATGTGTAGGAACCCTGACATCTGCACACACGCATTCACTGAACGCTTCACATGCTTTACAGAAGGGTTATGATGTGGTCTGGTGCAGTGCAGTCCAAACCCTCTTCATGATGTCAAAACACAGAGTTCAATAAGATCTCAGGATGGATTTGACCAAAAAACACAAAATGATCTTGAATGTTTCTTTGAGACGGGAGATTAAATTGATACTTTTGCTCAAGTCATCAGTTGTTGTTTATAAAACTCTATTGTGTTTTATTTCTTTTTACAGTATGTGTTTGTGTCTCTGCTGTCACGGGACAGTGTGTATGATGTGCTCAGAAGAATCTGCACACACTTAGAGGTGACACACACACATTTACAGTAGTATTATTGCTTTGTTTGCTTAGTACACATAAATGCATGTTCAGACACTCAGTGTGTGTTTTTACTGCCAACGACAGAAACATGATTTGATGTTGATTTTCAGGTGAATGGAAAAAAGAGCTTGAGTCTGAAGGAGTTTCTGGAGGAGCCCGGCTCTCTGTCAACGGTACGAGTTACATACAGCTTATAACACACATTCATTCATTCAGACGTGACTGTATTTATACTGTACGTTCATGAGAACACAGTGCAGTTGTCTGTTGTGTGTTTGATGTTGGAGACAGTCTGAAGTGTTTCTTACTGGTTGTCAGGATGAGTTTCCAGTTACCACTGACTTCACACCGGTGTTGAAATGGCGCAGGAAGTCGTCAGCACCGTCAGTGTCGTCCTCTCTACCGGACCTGCTGGGAAACTCCACCAGCAGTTTGAGTGCAGGAGACGCCACGTACACGGCAGAGACCCCACTCGAGGGTAACACACACATACAAACACACACACACATGTATATATATATATACACACATACACTTACACTGCAGAGACCCCACTCGAGGGTAACACACACATACAAACACACACACACATGTATATATATATATACACACATACACTTACACTGCAGAGACCCCACTCGAGGGTAACACACACAAACACACACACACACGTCTGATTTATTATGTCTGTGGGGCAGTCCATGTGCAGTACAAACTGTATATATGATCCCCTTAACATAAATAAAAAATATATATTTTCTGATTTATAATATGATATGATTTATAAGATTTATTGCTCATGACGACCTGAGTTTAGGTCCCCACAGTGAAAAGAGTTCACATGAGTTGGTGTGTATTCAGGTTTAGGTCCCCACCACGATATAAAAACAACACCACACACAAGTATACATATATACACACAAACACAAATACAAACACACACAAATATATCCACATACACTTACACTGCAGAGACCCCACTAGAGGGTAACACACACACACACACACACACACATATATATATATATATACACACATACACTTACAATGCAGAGACCCCACTAGAGGGTAACACACACATACAAACACACACACACATATATATATATACACACACATACACTTACACTGCAGAGACCCCACTAGAGGGTAACACACACATACAAACACACACACACATATATATATATACACACATATACACTTACAATGCAGAGACCCCACTAGAGGGTAACACACACATACAAACACACACACACATATATATATATACACACACATACACTTACACTGCAGAGACCCCACTAGAGGGTAACACACACACACACATACACACACATATATATATATACACACACATACACTTACACTGCAGAGACCCCGCTAGAGGGTAACACACACACACACACAAACAAATACAAAAACACACAAACACACTATTGACCTTCCTTCACTGTATACTTAACCTCCATCATTTATTGACTATAAAAATAATCATATACAAATATTGTGTTTGTTGAGTTTATCTGTCATTCTGCAAATGAATATCAGTAACGTTTACTGTTGGTCTCTTGAGGTATTTACACAGTATTCTGACTCTTCCACTGAACTCTTCAGGCTGTGATGATGTTGTGTTGACACAATGATTTTTTCGGATAGTGTTTCTCTCCATGAGAAGATATAAAAACATTCACAAAGTGTTTGTGTGAGAAGATCTGCAGACATTTGACTGTCAGTCACCTCTCAACCACAAGTCAAACATTACGCCATGTTACCGTAACCACCAGACTGAGACAATGTTCAATGTTGTGTAACGCTGTATTATCAACAGACCGAGTGCATTTCTCTGCACACAGTGATGTGATGTTTTGTGTTGTGTTGTGTAGAGAGACGTCTGGAGGCTGAGAAGATTCTACTGTCTGAACCGGTGCAGGAACTCGGTCAGATGGAATATCATCTACTGAAGTTCTTCATACTGCTGTCAGTCCAAAGTTCAATACATTCATTCATTCTCCTTCTCAAAAGACCAAAATAATGTTTTTAGATCTGTTCAGTGTCGCCCTCTGCTGGTCACAGACCTTATTGAATCTGGCTGTTAGTCTGAGTTTATTTTATATGATAAAAGTATTTATTGTTATGTGGAAAAAAGGATTAAGAACAGTTTTGTGTGTTTGTGTTGGACAGCATCATTCTGCTGATCATTTCTTCATGTTATCTGGCGTTCCGCGTGTGCAGTCTGGAACAACAGCTCTCATTCCTCAACACACAACCTTCAATGTCCATGAGAGACAGGTACACACACACACACACATGTAATGCCCAATCACTCCAAAAATCTTTTCAAAGTATTAAAATCATTTTAAAATCAGTTGTTGCAAATAATTGTGATATGCACGTTTCATATTTCGGATGTATAAAAATTTGAAAATAACTTTTATTTGCATTATTTATTTATTTATTATTCACTTAATATTTTCAAAGCCCTTAACTACAAAATCTTGTATTTGCGTTATATGGCACCAGACTGACAGTTGAAGGGGAGGAGTTAACTTATGCTCCGCCCAAGCTGTCTAATTTACATAGTTTGAGATGGTTAGTCATTTCAGGGCAGAAGTGCATTTTCAGATTTAACTAAAGATTATGAGGCTACATGACATTTAAAAAGAGAACAACGCACATTCATAAACTATTCACTATAACCGCTGAAATCTTTCATGAACAAAAATAAGAATTGTCATGTTTAATATCACTTTAACGTTTGGTTCTTTTTTCAGGTAACCCTTGTTCACACCTGTGCCAGCAGTGCAGATAGCATACAGCCGTCGCAGGAGATCAGCGATAAATCCGCTCGATGTGGGACAGCAGTAGTGAAGTACAGTAGTGTTTAGCTATTCAGCCAGCGGAGGGCGAGACGGAGCGCCCCGAGCGTTTCTGTCCCGCCTGCACTTCTGTGAGGATTCCCAACAGCGGGAACATTAGCCATAGGCTAACACACCTAACACACGTGTGTGGAGGACGTATCCAGAACACAGGACAATATCTGCCGGGGTCGGACTAGACTTTCATGTTACGATCAAGGTTGTGAAACCCTCTGATGTTATCCGACCCTGATGTCGAGAGACTGTAGATGTCTGGATATCTATATTTTTAACTCACTGTTTGTGTTTGTCCATCAATGTTTTGTTAACATTTAACATAACCAAGCTGGAGTGTGTACAGTTACCAGTGTTTCCTACACTGCAAAGGATCTTAAACTTGTTTTCAAGAGAATGTGTCTTGAATTGAGTTCAAAACATTACACATTTAATTTAAGTTCCAGCATTTTACAAGCAAATTTAACAAGTACTCAAATTTAATATATTTTTTGCAGCTTTCAAGGAAGTCAATAATGTTCAATACACATTTTATCCTTAAAATAATTTCAAAGCATTTCCAAAACTTCCGAAATAATCTCACAGTTGTACACAAATCGTGACGGTGTATCAACGGAGGAGTTTCAGGTCAAAGTAAAGCTGAAAATAAAGATGAGCATCACTTCTGATGGAGTCTCTCGATGAATGTTACAGACAGACGGCGGGTGGTGCAGTTTCTCTATTATCTAAATGTATGTGTTGTATCAAAATGCATTATAGGTGGAGTCCGCAGGTTGTACTTGAAATATTCGCTTGCACGTCAGGCATGCAAACACATGCTAGAGGATGTGGGAGATCGATATTTAATACAGTGATTGAATTGTTAGGTTGTGATGTACGTGAGATGACGTGTGTACTGCTGATGTTTTGTACAGATGGAACGTTGTCATGCATGTGATTTTGGCCACGCTGTAAGAAAGTCAAAATTGTTTTGTAATTATCTGACACAACACAGGTAGAGAGTAAAATCTAATAAATACTTTCACCAGATTATTTTTGATGATTTTTGGTGATTGTGAGTGCAATTGAATATCTGCAGTTTCACTCAAGCGTGTGTTTCTGTATTCAGCCACGAGGGGGCGACAAAACATCAATTTTGTGCTTTTCATTAGTTTTCTTTGAAAACCTTCTCAATTGTTTAATATAGCATTACAAAAAAAAAGTGTATTTTGCTATTAGGATATTTCGTTTGAAAACCTAAAAAGAATACTTAAAAGATGCACTTTATAAACTCAAAAGATGTCCGATGTAGTTCCAAGTAGTAGACTATTGAAACACCACACTTACAAGTTTACTTGTACTTACAACATCTAGTATACTTAAAAATATCTTTGCACTTTTCTTCAGTATACTGTACATACTTCAATTCAATTTGATTTGTGCTTTTCACAATTAAGCATTGCTCAGCTTGACAGATATGAACTTAAAATGAACGTTAGATGTTATTAAGTAGGTTAATAGATGAACACTTGTTCAAATGGTTTTGCTGAAGTCTATTTGTGTAGTTTAGAGATTGTGATATGGTTTGTGTGTTAAGCTTGACACGCCTGATGCCTCGAGGCGTTAAACTGAGATCTGAGGCGAACAATGTCTGGAATGTTCTATCAAACCCTTTGAGGGTCACGGTGAGGGAGATTTGACCCCACAGGTCACTTTAACACTCTGTGTCACACTTACTGTATATTTACTGTGCTTCTCAAACTCAGTTGATAGAAACATTTGATAATAAATCAAACATCTGCTGTTGTTTCACAGAAGGGAAAGTCATACGGTCGTGAGGGAGACTTTTACAAGCTTCATATGAATACAGAGTCTGTTTAGTAGTCTGTGTGTGTCCGAAACAATGACACAATGTTCTGAAAACAGTTTCTTTAGCGTCTGGTGTTCACATACAGATGTTTGTGTCAGTAAATCTCTTTTATGGATGTTTTCTGGTGCGATTTGTGAGCTGTTTAAAGACAGAGCGTCGACTGAATCTGGAGTTTGTTTAAAGGTTCACCTACAAATATAAATTCTTTATTTACTCGCCATCAGATTGTTCCAAACGTCTTCGTTCTGCACAAAAAATAAGCTATTTCTAAGAATGTCAGTAACCAAACAGATCTCAACTCCCATTGAATCCCATAGATTTATTCCCCTGGCAGTAAACGAGAACTGTTTGGTTACTGACATTCTTCCAAATATCTTCTCCTTTGTGTTCAACAGAACAAAGACGTTTATGCAAGTTTTGAACAACATGCGAGTAAATATATGAGTTACACGCCATGATATACAATTTTTAGAGAAGATTCTTCATCTGGACTCTTGTGTCAGATTGATTTCATACATTGCAGTCGACAATAAATCAGTCTTCTCTGTGTTGGGAGATATGATCCGCCTTCTTGTGCTAACACAAACATTTCTCTAGCCCAGTGTATATTTATTTTCCTAAGGAGGGTCCAGTTATAAGATGCCTGAAGCTCTCAGATTCACTGACATCTCAGAACCGCTGGACGTTACGCTTTCTGAATGTTAGAATACCTTTTTTATGAAAGTGACTATTTAATGTGTGACATTTTCCAGCACAACGCTACCCACATGAGACAAATACTGTGGTATACTTTAGTGTTTACTATAGTAAACTGTAGTAGAGCTGAGCATTACCATAGTAAACGATAAAGTGTAAAGTAACCGTCCAAAAAACTTTTTATCAATTCATAATGCTACAGATTACAGTACATATACAGTTTAGTACAATTTACTACAGTTTACTATAGTATACTACAGTATTTTTCATGTGGGTAGGGTGTGGTTGTCAGGGTGTTGCTATGCAGATGTTTTATTTGATCTGTTGCTATGTCCTACCGGGTGGTTGCTAGGGTGATTGTATCTCAATGATATTTTATATTCATTTAGTTTTTTTCTAACGCAGGTTTACAACATGTATTTGTGTCACTTGTAGGTTTAGGATTTAGTTCAATCTGCTAATATAAGCAAAACATCATCAGATGACCACAAACACTCGTGAATTATTTTATTCACCCTGAAAATCTTCATTATAATCATTATAATAGATTTGATTGTGATTTTTTTACTCTGGTTAAATAAATGAAGTGAGCTGTGTCCTCCCTTTCTCTTGTGCAGTTCAGTGTGATTTAAAGTGTTAATGTCTGTGTGTTTGTCAGGTAAGTGTTTAATGATCTTCAGTATTGATTCAGGTCATAAAACACACTGCACATATATTCTGTTAACTTCCACCGGCCAGACCAAAGGCTTTGGGTCGTAACAAATGATCCTGTGAAGGTGGATGGAACAGATCATTTACAGTTCATCTAAACAACATAAACAAACGCTACTGCGCATGCGCACTTTTGTGACCCTAACTGAACTTCCGGTACACATTCACAAACAATCTAGTGCCTGTGGAGTATTTCTGAAGTAAAACAAAAGATTCCGAGAAGAACAGTTAGAATGCTAAAATTGTCTCTCCAATATTTTGAATTTGGACTGCGATACCAAGCGCAACCGCTAGATGTCAGTGTACCAAACACTTCACGGGACCCATTCAACAAATTCTCTATTTAATAAAATAAACGTAAAACAAATTTCAACAAATCGTTTATTTAATACAATTATCATACAGTAAAACAATAATACAAATTAATATCAACATACATTAAATCAAATATAAATAGTTATGTCATTAATCAAGCACAAACCGGAAGTCAACTGTGGGTCAGGCGAGCGCGCATAGATGTCAACAATGTATCAAACTGAGCTCAGATTTGTCATGTCTACAAACAAAAGTCAATATTATTGAAGATCTCAAACATTTCTCATCAAATCCAAAATCCAGATTATTTTATCTCTACAATCTACATTTATTTTACACCTTCACACTCTTCATGTGTCGCAGAATACATTCTTTCTTTTCATTTACAGGTCAACACATGCCCTGAACATCACAAACTCAAGCAGTCTTCATCGATAACAACACATTTTTCGCCGGTGTGTTTTTTGAATGTTGTAATTTCGTAAAAGCCCATTGAGTCAGTCAGAGACCAGCGGCTGGTCTCATTGTTCTCTGTCTGGATTTCACAAACTGGTGTCGCTGAACATCTTTGTTTCAGAAACAGTGTGTTAGTTTCAGGTGGAGATGACAGTGAGTCAGTGAAGATCATCTAGACCACACATCACATTGACACTCCACTGAGTTTCGTTCTGAGAGGACACAAGCGTCATTCTCCAAGGATCAGCTGAACTTCCAGACGCGTGTTCACACCTTGTACTGACTGAAGCTGTGAGATGTTTGAGCTGTCAGTTTTCCCACAGAGATTCACATGAAGACATCGTAGAGGCCATTAAAGGAGTAGTCCCCATCGACTTTCCACAGTCATTTGTATTCCTACTATGAAAGTCAACAGGAGCTTATTGTGAAGTGAACTACTCCCTTAAAACCACGTGAACAAATTCAGAAGAATGTCAAATCATGTCTGCTTTGAAAAAACTAATGTGAAGGCTGTTGAAAACATTGAGCTCTTCAATCTGTGCAAACACAAATAGAACTCGCTCACGAGGGGTTTCAAAGACATCCGGACAGTTTAGGCCCCTTGTGTTTTGAGTTTCCGGACTCTTCGGGGGGGGCAAAGGGCTCTCCTAACAAAAACAACTGACTGATGTCACTTCCAGGGAACCGGACCACCGTATCACATGACACCTTCAAATAAAAATCATCTTTAGATCATATAACTGATTCAGTCCTCTCTGGAAAAGCGGCTGAAAAATAAAACAATTAAGGGTTTCCGTTAAGGCCCATTTAGACCCATAAACTGGTTTGCAATAAAACCAGTATAGAATTCCTTTATGCTGTGTGATTTGGTTCCCATCTATCAGGTAACATCCCACCAGTATAGATCTCAACACATCACCAGTACAGACACTAACAACATCGTTAATCCTTCAATTATTTTATAATCCAGAATAAGGTTTTTCAGCCCAAAGCCTCCAGTAGTAGTCACACCATCACCTAAACTGACAAAACCACTGCGACGTTATTAGAATTCAGACGAAACACTCCCACTCGCACGCGCCTCCCACCCTGCGCTGCGCGTGCACGTCACCGCACAACGACCGTCAGTCAACGCGCGGATCTACCGGCTCATCACGGCGCGTCTCTGCGGGAGTAAACGGTGTCGGAGCGGACGCGTGCGTAACCAGAACCGCTTTCGTTGTGATTAAAGGAGAAGCGACTCCGGATTCACTCGCACCGGGGACACGCAGAGATATGGAGACGCGCGTTCATATCGATCATTATAACGCAGGTGAGACGCGTTTGGCGCATAGAGGCGCATCGGGTAGGTTTGTGTTTTTTTTCTTCTGTGTGTTACCGGGTCTGACACGGTTCTGGTTCTGACCCTGACGGGGAACCATCTGTGCAGGGAATGCGTGATCAGTGCGGTTCTGTTGGGTCTGAATCGGTGTAGATGTTGCAATGCAATCCAAGTGCAATGGACTTGATCCCCAGTGCGCGTTTCCATTGACACTGTAGCACTAATGCATGAGTGTGGCATGAGTGTGGCATGAGTGTGGCATGATTGTGACATGATTGTGACATGATTGTGACATGATTGTCCTGCCTCCAGATTTCTGGGTTTGTTTATTTTGATCTGTATGGCAATGCAATAGCCACTGTGTTTGAGATGATGAATGTATGCGTGTCCCGGTCCAGATGATCCATTGCGTCTTTGTTTGGATTGATATGAGCATCTTCAGATGAAGACTGTATTTATATGAACACATTCACATGTCATCACAGGATTGGTGTGTTTCTGCACTGAAGACAACACACGCTTGTCATGTGATGTTGATGGTTGTTGGGTTGCCTTTGTTGTGTTGGATCTGAGACTATAAATAGGCTTTTCCAGTGTATATGCATTCATGTCCATATAAAACAAGGCACACGTCTGTGTTATTGAGCACCATAGACTCGCTTGTGTTGTGTATTGAATGATACGTGGAACCGGTCTGTTTTGGTGGTGGTTGGTGTGTTTGTCTTTGTTTGGATCTGAGCTGTGGATGACATCTGTCGAGCTGTTCTGGAGTCAGTCCTCATGCACAGGACCGATGCGATCGGCCAACATTTGTCAGGGTGTGTTGTGTTGTTACGAAGACAATTAAACTAGGATTGCGTGTCGGGCTCCTTGTGTTGTGAAGTTCATAGGCGGCATTATTGAGCCGAACGGGCTCGTGCATACGATAATAAACTGTGATATGATTGTTATAATATAACAGTCAATGATCTGCCTGTTTTTTCAAAACCTGGTGAGCTTCCTACATAGAGCATCACAAAGAGCTCCCTGTGTAAACGGCCTTCTCTTTCATATCGACACTGCATGTCATCTTTACAATCCAGGCAAAGGCAGGACAGAGGGTCTCCTACACACGCAACTGATGACAAATGTCTAGATCTTGCGTTCTTAAAAACGTCAAATGTCATCTTTATGATTTGCTGTCATTCTATAAGGCGTTTTTTCCTGCCTGTAAAAAGGAATAGAATCCGTTTCTATTGAGTTAAAGATCTTTAGGAGCTCCAGCGGTGGGGGTGTCGAGCTGCGAGTCCTATAGTCTAAATCCATATGGATTATTGTGTTTCATAACGTGGAGCTATGAATAGTCTAATGCTTTATTCTGTGGAAGTTCTCTGGAAATGTAAAGCGCTGCAGGGAGTGAGTGAGGCCACTGAAACAACTGGTTTGTGTTCTTGTGTACATTTGAATATATGTTTGTGACCGTTAAGAAATAATCGTTTTTAGGAAGAGACCGCGTGCGTGGGTTTATATAATTGTTGTATTTTACAGCGAATATGAATTCAGTACCACACATATGCAGGAATCCACTTGATTTACTTAAAGGCGTAGTTCACTATTAAATTACAATTTCATGATAATTCACTCATGCAAGTATCATACGTGTCCGTGTGTTTAACAAATTGAAGCTTTTGAGGAAAGCTTTCCAGGGTTCTTCTCCATATAATGCACGTAAACGGGGGCGTTGGTTTAAGTCTGTATTTCAGTCTCATCTCAGCTTCAAAAGGCTCTACACGACACCCGCCGGTGAATAAGTGTGTTGTGTAGCCAAACGAGAGATGAGTTTTTTCAAAGCGTGAGGAAAATGTTTATGCTTGATCAGTTAATGTTTGTGATGTTGGAGTGTTTTGTCTCCTAGTTGCTTCAATATATTAATAATAAACATTGGCCCGACACACGTGAACATCAGTTTATAAAATGATTTTTGGCAGGATTTCTGTATCCAGCGACCAATAAAACCATCTCGAGAAGTCTCCAAACTTGAACTCAAAGGTTTGTGAACTGGTCTTGGACATTTAGAGGTCAGATCTGATGTGTTTTGGTGACAGACTGACGTTCATGTTTCTAGTCTGAGAATCAGAGATGCGTCAGGTTTGAGAAAGTCTCTCCATCTGATGAATGAAAGCGTTTCATCTCAAACTCTGCAGTCGGCCTCCAGCACACCTGAGCCTCACATGAGTCGTGTTTTCATATCCATGCTGACACAGATCTGATTTTCTTTTTCACTCTTTAGTTCACTGATATGATCAGAATCTTATATAAGCGGTGCATTATTTCTGCTGGAAAATCGACTTCATTCAACTCTTTGATTTGGTGGACAGAGATCCTGGAACCGTTGGCAACGGTCATTAAAAGGCTCATACTGACTTCACCGTGACAAAATGGAACAAGATTCTCATTGGTCACGCTCATTGACTGTATTATTTCATGGAAAGGAAAAGTCATTTGCTTCTGACTATAAGTGGTGTTGTTGGGTTAGTGGCCTCAGGTTTGTGTGTTAAATTGTGTTTGCTGGAGTGTTTCTGTGCGTCTCATGTTCTGGCTCATGTGTTGAATTACAGGATTGATGCTTAAAGACATTGTGGATGCTTGTTTTTTGCATGAGCCCAACACCCCTCAATTTTCCTAAAACATACACGTCTAGTTTTAATTGAGTTTTTTCTTTAGGGATAAAATTTGTGTCGAATTCTTGTCGCGCAATATTTGTACAGCATGATGCTTCTGCTCATGTAGTGTTTTGGATCAGTGTGGTTGTAAGTCTGTTCGGATGCTGAGCATCACATGACCCAGTTTCTTCAAATCTGTTAAAAAGTGATGTTTACACGTGCTTCTGGAGGGGTTTTCTCAAAGTTCACTATATGCAAGGTTTACATTTACATATATTGTAAATTATTTGATATAATAAACATTAATTTGTCTAATAAACGACGGATTGTGGGTGCCAAGATTGTCTTTTATTTCAGTTCTGAAGGTTAAATCACTTCTGTTAGATTTATGCAGATTTGTCCCACAAATAACATCACGATTCATATGCAAATGAGGTTAAAAGGTGAAAACCAAGAGCTTGATGTCTGTGTCAGACGCTTTCGTAGCACCTAATGACACGTCTTTATTTGTCAGCACAGGTTCACCTTTCATGCGACTTTACTCTGCAGTGTGTGTGTGTGTGTGGATATGAAATAGTCTCCCGAACAAAATTTCAACCAGAAATCTGCAAAAATGATAAAGATGTTTGCAGTTTTAAGGGTATGAGTGGGTTTAGGGTCTAGTCATGATATTTAGCTATTTTAGTGATCACTTCCGTCGCTATTTGTCATTATTTTCAACACAATTTCACGGAAATTTGGTAACTTTTTGAAGAGGTGAAGAAGTTTGTATATATTTGATCGATCTCATTTGTACACTGACTGCACTTTATGATGTTGATCATAAACATTATTAGTTCTGTCACATCTTAATTGGCTTTTATTATATACTTACATGTCATCGCTGTCTTTCTGAAACTCTGTTTGTTCAGATCTGTTTTGTAATGATATATTAATGATTCAATACTATGTTGTGAAAGTTGACAAGCACTTTTTATTAGTTAGATATTTGCTGGTTTGACCAGCTGAAGGAGCAGCACATGACCTATCTTAAACCAGCTCAAACCACCAACAAAACATACCAGCATCTGCTGTTTTTGTCAACAGGGATCATGAGAGCAGAATGTCATTTTGAAACATGGGGTGTGATGAGGTCATGTGACGACAATGTGGCACAAAACTTTTCGATAAAAGAATGAGAGAATTGTCCAAAATGCTGCAGGCGTGTGATATGAAGAAAAACATTATACGATATTTGATACTTAAAGCATGACTCAAGGACAGCGGCCGAAGATGTGTGTGTGTGTGTGTGTGTGTGTGTGTGAAGAGAGAGAGAGCACATTCCCTCAGTCTCAGAGCATCTCGGACGTCCTTGATGGGTGTGAAGCTGTATCAGATGTCCCTTCACCTCAGGAGTTACAGTAAAACATTCAGCTCCTCCTGAGCTCAGAGGAGATCAACACAGTCTCTCTCCCTCTCTCTCTCTATCTCTCACACCCAATTCTCTCTCTCTTTCTTTCTCTCTCTCACTCTGTTTGAAACACGTGAAGGTAACCTCAGAGGTCCAGACGCAGATGTTTACTGTGGTAGCTCAACAGAAGGTGTTTTATTGAAGTCTTCTCGTGACGTTACACACGCTGAACAACACTCACGTCTGTCACAGATGAGATGAAGAATGTGAGATACTGTCAGACTGAAGAATGTGTGTGTGTGTGTGACTGCAGTAATGCAGATGATGTAATGTTACCTTGTAGAAATCTGTGTTTGTTGTAATCTAAGTTCAAATATAGTCAGATAAGTTTGGTGTGTGTGTAGTGTGTGTTGTGCGTATGTTTTATGACCCTATTATTGCAAATCATATGTGTAGAAATGTGAACGCACTACACACTTGTGCTGTTTCAACCCTTAAACAGAATATGAATGTTGTTTCTGACAGTTTGTCGTGTTTTCAATCTCTTTAGGTTTTGTGTGTGTTTGTTGTGAGATTCCCTCAGTGATCTCCCATCATGCCCTGGGGCAGATTGTGTTTGTGTGTGTGAGAACTCTTATGGGTGAATCCATCAGAGTTAAATGGAGTGTGTTTAATTCAGGTCACTGATAGTCCCATAGCATTTAAAGTCTCTCTATCTATCCATCTCTCTCTCTCTCTCTCTCTCTCTCTCTCTCTCTCTCTCTCTCTCTCTCTATCTATCTATCCATCTCTCTCTCTCTCTCTCTCTCTCTCTCTCTATCTATCCATCTCTCTCTATCTATCCATCTCTCTCTCTCTCTCTCTCTCTATCTATCCATCTCTCTCTATCTATCCATCTCTCTCTCTCTCTCTCTCTCTCTCTATCTATCCATCTCTCTCTATCTATCCATCTCTCTCTCTCTCTCTCTCTCTCTCTCTATCTATCCATCTCTCTCTCTCTCTCTCTCTCTCTCTCTCTCTCTCTCTCTCTCTCTCTATCCATCTCTCTCTCTCTCTCTCTCTCTCTCTATCTATCTATCCATCTCTCTCTCTCTCTATCTATCCATCTCTCTCTCTCTCTCTCTCTCTCTCACTCACTCTCTGACATGACACTTCATGTACTCGTGCAGATTAAAATGAATTTCATGTCAGAATATAATCAGTCTGAGATTACAGCTCGTGCAGCCTGCAGATTTTTTAATAATTTTATTTATGGAACTGATTTGTTGCTCATCCAAAACCTTCGTCTTACTGGTTACGGTCTGTGTCTGTGAGATGTCATGTGACATTTAAAATGCTCATTTTCTTCATGTGTTTGGTTTCCTGTGCTCGTCACACTCCTCCTTTATCTCATTCCTCTGCTTCCAGAGACTCAAATACAGCTCAGTTTATTACTATTGTTTACATTGTAACGTTGTATCTAGATCATGTTGAGACATGTGTCACTTTTATAAAACTCAGATACAAGTGACAAGTGATCCGACAGACTAAGATTGAAGGATGAATGTGAGTGAGATGTAGAGAGCAGAATATTATAGAGACCCACGATATCATAACATCACACGGTAAAGCCACAGTCAAGTTTTCTGTTGAAAATATAAAGATGTGCCATCCCATCCTCTGATGCTCTTCAGAGTGTTTTCATTTCGACTGCTGTGTGTTGTTGTTTGTAACTGATACCCTGCATGTGTTTCTTGAAGTGATCGTGTTTCTTCTTCATGAAAGCGTTTGAGTTTTGATCATCGTCGACCACAAAGCCTGTTTACCACGGTTTAAAGAGAGCTACTTGTTTTCTTGTCTGGACATCAGAAACAGATTTACATCTCAAACTGCATTATAGAGGAGTACAGAACAGGTCATCTCGCTCAGTTGGTCAAGAGCGTTCAGAGAGGATTGAATAGTTTGTGTTGAATGTTTGTGGTCATCGGGATATCCAGCAGAAGTGAAACTGTTGAAGAGGATGTGAAGACTATTTCTGTCACGTTCTCGGAAGATGACTGAGCAAAGTAGTGGGTCAAGAAAATACGTTTGAGTTTCATTCATTGGTAGAAGTTTCCAAAGTAACCCCATGCAAATATAGATTTATTACGTCCAGAAGATCCTCTTCTCATGCCAAGAGAAACACACACTTTTTATTTGGGAAAACTGACCGTAGTTGTGAGCCTTGACAACAAAACCAGTCTTATGGGTCAATCTTTTGTAATTGAGATTTTTACATGATCTGGAAGCTTCTATTGATGTATGAATTGATAAAATAGGACAATATCTGGCGGAGAATCAACCGTTTAATACTCAGGAATCTGAGGCAGCAAACAAATAAAAATATTGAGAAAATTGCCTTTGAAGTTGTTAATCTGAGGCACTGTGGCAGGACATCCACTCACAAAAATAACGTTTTTATATATTTAAGGCTGGAAATTTACAAAATATCTTTCTGGAACATGATCTTTACTTCAAATCCTGATGATTTTTGGCATACAAGAAAAATCAATCATTTTGACCCTTTCAATGTATTTTTGTCTTTTACTAGAACTGTTCCCCTGCTACTGAAGACTGGTTTTGTGATCCAGGGTCACAGAGATGCTTGCACTAACACTAAGACTTTTGTTCTGTTGGACTTGTGTGTTTGAATCTCATGAATCTGGGATGTGTTCTTGAGAAGTTGCTGAGTCTCTGCTGAGCGCTGCAGAATGTTCATGACCGGATGAAGATTCTGATGTAACGTGAGGTCGACACTCGGATGACTTGAGTCACGTTGTGTGGCTGTCGCTCGCTGTCAAAACCGGATGCTGGCTGAATGAACGGTCAAAGGCTTACTTTGAAAAGAAATTAAGAAAGAAATGTTGAAAAAGAAATTATGGGTTGCTTAAGGAAAAATTCTATGACAGTTAAGTACATTTGAAATGGGTTTTTTTACATATTTTTTTTGTTGATTTTTGGCCCAGATGTGTTTTTGTCACTGTCTCACACATAATGCATTTACTATCAAACAGACCCGCTCCGCCCTCTTTAGTCTGTTTCTGTCTAAACACAAACTGTTGTGTCACTTAAGATCTGACTTAACACACACCGATAGAGAGAGAGAAAGAGAGAGAGAGAGACAGAGACAGAGTTGTCTTAAACCGGGAAGCATTTTCGATAGTAAATCTCACTTTTTTTCAGACAGAGAATTTAAAAGCAAAATTATGTTTTGCTCAAAGACCTTATGGGCCCATAAAGACTTTTGCATTGTGATATTTTTATGACAATATGTCAGAAAGACTTTATTGTTAACATTGATATTTAGATATTTAGATTTTAGATTTAGAAGTAAAGCATCACTGGTTTTTTTTATCCTACCATAATGTATAAAATATTTGAAGGTTCAGTGTGTGTTTGTTTTGAGGATCTATTGACAGAAATGCAATATAATATACATTACTATGTATTTAAATACCTTACATAATGAAGCGTTATGCTTTATTATCTTAGAATGAGCTATTTCTGTCTACATTCACCGTGTGTCCTCTTACATGGAATTCTTGAATGGACAAACTTTGCGTTTCATAAAAACGTTATCTCCTTCGACAAAAAGCGAAAACGTGACGACATCTTAGGTCTGTGTCAGCCATCGTAGTGCTCAGAAAAGGAGGGTTGAGGGGTGGAGTGAGCCATTAGTTGCAATTCACAACCTCACCACAAGGTGCTGCTAAATTTCATGCTCTGGACCTGTAAGTGTAGATAATGTATCAAATTATAAATGATATACAATATCTTTGATGTCATTTGTGTATAATACGTTTATTTAATAATTAAACATAGATTGCTTTTTTAATGATAATTCATCGTGATGTAAATGTTTAAGTGTCATAACATTTTTTGAGGCAAATCATGAAGGAAAAGATAAATATATCCTTCATACAGTTTTCTCAAACACTTTATTAAATAGAAGTATTTCCCATTACGAATAAACCACCCTACAGCATAACTTGTCGTTGTTGCCAGGGCATTGCTGTGTGGTTGCTAAGGTGTTCTGTGTAGTTTTTACAGATGTGTTTTGTAGTGTCTCTACAAATGTGGCTATTACGAAAATCTATGAAATATTAGTTTAAATATAACTTTTAATAGTGAGACAGCACTGATAATCAAACATGGACCAGAGAAAGAAGAAACCAGCTGAATAATTCAGATGTGATCTCACAGTGGCTCCTGAGATAAATTTAACGCCTCACATTAACTTATAATTTATATCTTTTATTATTGCTCTTCCTGGTGCCAGTGTTAATTGAGTCGAGCGGCTGAAATGATGGCAAACCTTCTTCTGTTTTAGTTTGGCTTTAGGACTGCTGTTTGACATCTTTTCTGTGCCCTTGAACACGCCGGAGCTCAGAAACACGTACATCTGCCCTCATTAAACCTCTGAAGACGTTTTCAACCCATATTCACAGCGGGTCAGAGGTCAGATGAGTAGTGCGTGTTGTACATCTGTGTCTCGCTTGTGAACGTCTTTTAATATGTATCGCACAGATTTTTTGATGTGCAGTTTCAATGTCATGTCAATGCAAGGGACTGTCCACAAATTCAGTACAGATTTATCTCAATTTATTTGTTTAAAGTCGCGGTTTACCAGGATTAAGACTGTCACGGTATACATTTTTTTATTCACTATGCAAATATATTTTATTCTATCGGTCCATTTTTTTCTATAATATTGCGTTTTCTCTCATTATATTGGTCAATGAATCACACTCAAAATACTAAAGTCAGAAAGCAAAGAGATTTTGTAACTACTGTGGCACAAAATTGTAAAGGTGTGGTGAAGGTTTTACGATATATGTAAAATTTGCACTATATTATTTTGCCTATATCGCGGCTATTGTCGACGACGATATTACAAAAATTAATAGATGTTTGTCAGATAAATTAATATTTTGACCTTTTGTTTAGCTGTTGGTACAATGTCAAAGCAAACACATTTTTTTAATCAATAACTGCAAACCGTGGTTGTTCTAGCTAGCCCACGTTGGGCTTCGGCTGTATTTTGTTTCGTCAACATTTTAGTAAAAGTTGCACATATTATCCAATCCTAACCAATAAAACGCTTGCATGCAGAAAGAGCTTCAGTAAATCAGACCCTCACTGCGAATCACATAAAGTATGACACGTCTCAGCATGTAGCGCGCGGGTGAGGAGATAAACCGGCACAAGCATTGTTACATGTGCTTTAAGCTTCACGTCTTGTCAAGCATCAGTCATTGTGATGTTAAGCTGCTTAGTTTCCTTATTGTTGAATAAAATAATTGACTTCCTTTTAAAAATGGTCTGTATATGTCACCTTGCATTACAGTGGCTTTGACGGCTCATTCTATACAAACGTTATTGACGAATGGTGAATTACAGATCAAAGCAGAGGTTATCTGGATTTAAAGACAGGTGTGGGCCGCCCGGACGGGATAGAAACCGACACGTCACAACTGGTGCTTGAGACTTCTAAAGAAACGCATAACTGGAAAACAAAGTTTGGCATGAATGAGGGTCGGCATTCAGCTGTGAGAACCAATCAGGGTCCAAGAAATGATGTCATGTGTGATGTTCTTAGCACAAAATCCAAGATGTGTCTTATATTGGAAATGAAAAACATCTTTATTCCAAATTTTTCTTCTATGCATGTTGAATGTGAAATCTGCGTATACACAGCTATCATGGAAACCTCCCAAATGACCCCACTAACCACATATCAACCGTCACTGGCTTGTAAATTGGTAAACATGTTTACCTGTATGATGGTTGAGCATTCATAGTGTTAAATAGCAGTTATTGACACATTTTGATTCAGACAGTGAATATTTTTCTCATGTGTAGCGTCTGCAGCATCAGGTTGAAAATCTCCCTGGAGACTCCCTGTGTGCATTTCCAGTAAGTGTACACTAATGGACGAATATTATAGTGTCATTATTGATCCAGTAATTCCCAGCAGCATGGGCGGGGCGGACTGGGTTTGTCTTCTAATATGATGGGATGTTGTTTTAGCTTCGCATCCGCACGTTTAATAATGCGACTCATTTGAAAGAGCTTTATAATATCAGAGACAATCCACTCTCTGTTATTCACAACCAATTGAGACTTCCACTCTTTTCTCAGCTAAGCTGTAAGCTGTAACCATTTTCACAATTTTATTTTTACTGCTTAGTTTTGCGTCGTTGCAAAGCAGTGCTATCATACTATAGTATTTATTATAGTAAATTGTAGTAGACTGTAGCATATTTAAGTTATTATACTAAGTACTTGTATAGTAAAATCACTTATAGTATACTAAAGCATTCTGTAGTATTAGTGAATTGATAAACTGTGGTAAGTAATGTAGTGTACTGTATCGTAAGGTTAAAAACACAATAGTATCTATGAATTTTACAACAGTTAACTAAAGTAAATAGTAAAGTACACTACAGTATTTACGTCACATTTATGTACGCGTTAGAACAACAGACAACTGGAGAATATTTGTGAAACTATTCAATTAAATGTGAAGAGTTTGTCTCCAAAATTAGAAAAATCTGTTTTTAAACATTTTGAAAAATCATGTTTTTTATGTGTTTTATTGTGTTAGTAAACTGTATTTTTTAGCAATCAAAAAAATAAAAACTAACCAACTGCAGTTTGATTGATATTAATTGCAATGCACAATAAAAAAGTTTATTTAAAGCTGCTATTTCCCAAAACTCACCTGCCATCATGCATTACTTTCCATCTTTTTTACTAATTATATTTAACCTGTTTCGCGTTATTTTCTATTTGTCTTCTCTTTCAAGGATCTTTAACGATGTGGTCGTATACTGTATCTTGACTGATATGAGACCAAAAATATGCCGTATTCTGCATAGCAACGAAAATGTGCTTTTTGTAGCCGCCCTCGTGTCTTAAAATGCAGTCTAAACCTCATGAACAAATACTACAGTATACTTTAATGTTGCTGTAACACACGCAGTTTCTGCCAATCTCATATTAATCTTGAGTACCTATAGAGTAGTATTGCATACATCGTATCTTCAAAGAGTATTTGGTTTGATCACATTTATAAAAGATAGATACCGTTACCATATCCACAGTTTATATAACATCCATCACTCGAATGACACAAACAAACAGACACACCTAAACTTTACTTTTGCAAGATAAACAAGCTGCATCTGCAGGCACACAGCGCAGCCAATCATGACCCAGCGCAGCCAATCGTGATGGTAAGCGGTTCTTGCTCGTCATTGGCACGTGGGCAGACTCTTTCTTTCTCTTCGCAGAAGAATGCATGAAAAAACGTTGCACCCCCCCTTTAATAGTTACTGGAGTAAAATGGTGTACACTACACTATGGTATACCTATACTGCAGTATATTATAGTATTTACTATAAGGTATACTATGTACCCGTTAATATATACCATTGTTTTCTGTAGTTTGACTGTACTGAATCCAAAAACTGTAATAAATATTGTAGAAAATACTGTATTATACTTCAATATTTATTATGGTAATGATTATAAACTCTATGGTATCATACTAAAGTATACTATGGTAGTTTATGAGTTAATCGAAGATTCCACTTCTGTCAATGACAAGGAAGTTAAATAACACGTACACACACACGTATGCTTTATTATCTCCGTGGGGACATTCCGTAGTCATAGAAAACTTTTTTTGCATTTTTAGATTTTTTTAAATGATCGTTCTGTACAATTTATAAGCTTTTGTGCCCGTGGGGACCTCAATGACACGGGTCCCCATGAGTTGGTGTGGTTTCAGGTTTAGGTCCCCACTAACATATAGAAACCAACACACACACACTGACATCCTTTGGTTGCATGTTCTCCTGCATTGGTGCAGTGTGTTATGCAGACGTGCAGTAGGTGTGCTGTTGTTCTCCAATCTGTTCCTCTCTTCCTTTCTTTGTCCCCTTACGCATATGATGCTCTCTCTCTCTCTCTCTCTCTGTCAGATCGCATTTCAGGAAATAACAGCCCTCTCTACCCTCCCCCTGGTCGCATTTCCTCCACCCCCTCTCAGCTGCAGCTGCCAAACCTCACACACACAAACAGACTCACACGCTTCCACATGCGTCTGGACTGAGCGTTCAGAGGAGGGGCGGCAGTCTAGAACCGCAGCAGAAGAACGTCTGTGTCTAACATTCACACACGTGTCTTTCTCTCGTACATGCGGTTTCTCACATGGATACGTGTGAGCTGTGTGATTTCACTGAGGCGGCCCTCTTTTGCTTCCTCACCTTATAAGGATCAAACCACAGAGAGCGGGGTCTCCTCTCCTCCGTGGACGCGCGCCGGGTGACAGTATTTGCGTTTTTCCCGGACTGTGGAATGTCGGACTGGAATCCGGAGCAGTTTCTCAGAGTCCCGTCTGGAGGCTTGATGCATGAGCTCTGCGCAGACGGACTGACCCCGAGAGGACCCCGAGTCTCTCCACTGAGATCCTGGAGTCAAACCTGAGTTCAGTTTCACGTCTCTGAGTGTCTGAAGTCTTGTTCATGCCTGTCGTTACCCTGCAGGTCAAAGGGTAAGTGTGTCACGTGTCTCGTGACCAATCTTAGGTTGAATTAGATAACTTGATCTTGGGAGTTCAGGCTGTTTGGAGCTCAAGGCTTGTGTGCACCAGCAGTGATGCACGAGATGTGTTAGAAGACCAGATTCTTGTCTTCTGTTTCGAGCATCTTCACTCGCAAACGTTTTTCAGCTTCCGAGGGAAAAACGTCACCGTACTCTTTCATCGCTCATGCGGATTTGATGGAGTTCTGAATGACAGATCAGTCTTAGATGTTTCTCCTCAAAATACTTTATTATAAAATTTTATAAGAATATTTAGAGGTCTGGATTTGAGTAAATGCGATGAGAAATGTTTGAGTTGATATCGAGATCTTCAAAGATATTGACTGCAGACGAGACCAATCTGAGCTCAGTTTGACACATCTGTTCTCAAACTCTTTTCTCAAGAGAAATATCTGAGATGCAGATTTGCACTTTCATTTGCTCTCCGTTTAATCTCATTGATGTCTGGGATAAATAATTGAGACGTTAAAGAGATCTTTAGTGATTCTTCTTTCTTAAGCGCTGCTGTAAGTGATTTATCTGAGGTCTGTGGAAGGCGTGTTGCATTTCATGTTAGTTTCTCCTTGACAAGGTGAAATAAATGTGATTTAAAGATGTTTGACACAGAAGTGTTCTCAACAACATGAGGATGAGCATTATTCTATCACCTCTGTCTGTTTCTCTGATGGTCACGAGGACATTTACTGTGTCATTCCCCTCACATTTGTCTCTCTGATCGATGATGTTTTTGCTGTTCGTCAGGCAGTCGAAATGAACACAAAGAGCGTTCATGTAAGCCGGTGTTTGACATGAGCAGACGGCACTTAATTGAGCTCTTAATTTCCAGTTCCAGTTTTCCAGTTTGCTTTCTGCAGGTGAACACACCGCGTCCGTCACAAAACCTGTTGTTCTGTGGGCCGCTTTATTTTTCAACACTTTTAAAGAAGACCTTCTCGCATGCTCGCCATTGTGTCGTCCTCGGAATGACAGATGGACGGTCACACCCTTCCTGCTCACCTGATGTGTGTTTTGCAGAGGCATGCGTGATGCGTCTCCAGCGCGTCTGTTGATGGGGATCGGGGCGACCCTCGTGCCGGCCTCCGATTGGCTGCTCGGAGCGAACACTGGGATGCTGAAACCTGTCTCGGCCTGAGCAAATATCCCCCCACAGCTCCTTAGGGTGACCTTTGACCTTGACCCCAATCATTCTCTCTGGCCGCCCAGAGAGGTTATCATCAGCGGCCAATCGGCTTTTCTGCTCCGGTGATGTAGAAAGTGATGGACGGCGTGATTGCGTCATTATGGATTTGTTAAATTGAAGTGAGTTTTGCTTGAGCGTTGTCTACTTTTTTTTGTCAAGATTTTGTTTTTTTCACCCTCAGGTGTCTTTGCAGGTATGTTGTTGTGTGTTTTTCTGACCCGTAAGTGATACTCGTCTGTCTTCATTGTGAAAACACTTTTTCCTGCTGCGCTGATGGTCCGGAAAAGTCCCTGGAAAAGCGCGAGGAATGTCGAAGCACATGTCTGTTATCCGCTCCGGAGCTACACTGCAGCTCATTACGTTCTGTCAGTCATTTTTATTGGTTAAGGGGAAATATTACCCCCCGACAGAGCTGTCAGAATCATGAAGAGACGTGAGGCATCATGGGATACTGGAGTACTCTGAGGGCTGTGTTTGTGCTGTCAGCTGTGTTTAAGGAGGTTTTGATTTAATAAAAAACTGAAAAGTGTTAATAGACTGCAGTCGGACCGCTCGTTGTCTCACACACACACACTCTCTTACACACATATATACACTTTCTCGCTTGCTTTCACACACAAGCACACACTCGCGCGCACAAATACAGTCTGTCTTGCACAGAAATACACACTCTCAAACACACACATACATTCTCTCTCTCACACACACATGCAAACACTCTCTCAAACAAACACAAAAACATATATATATATATATGCACACACACGCACTCTCTCTCTGACACACACACAGTCTCTCTTGCACACAAATAAACATTCTCAGACACACACACACACACTCTCTCTCTCTCTCTCACATACCAATGCACAAACACACATGTTTACACGTACACACACACATATATATACAGACACACACATATTTATACACGTACACACACATATATATAAATATACTTTCTGTCACACGCACACAGTCTCTTTTGCTTGCTAATTCACTCCCAGGCACACACACTCTCTCAATCTCTCTCTCTTTCTTACACACACACAGTTGCAGGAAATCCCTTCTGCTGCATGTCTGCAGTTTAAATATACTTCTCTCTCTCTCTCTCTCTTGTTTTCTTCCATCATTAGTTACACAAACAGTGGCGACATCACAAATTATGACAATTTCAAAAGAATTTGTGTCGTCCCTGTCTGGGTATTCAGTGCTTATAGATTAAGAAGCCAAGATGGGCTACAGCCCATACAGACCCCCAGACGAGAGAGAGAGAGAGAGAGAGGGTTTGTTTTCAACAGCCGTGTCTGTCTGCACACCTGGAAGAGCTGGACTCAAGCCAGCGGACACAACAGGAAACAAGACCAAAAAAAGAGCGGATGAATTAAAAAGAGCTGAATGACAGATAGAGAGCATTGTGTTGGCGTCCTTCACACACACACACACAGATGAATGACTGATGGGCTCTTCTCATGTCTTGTGTTTTTGTAAGCCGCCATACCTGTGAAATACCAGCGTTTTGTTGTGTGGAACAGAAGATGTTTGTTGGAGGTTTATGTTACGGATCCTCGCTTTACTCGGTTAAGCTCGGTCTGATATCCGATACAGCCGGTTTCACACCAGGACATGATGTCATACAGTTTAAAGATGAGAAATGAGGGACATGTTAAAATGACCTCCGACCCTACGACATTCTGTAGTTCAGACGCTTTAGGTTTGCACATTGTGTTATTGAGGCTGACAGAAGTGGAATGTGGACGGTCTTGTATGTGTTTGCGAGGCATGACGTACATCCTCCGCCGAAGATCGGATCATCTTAATATTAACACATTTTGCACAGTTGTTCCAGTCCATCAGATATCAAGTTGTGAGGGCTTGAGTTCCCAGTATGAAAGACATGATTTCAAGCAATTTGTCTATGCACCCTCATGTCATTTTTCTGCAGAACACAAAAGAAGATATTTTGAAGAATGTTGATAATCAACCAACATTGAACCCCATTGACTTTCATAGTGTGAACACCAAATATTTTTAAAAATATCTTCTTTTGTGTTCCACTAAACGCACCTGAATTGTAATTTCAGAGCCGATCACAGTTTCTCTCTCTCTCTCCCCGCAGGTGGAATGTCGTGAATCCATCGAGTGAGTTGTGTATTGGCGATACGTCTAGTGCCGATGGGAGCTGCTGCCCCATCATGAGTTGCCATGACGCCGGAGGGCGTCGCCGTTACGAAGACTCGGAGTTCACCTTGCGCATTTACCCCGGCGCGCTGTCCGAGGGCACCATCTACTGCCCCATCGCCGCTCGGAAGGTCACCTCCGCAGCCGAGGTCATCGAGCAGGTCATCGATCGGCTGCAGCTGGACCGCGCTCGGCTCTACGTGTTAGCCGAGGTCAAGGAGTTCGGAGGCGAGGAATGGATCCTGAACCCCAACGACTGTCCGGTGCAGCGCGTGATGCTGTGGCCCCGCATGGCGCTGGAGAACCGGCTGGGTGGGGAAGATTATCGCTTCCTCCTGCGGGAGAAGAACGTGGACGGATCCATCCACTACGGGAGCCTGCAGATGTGGCTGCGTGTGACGGAGGAGAGGAGGCGGATGGTGGAGCGCGGCCTCCTGCCACAGCCGCCCGCCGGACAGTACGTGGCCGACCTTTGCTCCCTCCCGGACCTGAACGAGCGCATTCTGCTGGAGAACCTCCGCGGACGCTTCAGGCAGGAGAAGATCTACACGTACGTGGGCGAGATTCTGATCGTTGTCAATCCTTTTCAGTTTCTGCCCATCTATAACCCCAAATACGTCAAAATGTACGATAACCACCGGCTCGGGAAGCTGGAGCCGCACATTTACGCGGTGGCCGACGTGGCGTACCACACCATGCTCCAGAGGAAGAGGAACCAGTGTATCGTCATCTCGGGAGAGAGCGGATCGGGAAAGACTCAAAGCACAAACTTTCTGATCCACCACCTGACGGCGCTCAGTCAGAAGGGCTTCGCTAGCGGCGTTGAGCAGATCATCCTGGGAGCCGGACCTGTTCTGGAGGTGAGGCTGATGAGTTATTTCACCACAGATTTTGTGCATAATAAAGTGTTGCTCACATTGTTTATAGCCCCCAATACGTTTTCAAATATAGTTGTAAATGGTGGTTAACTGTTCCAATATGGCGGACGGCTTGTGTGTAGCGGCCCTTCGAAACAGATGCTGTTGACGCAACAACAGATTTTTATGAAAGGTTGCAAGAACGAATTGTAAACAATTTAGTGTGATGTTACACATTTAAGATTACTTTGCATTTCAAAAGAAGCTCTGCTTGAAATATTCCCCCTCAACAATCTGTCAGACATCTTCAGTTTTCTTGGCGTTGCTCCCTTTAGCCCGAGGCGGATAATAAGACTGTATTATCGGTCACTGTGTGATTATGAAAACTGACACTAACACAACACTGAGTCACGTATGTCAGAGCGTGTAGATGTCCAGACCCTCGGGTTAGTCTGTCATGAGGTTCTCTCATAGTTGCTGTTTTATTCAAGTCTCCAACATTTTTAGATTCTGACCGTGTAAGGGTTTGCAATGACTCGTCTGTGCCGTGATGTGATTGGTCATTCAGACAAGACTGTTCTGGCTTCATCCGATGGGAATTTTTGTGGGTGTATTTGGTGTTTTGCACGTGTGAAAAAAAGACCAAGACTTTCAAAAAGACTTGATGTCATCCTTGTTTAGAAAGACACAAACACAAGGAAAAGTAGTTGAATTGTTAATAATGGTGAAGTTATTCAGATCTCAGACGTGTGGCGTGTCGATATGAACATAGAAACATTTGGTCTTCGTACGGCTATGAAAACTATTTCTTGACACACATGGGAACCGTTTTGTTTGTGATGTCACACACTGGGCTGTGAGTGTGTGTTTGTGTGGATATTTTAACACATACCAGACAGAATAAGTAATTCTCAATCTTGCCAGCAGCGAATGGTATTTTTCGGACATGCATGCCGATTGTGGTTGTTTCAGATTTAGCACACACACACACACAAACACACACTTGACTGTCTCATCCATCAGAGATCAGGTGGATTATGCTGCTAAATTACACCAATGATTTAGTGAAACTGTAGCTGTTATTTAGTCTGTTGGTGAATTTAACGCGGTCACTGTAGTTTACATTGGAGATGTTCTCAGTAGATAGACGTTCAGTGTTTCTGTGTTCACCAGGAACTAAACACACTCTTAACTAACTTCACTGACTCACATTTGTGTACTCCGGATTTGTTTGATGTGGTGTTGAGCTGACACACTCTCCTGACACCTGAGGATGAGACACACTGACATTTTACACATGAGAGAACCTGTAGACACGCACGCGTGTGCACACACACAAACACACACACTTAACATCAGCTTATCATATCATGATACGGGCCTGTTTGTCTTAACCAGTCCATCACACACTTTCTCTCGTGCACACAAACACAAACACACACACACACACAGAGACACTCTTGCACACAAATACACACCCTCAGACACACACTATCTCTCACACACACACGCACACACTGGTTTATTATCTCTGTGGGGACAGTCCATACATGTAATTATTTTTATACAGTACAAAATTTTATGCCTAAACCCAAAGATCATATAATTCTTTGTTTTTTAGATTTAAAAAATATTGTTCTGTACAATTTTGAAGCTTTTTGTCCATGTGGACCTCAATGTTGGTCCTCATCAGGATATAAAAACCAGGCCGCACACACAAACACACACTCTCACACATACACATTCGCTCACTCTCTGATTTCTCTCTCTCTCACACACACACAGTCTTGTTTACTGTTTAAAGTTAAAGAAAAGCTAAATTTGTGTGTATTATTATTATTATTATATATTATCTTTGTCTTTGGAAATGTTTTTAGTGTTGTTTTTTAGTCTGCTCGTGATTTATCCTTGTGTGTGAACAAAATCAAAATGTGTTTTTTTGCGTGCACATTTGAGCTAATGTTTGAATAAAAATGCTTCTGTAATAAATTGACGTATGTAGGAGTTCTTCTATAGTGAGTCCAGGGGTCTCATGGAGCGAGACACACGGGGGTCTCCAGCAGTCGCCTTTGTGTCTCTTCTTTGTGTCGTGTGTGTTCGTTAGGGTCGTGTGGACCCTCTGGAGACCAGCAGATGGTTTCAATCCAGATGTCATTCTGTTATCGGAGTCCTCCGGGACCATTCCATCTCCGGCTCTTGAGATAATGCTTTCCTTCAGGTAGTTGTGCACTTTGTGTTAAAAGGCCTGGAAACTAGTTAGCGGTTCTGATCCATCGGTACTAAAACACTTTAAACCATAAGATAGACCCCATATCTTCATAATCTTGATTCTTTAAGACAGCAGTGAGATGTGAGGTTGTGGGTTCGATCCCAGGGGATTGCAGATACCTATGTAAAATGTATAGGATAAAGCAATGTAAGTCGCTTTGGATAAAAGCGTCTGCCAAATGCCTAAATGTAAATGTAAATGTAAATATAAATGTTTTATTATTATGTTGAGGTCACATCAGTCTCTGGATGTGCGTTAATGGCCGTTTCGGAGATGTTGATGGATGTTGTCGTCTCCGGCCTGCAGGAGTGCCACATTATTTCAAGGTCTCCGCATGTGTGTGCGTTTGTAAAAGCCCGTCATGATGTGTTGACTTTAAAGCATTAAAGTGCTGATGTAAGGTTTTTCATGATGACTGATGGATTGAAATGTGCAGTAAGACAAATAAAAGATTGTGAGAACTGGAGATCCTGAGCTCTGTCGTTGCTCTTTTATAGCTCATGGAATTCTCAGTTTCTTTGTAATTCACTCAGAAGGTGTTTAGATGGAGAGAATATAAGAACGAGAGGATTGTCTTGTGTTAGATAAGACGCGGAACATCTGTGAAGTGTATCACACCCACACGTCTCTCTCTGCTCACGTCTTCTGTACATCATGTGCTGAATAAAAGTCCTTATTGTGCTGTTTGGCAGCAGTCGACTGGATAAAGCTCTTCTTTACTTCAGTTCAGTCTGAGTTTATGTCTTTGGCTGGACTGGCAGGAAGCTGAAATCTGCAGGACTTCCTGTCTGTGCTCCGTTGTCATGACCTGCTGTTAAAAGAATCACAATCAAGAATGTTGTGCGAATGACAAATAGCCAATGATTGAAGTCAAGAGATGAGAACGGCACATTTATATTGAAGATTTTGGTAGTAAAACAGAATATTTATCACCCACATTAAAAATACTATTGTACAACACATTACATTTATATAGATTTTTACTATGGTAAAAATACACTTAAGTATATAACAGTATTAACTACACATTGCCAATTCACTATAATACAGAACACTACAGTATTTTTGACAGTTTACTATAGTAAAAATTAAAGTGTACTGCAGACTATAACAAGTGTTCAAAGTCCCCACGACCGGAAGTTGCAATCGTTTTTACTTCCGTATTTTTACGCATGTCCGAGTGAAATGGAATTTCGAATGAGAAAAATACTGGGCGTGGCTTTCGTCTCTCTCTGCGATTTGATTGGATGTTTAAAAACAGCCGTTGCATTTTGAAATGGAACTGGTAGCAGACTGACAGCAGAAGGGGAGGAGTTAACGGATGCCCCGCCCAATCCATCTAAAATTGGTCATTTAAGTTAGATATTCGTTACAGGAAGGAAGTGCAGTTTCAGATTTTAACTGAAGATAATGAGGGCACATGCATTTTAAAAAGATAATGACCCACATTGATAAACTATTTACAATAAACGCTTTTATTTCATTGGGACTTTAAAGGTCAGTATCTTGAGTATTAACCACAGTTTATCCCTTTACTATAGTACAGAATACAAAAGTATATACTACAGTTTTATATAGTCAACACTGAAGCTACATTTCACTATAGTAAATATTAAAAGAGCAATACCTAGTGTTTACTACAGTATATCAATTAACTATAGTACAGAATATAGTGTACTACAGTAACTACATATTTTGCTTGTGTCATGAGATGAGTTTGCCATAAATGGCCTTCCGTGCTGATATGGCAAATAAATCTATATTCAACATAAATAAACAAGTAAATAAATAAGTATATCCTGCCTTGATGCCCGAAGACTCCTGAGATAGGCGCAGGCTCCCCGTGACCCGAGGTAGTTCGGATAAGCGGTAGAAAATGGATGGATGGATAAATAAGTATACTATAATTTACTACAGTTAAGTAGTATACTGGTATGAAGTATTTTGCATTATTTACCATTTTATCACTTAGCTATAGTTATCACTGCAGAAAACTATAATATACTACAATGTCCCACAGTTTACTACAATGAAGTATACTACTGTGTTTTTTCATGTGGACAGGATTTTATGTTTCAAGATTAGATTTTCTTTAGTGAGTTGTTATTACACTCCATCCAGGGTGTATCCTGCCTTGATGCCCGAAGACTCCTGAGATAGGCGCAGGCTCCCCGTGACCCGAGGTAGTTCGGATAAGCGGTAGAAAATGGATGGATGGATGGAGTTGTTATTATTGGATCATATGATTTGTCCCGACATGTACTACCCTGATAACAATCAGAAGAGAATTTGTGTGTGTGTGTGTGTGTGTGTGTGAACTGTCTACTTCTAAATTTAGCTGAATCTCACAACAACGTTTGAAAATGAATTAACCTTAATTTAACTTATATTTTATTTTGACATGTGACACATTAACATCAACATTAGCTGCTGAATGACATCTGTCAGTTTTCAAAGTGATCCACAGCTCCCGTTTCTGTCTGTCATTTCTGACATGAACTTATAATATTTCAGTCATGCAACGTTTATATATGATATATATACACATATTTATTTACATAAACACACATTCTGAAATGCAGAAAGAAAATCAGGTTGTAGATCTCACATTTAAAGCATCGTGCTCTGGCCTGAATTTAAGCTGTGAGTCGGTTCATACGCGCAGTAAATGTCAGTTTTAGCTCAAGGCAAAATAATGCAAAGTCTTTGTGTGCACGTGTGTGTGTGTGTGTGTGTGTGTGTGTGTGTGTGTCTGTGTGTGTGTGCACCTGTGTGTTTGCATATTAGATGTGTATGTGTGTTGACCTAAATCCAGTAAATGTCTGGTGACACCCGACTGCATGTGTGCGTTTAATGTCTGTTAAACATCTCACAAATCTTCCATCCGCTAAACTGACGTTTAAATTACGTTGCATTTTTGTCGTGATTATGTTGGATTTATGTTCGGTTCAGTTGCTGTTGTTCAAACAGAGAGCGTTCGAGAGATTATGAAGCTGTTGATGGATTGTGTATAGAAAAAACGTGAGGAAATATGACAGCCGTATGCCAATATTTATTTATTAATTGTTGTTGATGTCTTTTCTGCATTGAAGAAACCCAACACACACTTTCTCACACGCGGACATTAACGTGCCCCACTTTACCCAACATTCTCCTCCAGCACACTCACTCACAGCATCTAGAAATAGCAACAAAATTGTCTGCTAAACTGATTTCTACTGTGTGTGTAAGAGAAAGTGTGAAAGAAAAATGTGTGTGTGCATCAGTCAGCGAGACAACATGTCTCTCTTTCTCTCTCTCTGTTGTGGCTGCAAGTGATGGTGTGTGTGTGTGTGTGTGTGTGTGTGTGTGTGCGCGTGCGTGTTTGACTCTTTCAGCCCACATGTAGGGTTCTTAACCTCAAACCAATCAGAGCGCAGCATCTTTAGAAGGTAAAGTGTTGAGGGGTTGTTTCTATTTAAAGTCTCGTTCACTTTATCTTTTTCACCCGTGTCCTGTTTTGAGTTAAGTGTTTCCTTTCATTAATGTTTTAAAGGTCCAGTGTGTGTTTTTTTGAGGATCTATTGACAGAAATGCAATGTAATAAACATGACTATGTATTCAGAGGTGTATAAAGACCTTACATAATGAAGCGTTATGTTTATTATCTTAGAATGAGCTATTTCTGTTTAAATACACAGCGTGTCCACTTGCATGGAATTCTCCATCTTGTTTCTACAGTAGCCCTAAATGGACAAACTGCTCTACAGAACGCGTTTCATAAATAAGTTATCTCCTTCGGCAAAAAAGCAAAAACGGAACAACCTTTTAGTTCTGTGTCAGCCACCGTAGTGCTTCGAAAGGGAGGGTTGAGGGTTGGAGTGAGCCGTTGGTTGCAATGCGCAACCTCACTGCTAGATGCCGATAAATTTCAATCACTGGACCTTTAAACGTCTTTTGATCTGTAATGTCGCATCCTCACTATTTCTGCAACAATAATTATATTTTGAGTGTTACAGTTGAATATTTTATATATATATACGCATTTATTTGAGAAGTTTACACTAATACACTCTCTGTAGCTTTGTAGATTAGGTCACTGCATTTGTTTAAAACCTTTAAGGAGTGTTTGTGTGTTAGACAGAGATAGTGTCTGAACAGAGAGTTGTTAAAACCTCACTGACACCTGTATCTGTCACCTTCAGGCTGTTACCTGTTCTCATGACACCTGCTTTCACTCTGAATGATGATAACTGTAATACAAACACTGTGTGAATGAGCTTTGTTGTGTTTGGCTCTCATCCAGAACACATTCAAAGAACCTGTCGAGGAAACAATATAATCATTCGGAAAATACAGTATACTGAACTATACTTTAGTAACTCTATTGAACATTATACTATAGTACACTATAGTAGAAGTCTGAGATACTTACTATAGTAAATAGTTAAGCATACTACATCAGTGCATCATGAGCAGTTGACTTTAGTTGATACTACTGAGAATACTATAGTATACATTAAGAAAGTGTATAAATCACTACTACACTGTTGTATAGCAAAGAATGCGGAGGAACTAAACACAACACAACACTCAACATGGCCGCCCGAGAAAAGGGCTGTGTTGAGCAACATGAAAAATTATGTTTTTAAGTGATCAGAGGAAACAAAAGTTATGGTAACGTTCACGTCATTTATAAACATGTTTTTTAAACATATCAGTATTCCTATTCAAGTCTTGTTTGATTTACGTAATAACTGCCCGGAGGCGTGTTGCAAAGATTGCCGCCGAGTGGCACGACTTTCCTTCACGGCTTTGACTATAGTTCATTAATACAGGAGATGGTGGTCTAGTGGGTTAAACCACTGAACTGGTAAATCAAAGGTTGTTGGTTCGATCCCAGCAGCCACCACCAGTGTGTCCTTGAGCAAGACACTTTACTCCATGTTGCTCCAGGGGGATTGTCCCTGTAATAAGTGCACTGTAAGTCGCTTTGGATTAAAGCGTCTGCCAAATGATTAAATGTAAATGTACATTAACATTTATGCATTTGGCAGATGCTTTTATCCAAAGCGATTTACATTTGCATTATTCTATATATTTGTTTCTAAGTATGTGCAATCCATGGGTTCGTACTTATGACTTTAATACTTGTTTTTGCTTACATTCATATTAAAGATAAAAAATGTTTGTCTTTCCGAGCGTTCAGTCACGTTTCATGATGTTTATCAAGGGTCGGCTCTTAAAGGGACAGTTCGCACATTTATTCCGCCTCATGTGGTTGTTAACCTGTATGTGAGTCTTTCTTCAGTGGATCACAAAAGAAGATATTTCGAGAAATGTCTCAGTGTTTTTGTGTTCATACTAGGGCTGTGAGATATTGAGGGAAAATGCGATATGCGATAGCATGCTTAATAATGCGATATTCAATGCGGTATTTCATTTTCTAAAATCGATTTAAATTGTATTCAAATATATAGTTAAAAAATTATATAACCAACACATGTTTCACATTATTTTAGCAAAAAGAAAGCTTCACTACAACTATTGAAAGATTGCAAAAAAATACTGCCATATCTTCTTCGTTTTGGCACTAAATGGTCAGCAGCAGCTGCGGATGTCTCGGGACGGCTCATCTTTGCTCGCTATGAAAGCTTTGCGACACGGATTGTTGTTTGATTTGCGTCAGAGTAGATGCACGCTAGCATTCGCACGCACGTACAGTATATCCCAACTAATATCCGCTTGCCAGATATATACTACTATCCCCATCCACCTAAAACTTTGACCATACATAACGTTTTGAAGAATTAAAGAATTAAATGGGGTTTAAATGTCAACATTCTTCAACATATCTTCTTTGGTGTTCCGCAGAAGAAATAAACAATGACATGAGGATTTTTCATTTTTGGTTGAACTATCCTTTTAAAATTGTAGATTGACACACACTTGTGTAGTGTAAGTGTGTAGCATGTGTATTCAGAATGTGTTTCTGTGAAGAGTTTCTTAATAAAGTCACAGAGAGAAACCTCGTGATCTTTTACCCTGAAGCTGTGACGGTTATTAACCAGCGAGCGTCTGTCCTCTCCGTCACCCTCATTTAACCCGGACGGGGTTGAATCTTTCCAGTATTAGTAATAATGTGCTGTTATGTGTTGTTAACAGTAGATGACAGTGTTGAAATGGCTCCAGGGTCTCTGCTTCACATCCGCAGCCCATCTCAACATCCAACTAATACAGAGAGAATAAACTCTCATGACGCGTAACAGGGATGACAGAATCATTCAGTGACGCAGTACATAGTAACATTGTAAGAAGCCAATGGCGAGAACACTTTAGTTCTTGAATTTCATGCATGTCAGGGTGGCCTGAACGGATCTCCGGTTCTCCTGACACCTCACAGCGGTGCTCCTGAGAGTTCACACTTCTGTTTAACTTCATGTTCACACATTTTTTGACATAAATCAAAGTTAAGCCACACACACACATGGACTTCATGTGGTGCGGTCTGTGTTTATCTAACAAATCTCACGTCCTCCACCTTCACCACCTCTCCAGTTTGACCCCTCGTGCTGGCGCTCGGGGATCAGCACCAAGGGGCGTGGCTTATGATGTCATAACAAAGGCAGCTTTAATATGTCAGCCTCTGAATGGCATGTCAACACCGTAATTTCTGCAACCCTGTGGAGAAAATCATCGTCTGAGTTCTCCAGCTCGATTCTGTCTCAGAGCACCGCGTCGACCGAAACGTGTGTGTGTTTGTGTCTTTCTGCATGACGTGTTGTGTAAGCAGCACGTTGAGTGTTTTAGCAGGACCAGCTCGCAGTTCCACATCATAAAGTTTTAATGGAAACGGGTCCTGCTGGGTCGGTGTGAATGAGCAGATGATGGGATTCAGCTTTAGCATGAAAAGCTTTTCTCCTTTTTAAACGAGAGAATCTCACACCAAACATTGTGACAATTAAACCAAAAAAAGGGAAGATTTGAAACGATTCTAATCCACATGAAGGAAAATAAAAGCTGTTTTTGAACCTTGTAATTTAATAATTCATGTGGACATGTATATGTAAAATGTTCCTGAAGTGAATGCAGTGATGCAGTGTTTGTGTAGCATGAATTTTGTTGTTTAACTCTATGTGTCTGATTGAATTTGTGTTTGTTTTTGTCTCCCCAGGCGTTTGGAAATGCCAAAACAGCCCATAATAATAATTCCAGTCGCTTCGGCAAATTTATTCAAGTCAACTATCAAGAGAGTGGAACTGTGAGGGGGTAAGACACATTCTTTAGCTCTAAAACCTGCAGATTATGTTATATATTATATGATACATGACAATATTAGGTTCCATATGAAGAGTTCCAAAATGAAATAATTTTTCAAAAATCATGTTGTTTTATTGTGCAATATAATTTAATATAAATTAAACTGCAGTTTGTTTGTTTGTTTTCATTTAGCCATAATAACTAAAAAATTACAGTTAATAAACACAAAATAAAAAATATGATAACATAATAAAAAACAAAAAAATTGAAATATGCATCTCATTTTGGAACACTTCATATATTATATATATAAACCTTTTCATTTGACGCGTGCACGCCTGACCCCATGTTAACTTCCGGTTTTTGTTTAGCTAGTGTCTAATAAAAAAACGATTTATATTTTATTTTATTAAATTTCATGTTAATTTGTTTTATTATTTCACTGCATGATAATTGTATTAAACGATTAATATAATTAAACAAATATTTGTTTGTGTTTTCATTTTATTCAATAAACAATGTGTTGAACGGTGTGTGTCCACGTGTGTACACAATAAAAAGTATATACTGTATATATATATTCATAATTTCACATTCCTTATGTTTCAGAGCCTATGTGGAAAAGTATCTTTTGGAAAAGTCCAGACTAGTTTACCAAGAGCACAATGAGAGGTACGTCACATCAGACTATATATTTGATATTTGTACTTCAAATGATGTTAAACTGATATAAAACTTGTTCAATTGTCATTGTTGATTGCTGTACTTTAGCTTAAAAAACAGCAGGTTCTTACTTTGTGCCACGACGTGAGCTTGTGTAAACTCAATAGCATCAGGACTGTTGTGAATAGATTTTAATCTGTCGTGCAGAAACTATCACGTGTTTTATTACCTATTGGCCGGAGCCAGTGAAGAGGAGAGGAAATCTTTTCATCTGCTCAAACCTGAAGAATACCATTACCTCAACCAGGTACAGCTCATCATTTACAATAAAGCCTTTGTTTTGTCATCTTTCATTGGAATAGAAGCGTGTCTTTAATGTAAATGTGATGTCACTTGTGTGTTTATTTACGGGCGTGCTCACTGTAAACGTTTACAGTGTGTTGATTCATTCACTCCCAAATGTTTCTGAAAAACAAAAAAACTGAGCAGAAAATCATCTGTTAAGTTCATTTGGTCTAAACAACACGCTCCGTAATCCCTGGCAACACAAAGAGCTCAGTGATGCTGAGGCTGTTTCCGGGGGACTCTGTTGCCATGGTGACTGTGGGCAGCATCAGACATAGAAGAAAGAAGAACAGGCCACTAGTCGTGTGCTGGCTGCTTAAGAGCCCACCAGACCTGAACGGCTGGACAGATCCGTGTGAAACCCAGTTAAGATGACAGTCTGTCAGCGCTTACACACAAACACACACAAATACAGAGACAGTCGTGTTACAGACGTCCAAAACAAATGACACAATGCGTTTTAGTGCTGAAGACGCCGTGGATCTGACACACACTGTAAAAGTGTTCAGTTCTGCTGAGTGTGTGTGAGATCACTGTGTGTGTGTATGTTTGCGAGATGATTGTGTGTGTTTTTCTTTGTTTGTGTCTTAGCATGTATTAGAGATGGCTGGGTGTGTGCGCGTGTGAGAGATTATTGTTTGTCTGTGTGTCAGCATACTGAGTGTGTTTGTGTGATGATAACCGTGTGTGTGTGTTTCTGTGTTTGTGTGAGTGATGATGATGTGGGTGTGTGTAGCTCTTAACACCTCTGACTGCCTTCCAGGTAACATTGAGAGTCCACAGACACCAGTGGAGAAATGACTGTGACGCTGAGCTGGTCAGTATCATGTCAGTGTGTGTTTGTGTGTAGCGTCACAGCGCTTCTCCTCTCTTTCTTTGCTCTCTTGCTGAAGTTTGCTTTGTTTTAGTTTTGTTTATCATTTTACGTAGTGTTAAAGTGATCAGTGACATCCATCCGTGCTGGCGCTGGTGTCGGTCTGTGGGCTTGTCTCGGCTGTGTGTATTGCTTGGCTTTGGTGTGAGGGAGGTCACGTGATCTCAGTTCATCTGATTTATTGCCTCCTGAACCCGAGATGCTCTTTTCTTTGTCTATGGACGACTCATTCAGTATTTGACTTTGTAAAGTGTGCCTCATGGACAGTTTTAGGACTTTTGGATGTCATGTTGGATGCTGTTACTGTATATTGGCTTTGAAATGCATTCGACAACTTTTTTTAGGTCAGTTTCTGTGTGTTTGTTGTGTTCATGATCCTTGTGGTCATTCACGCAGGACTGTTTCTCGGTGGAAGGAGAAGATCTGAAGCATGACTTTGAGAGACTCCAGCTGGCCATGGAGATGGTCGGCTTCCTTCCGGCCACCAAAAAACTGTGAGTTACAATCCACAGACATGAGAATCAATAACAGTCTGTAACACAAACAGAAAACATTCTGACGGAATATAAACGGATCTGTCATCTCTGCAGGATTTTTTCGTTGCTGTCTGCCATCCTACACTTGGGGAACATTCGCTACAAAAAGAAGACTTACAGAGACGACTCCATCGATATCTGTAACCCAGAAGTGCTTCCTATAGTCTCTGAACTGCTGGAGGTATAAAGAACCTTCAATATAACCAACAGTTTCATCGCAACTGATTTTATTTGCCCTGGCTGAGGATTCCAGACACTTTGAACTTCAGTTTATCGCTCAAGAATTTTATTTTTATATGCTGTAAACATTTATGAGGTTTTGTTCCCTTAGTCACAAAGTGCATAAAATGTTTTACTGTGTTTTAGTTTAGTTTTACGATCATATTGGAGAAAAGCGTTTTGCCAAACGCACAATATCATCGCAGTAAAGCACAGGGTGTTTATAAATATGGTGAAGTGCCGTTTATGTACATTTATAGTCAAAACTTGTGCGTGCTAATGGAGGCTTACGTCTCTTGTCATCTATCTGTGGTTTTCGTCGATTATCTTACACGTCGCAACATTTATTGCGTAAAATGAAGCGTATTGTCTGAACACAGATGTAACGTCTCTAAATTTTTAAGTTTATAATGCTCTGGCGTTTTTATGAACAGGTGAAGGAGGAGATGCTTTTTGAAGCCCTGACGACACGGAAGACGGTAACGGTGGGAGAGAGACTGATCGTGCCGTACAAACTGTCCGAGGTGAGAAGTAAATTAAACACGGGATTTAAGTTCTATGAATTTGAACACTTAATGTGTGGAGAGATTTCAGAGCTCAAGCCGCGTGTAGAAAACTTCCTCAGAATAAACCTTAAAGGAGAACACGCATACTAACTCTCACACAATTATTTTACTTACGGTTACGTTTTTAATATTTATTTTATGACTGCAACATTGTATCATTGTATCAACTAAGCATCCAGGGTGGAAAGTCTGCATATGTTTAATTTGTGAATCAAGTAAGGGGTGATTCACATTTCGCACAAACCGCGCCGATTTCTCTGTCTCGCAGTGCGCCGCCGAGATGCTTAGTTTTGGGGGGGCCTGTCGCGTGTCTACATTTACGTCTACAACGAACTTACACTCGCTAAAAGACGCACGATGTGAATCACCCCTGACACAGTCTCTTATTTCAGTTGCTCTTAGGATGTCAGGAACCCTTCATCAGGACAGAGAGAGGGAGAGAGTTTTATGTGTTTTGGCTCGTGTTGCTTCAGTAAGTGACGATCTTGGCAGCCGCTGGAGGTTTATGGGTTTAAATGGGTCTCGTAGTGATGTGTGTGTTCGGCTAGATGTTTAAATCAGTTGGCCGGACAAAACGATTCCCTCTCTCATGGAGAGAGAGAGAGAGAGAGAGAGAGACAGAATGAAATTGCTCTACTTTTTCTATTTACAATTAAGTAATTGCAGTGTTTTTATCGCACACTTTGAAAAATAATGCTGCAATGGGGTATATGCATATGCAGCGATGCATACTTCCGCTAAAATCTCATCCAGCTGAGCCACTTCCACTCGGACTGCGCTGAGGTCATTTTTCATCAAATGATAAAGATGTATTTATTTACTACGAAAATGTTCACATTTTAGCGTACTAACAACACTACAGCTGAACATTGCTATAAGCCTTTGTGTAGATCAGGTCGTGGATCGTAATCCTATGTGCATTTAGATTATTTTTTAAAGATTTAAATAAAATAAAAATAAATATTTTAAAGGATTGCGTTTAATTTGAGCTTCACATTGTAAGATACACCAGTGATAAGTTTCAACAGAAAATATATTTTCGGCCTCTTGTGGTTCTGTTGGAGGTATCAGGTGTGACTAACACACAGGAAGTGACATTGGTGAAAATTCAGGGAGTTTTTACGTGTGACACAATGACCACAGTTTCCCCTCAAACAAAACCCAATCGCACAAACGTTCTGTATTCTTTCTCTTTATAAAACATGTGGTCTCGCTTTAAATTCAGAGGATTATGGAATAGTTCCAAAAAGGTTTTGTGGCCAAAAACATTATTATTGCGATAACTGTTCAAATAAAAAATGCTCTGTTCTATTCATCTCGTCTTTGATGAATGAGTGAGTTTGTAATGCAAAATGTTAAATGACTGACACTGAAATATCGTAAAGAGACGTTGAGTTTAACGTAACACACGCTCATGTTTGCAGGCCGGTACGGTGCGAGACTCGATGGCAAAGTCCCTGTACGGAGCTCTGTTCGACTGGATTGTGTTTCGCACCAATCACGCACTGCTTTACAACAAAGACCTGGAAGATTCATCCAAGGTACAAACAATTTCTCCTTTATTAATATTGATATTTTAGTTGACATTTTAATTTGTTGTGAATGATAATGCAGAATTATTTACTGTACTGAGATCAGCTCTGAGGTCTCGTGTGGTAAACAAACTCTTTCACTTCATCATACATGAGTGTTGTGTGGGGATGTTGTGTTGTAGATGCTGTCTATCGGGGTGCTGGACATCTTCGGTTTTGAGGATTATGAGAACAACAGTTTCGAGCAGTTCTGCATCAACTTTGCCAATGAAACTCTACAGCATTATTTCAACCAGCACATCTTCAAACTAGAGCAGGTACGTCTTCTTTTACAGAGCCTGGCGTCTGTGGGTTATTTTGAGTCATTGTGTTGTTTTTGTGTAGACTGTATAATACATCAGACTGTCCTGCCGTTCATTCCCAGCTCGACTCTTATCTTTGAGTTTAAAGTTTATATTGTGGCCAAAGCAAATACGTAGATCTCCAGCTGTTCTCCGCACGGCCCGAGTCCAATATTTACACCAACTGCTCCTTCCTTTATAGTATTTCAATACATTTCTCTGCCAATTATAAAAGATCAACACACGGACGCAGTAAACCCGTCCTCGGACTTCTTATAAAACCTCAGACTTGCTTGATAGTAATAACTCTCATACACACTGTTACGACAATCTGTAACATTTTCTCTAAAAAATAAACAAAAATCTGTTAAACTACAACCTTAAAATACTGATTTATGAGTTAAACTGTGAGGTACGACTTGCAGGAAATATCAGTTTGACGTCAGATAAGTACCGAGGTTATTTTAGTTTACAAAAGCTTACTGTTCATTGAAAATCAAATAAAATATTGACCTAAAAATGTTTCAATTAACAAATTTAAATATAATTTTTTACATCTTGCTAGGACAGGGTGTTCGTATAATTTTTTTTTAAATTTAAGTTAATAAAATTTGAATTTTAATTATTGTTCTACAACGTTCAGATGTGTTTCTTGATTTAAATTTAGTACAATGTACATCCGATTCATGCAACCGTACAAGAATAAAGCTTTCTGTTTTATTATAAATATGCTTTTATTTTCCGGCCCGTAAGAAAGGTGATATAAAAATGTATTATTTGAACGTTGAATCTCCGCTCTGTAATGTTTTTTGATCAGGAGGAATATCGATCAGAGGGCATCAGCTGGCACATGATCGACTACATCGACAACACGCCCTGCATCAATCTGATCAGTAAGAAGCCAACAGCGCTGCTCCACCTGCTGGATGAAGAGTGCAAGTAAATGTCACCCCTTCACCTTTAACCTCTATGTGATCCAATCATTGCAACAGATATTCGTCAATATTATTTATCAAGAAATTCTGCATTATGGTCTTTACTTTGCTGGAACTATTTAGATATATGAACTATTAAGCTCTTCTTTTTGTCTGTTTGTAGTTTTCCACAGGCGACAAATCAGACTCTTCTGGATAAGTTTAAGCGTCAGCACGAGGCCAGCGGCTACATTGAGTTTCCCGCTGTCATGGAGCCAGCGTTCATCATCCAACACTATGCTGGAAAGGTCAAATATGGCGTCAAGGTGACGATCCCATAATCCTTTTTTGATGTTGGTTTAAGCGATGTCTTTTTTTATAAGAACACACAATCGTGCGTTATTAATACATAAGCACACACACACACTGACCTAATTCTAGGTTATAATCTCATTGGTTAGATCGGCCCACCAGCTGTGAGTGTATTTGGAACACAAGTTGGCAGAGAGACTCAAATCTACACCACACCCCCATCACAAACACACACATATGTGCAGAGCGCACACACGGCATCAGATGTGTACATGACACGTGAAGAGTCAACCATTGAGTGAATGAATCGATTCATTGAAATGAAATAACGAAATGAAAACGTTTAAACACACAAACTCGATATGTAAAGTGCTGCGCTCTTGTTTTCTGTCCTGCAGGATTTCCGGGAGAAGAACACGGATCACATGCGGCCGGATATCGTAGCGCTTCTGAAAAGCAGTCGAAACGCTTTTATCTGCAGTCTGATGGGAATTCATCCGGTGGCCACGTTCCGCTGGGCTGTTCTGAGAGCGTTTTTCAGAGGCGCCGTGGCCTTCCGTGAGGCGGGCAAACAACACAAAGACAAAAAGGCCGGTGAGTATATGTGTGTTCCTAACAAAGACACATTCACTCGTCCATCGTGTCTGTATGACTTTTTTTAATAAGAGCTGTCACACTCCCAAATAAACCAACAACACACCACAAGACATACGTCGTTCACATACACGCAAGGTCGACAATGTAAGCACGTTTCTTACACATCATACACAGGCATTGTGCACAGCGGCTGATCCAAACTGATCCTGTCATGCAGCTGTGAGCCTCAGATACATCAAAGATTCTCTCTGACGTTTCTCACCATTACGTGAGGACAAGTTAACTACCCACGATGCATCACTGCTCTATTATTTATCGCCGCGGAGACCGAGCAAACGCTCTGGACTTATGAAATATGTATCCGTGGAGACAGAGAGAGAGCACAGAGGAAGTGATGCGTTTACACAACTTTGTGTGTGAGTGCGCGCATGTGTGTTCCTGTGTTTGTGTGCGTGTTTTGTATGTGCATGTGTGTGTCGCATTCTCACATTTTCCCAGACAACTACAGACACACACAGGTGAACAAACCGCAAACACTGGAAGACACACACACACACATATTTCTGCTTTTTCACTTCTGTGAATATGTGTGATAAATAGCTTGTGTTGTTCCCCGTTTGTATTTCTTATTTTAATTTAAAGTCTCAAAACATCCACACGTATAACTTAAACAGTGAAATAAACAAGATAAACTAAGCACTTTTATATTTACTTGAGCGTTTCTAAAAGCACTAACTGGTTTATATTTAGGACGAAGACACAAACGAATCCATGAACATGAGTTTCATTTTCACAGTGTTTGTCAGTTATTTTTGTATTTTACATACAAGATAACACCTTTCAGACCTGTATAAATAACTTGATATCTTCATTTTCTCTCTCTCTCGTTCGGATATTTCTAGGCTCTGAATCTCCGGTTCCGAATCGTAAAAGTGTGGACAGCTTCAGCTTCCTGCATCACCCTGTTCACCAGCGGAGCCTTGAGATCCTGCAGCGATGTAAAGATGACAGACACAGTAAGACTACAAACACTACAGTCACATCTTTCTGTATCTTCTTCTTAAAATTAGAAATAATAGATGCTTATAAACGATATGTATGTAAACCTGCACACACAGCCGCGGACAAAATAAAGAGACTAATGTCCCGTTCACGTTACAAAGCGACATGATCCCATTCATTTTAATGGAGAGCTGACGACGTCCGTAGCAACAGTTGGCGTCCTTATGGGGTGTGTCTAGTGATGCGACATAGTTGAGAAATGTTTAACTTTATGAAAAGAGGAGTGACATTTGGGAGCGACTGTTGTATTCCTTAAAGGAATAGTTCACCCAAAAACTCCAATTTGCCATTTATTTACTCGTCCTCAGGTCATCTGAGATGTATGTGACATTTATTATTGAGTAAAACCATCAAGAAGATTGTTCCGTAAATCCGCAGCCCTCTCTGCTTCATATAATGGGAGTCTTTGGGGTCCACCTGTGTAAGAGTTCCTAAAGCACATCATTCCAAAAGAGCGCCTCCTGACGACATGTTGACGTCTTGTGAAGTGAATCGTTTGATATTTTCATAAAACTTTACATCATTTTTAATAATATTAGCCATACTGTGCAGCCTCTGCACATGTCCCGATCGCGATCTTCTGCATGTAGTATTTGGTGGCGGATTTCATGCCAGCATCTGGTGCATTTAGTGCCCCCTGCAGAAAGGGAGTGTTGAGCGACTTTTTTGGAATGATGTGCTTTAGAAACTCCTACACAGGTGGACCCCATAGACTCCCATTATATGAAGCAAAATGGGCTGCAGATTTACCAAACAATCTTCTTTATGGTTCTACTCAAGACAACATGTCACCTTCACCTCGGATGACCTTGGGTGAGTTAATAAACAGCAAATTGGAGTTTTTGGGTGAACTATCCCTTTAAAAGTGAATATCAAATTGTTTTCCTCGCAGAATTTGAGGGGTGAAAATATACAGATTTGTTTCTGCAGTTTTCATTTTCTGCAAATAAAATCTATATTTTTATTTGAAATTCGGTAAAGAAATATTGTTAGTAGTTCACAGAAAGAAACAAAAACAATCATTTTATGTAAACACTGAATAATAGTAGATTTTAAAGTCTCTGAAATGGTATTTTAATGTTTCTGTTTTACATTCAAATGTCTGTACCTTGTGATCAACAGGTTCCTGTATCAGTAGAAAAATGCCGCGCACGCCGCTCTCAGACCTACAGGGAACCAACACGCTCACAGAGAAATTGGCCAGGTTTGTTGAAGAATCTGTATATTTTTGTGCGGGACACAGCGTTTTCATTTTAAAATTGAATTCTGAAGTGAAAATTGACTGAATGTCTTTTTCTCAGGGACGGATTCTCCGGCTGTAACGTTCGTAGTGTGAGAGAACGCGTCTCTTCCTTCAGCTCGTCCCATGTAGACGAGGGGATTTTTGTGAACAGCGTTAATAACAAGCTCTTGGAGAGAGCTCAGGGCATCTTGATGTGAGTGAGATCACAAAACTACTTATAAAGTACTTTCATTCTGGTTTTCTTTCGTGTTTTTAAACTCTTTCTGTCTTCTTACAGGCGGAACAAGAACTACAAGACCAAGCTGAGCCTCCCAAAGGTAGACCTCTTATATAACCTATAAAACAAGTGTGATATGCCTAAATGAAGGCAGCAACATTTCTCAAGTACACCAATCCTTGACATGGTCAAGTTAGACATGCGTGACACAAAAAGTTGAGCCGACAGTTAAACATGCTGCGGTAGATTCTCTCTTGCTCAGTTGGCAATAATATGAAGTCCGTTTTCTTGTGTCCTCAGCACCTGCTGGATGTGAAATCGCTGAAGTATTTGAGCTGTCTGACGCTTCATGACCGCATCACTAAATCACTGCTTCATCTACACAAGAAGAAGAAACCGCCGAGCATCAGCGCGCAGTTCAACGTGAGATCTCGCCCTATCTCATTCGGAGATAATGTGTGATGTTTTGAATGTTAAAATATTTTTTTATATCACTTTCATGTTCTTTAAGTAATAAAGTCATAATTAATCAATCCTTATTTTCAAGTGTACACAACATCACCACTGACTGAAGCAGTGAAAAAATTCTGTTTGGAGATACGGCGCAGAAATAACATTTTGTTGCGATGATTTGGTCACGACTGTATGGTTTACGGAACAAAAAATGTGCAAAAAAAACTTAAAATCAAGAATTTGAGTCGAATAGAGCTGTGGTTCTCAAACTTTTTTTTGTGAGACCCCCTTTGTGCTGAGCCCATTGCTTTGCGCCCCCCCAAAAGTTAAAAACGTAAAAAAACATATTCAGTCTTACAATGCTTGAACATCAATTCTTTTGGATGGTGGGCTTCTTTTTCAGATGCATTATTGAATAAAATTAACGATAAATGTCAATATTTCATACAGAGCCACTACGTCTGTGGACCCCCTTGATCTGTCTTGGGCCTCCCAGGGTGCCACGTCCCCCATTTTGAGAACCACTGGTATAGAGAGATGTGAGGATCATAGCGATGTAACAATGACTTTGATCTCTTGTGATTCAGGTGTCTTTGAACAAACTGATGGAAACCTTGGGTCAGTCTGAGCCGTACTTTGTGAAATGCATCCGGTCAAATGCAGAGAAGGTGCGTTTAATGTGATGTTTTTTTACATTAACCCTACATTTATATGTTTAGTTTGATTTCATGTGTTTTTCTCTTGTAGCTTCCCCTGCGTTTCAATGACGCGCTCGTTCTGAGACAGCTGAGATATACTGGAATGCTGGAGACGGTTCGGATACGTCAGTCTGGCTACAGTGTCAAATACACCTTTCCGGTTAGTAAAACACACTCATGTAAACTTAAATATGAACAGAACGGTTTTGCAAGATCTCGTGTGTTTTTAGGATTTTGCTCATCACTTTCATCTGCTGTTACCGGCTGGATTCCGTCCTGCTCAAATGAGTATCAGAGAATTTCTGCGAACTGCACAAATCGATTTCAACACATATCAAGTGGGCCGAACAATGGTAACTAGCATTTATTCTGTGTAAAACTCACTATGATAATATGAATATGAATAATATTAATGACGCTTTAAAAATAATGGTTCTCGTGCTCTGTCTCTTCAGGTGTTTTTGCGCGAGCTGTCGCGTCAGAAGTTGCAGGATGAGCTTCATGAGGAGGTGCTGAGGAGGATCGTGTGTTTACAGCGACGCTTCAGAGGTCATCGGGAGAGAAAACTTTTCTGCAGTCAGAGACGAGCCGCCCGACTCATTCAGGTACATCAACTTCCTGTTTGTGAGGTTCAACTTCCTATCTGCGTTTGAACATATATGCTTTGAAAGTAAAAGTCTCGTCATCTGTGCGTATCTTTGGGCTTGTTGGGTAAAGTCTATTGATATTCAGAATCAAGACAGACATACTATAAAATTCTTTTAACTTGATGGAAATGTTTAAGATCTTTAGGTAGACGTCTGTTCTACGGTGAGTCCCTGTTTGTGTTTGCTCTGGAAAGGAGAACTTGCACAAACATGCCTAAAACTTTCAACTTTTCAACAAATTCAAGAAAGAAGGGCAAATGAGTCGCAGAGAGGAGGAACAGGAAACAGAGAACATTAATATTTGTTGAAGAAATGATATAAAGTGAGAACAGAAATCATCACAGTTTGAGATGTTAAACATTGAGGTACTAAAGTTTTTATCAAATAAACCATCCCGAGTGTGTGAATAAACTGAAGCTGCTCATACTAAAAGCTTTGTTCTGTAGATGTATGTTTAAGGTTTTCTTGTAAAAACGGTCTTGGTTAGAATAACCAATTAAAGTGTTTATTATTTTCTTCACTCAGCTGCGTTACAGTTTATAAACCGAGCGAGAATGTTCTCAAACTGATGTTTCACGACATCAATCTTTTCATGAATGTCAGAATGTCTTTTTTGTGTTTCCTCGGATCATCTGAATGTTTCATTGACCTGCCAACACAAATGTTTGTCTGAAAAATTCAGCGTTTGTTGTAAAGTCATGCAACAACCGCGAGGTTCCTTCAGAATGTTTACAAGTCTTTTAAAGCTAAATACATCCTTTGATGTCCGCTTTTAAGATTGTCGTGCAATTCTTGATACATTTACACAAACATGGCACTTGACAAACAAGACGAAGTTTGATCCTGGTCGTTTGATTGTTTCCTTCTGTCTGTCAATGTAGCGCTGGTGGCGTAAATGTCTGCTGACGCATGCCACAGAGCACTTGTGTGACCTGGAGCTCCAGCACGAGGCGGCAGTGTGTCTGCAGGTTTCGTGGAGAGGGTACAGAGAGAGGCGACTGTATGCGCTGCAGAAGAATGCGGCACTGGTCATCCAGAGGCGATGGAGGAGGTGTCTGCGGACAAGAGAGACCGCGGCCGGCCTCATACAGACAACCTGGAGGACGTACAGACAGAGACAGAGATACCTGCAGCAGCGCAGGGCGGCCGTAATGCTCCAATCGGCCTGCAGGGGGCATCAGGCTCGACAAAGGTAATGGAAAGAACCGATGACGAATAACAAGCAAAATGTCCCCCGTGATTCCTCATAGTTCAATATGAATATGAGATTGAAATAAGTTCTATTTACTTTACTATGACAAATTGCTCTTTTCAGTTTTCCAAGGAAATCAGTTCTTACATCTCTGCACTCTTATTGTATGTCAACAAGGTGTCACATTCTGCAAGAGGAACTGAGACTGACGAAAAGCCTGAATATCGCAGGTCATCAAAACGCTGTTACGAAAAGTTTACATGTCCTTCAAGACAATGCCGAATTCCCGATCGCTCACTTGGACCCTCAGACGTCTGGATCCTCGGCCGAGGACCCTCCACAGGAGGAACAAGAGCCGTCTGCAGAGCCTCCTCGAATCGTGGACGACAGCACGCTAAAGAGCCGTAACAAACGTGAGAGCAGGAGAAAACGAGAGCTCGAACAAGCCACGTTCAGTTTAGAGCTGCTCAAAGTCCGATCCGGATCATTGCCTAATTCAGATCAGACGGAAATATCAGACGACGTGCTTCCTGTTCAAGACTCAGAATGTGTGGCTGCGTCACCTCAAGCTTCTCTAGATAGCCAAGAAAGTTTCGAGATCCTCAACGTTCATGATGAAGAGCTTGAGACATCCGAGCATCCTCATCAGATGTCCGCTTCAGAAAAATCAGAGCCAATGGAGGTGCACCAGAATGAAGACTCACTCGATCCAGTTCAGTCAACTCCACCGTCCTTAAAGCCCCGCTTCTACATCCCAGATGAAGAGAGCAGTCCGCTCAGAAGTGTGCCGAGGACACCGACCAGCGGTAGGCAAGTCCAGGAGAAGAAGGAGTCTGTGATTGTCATTATCAGCTTGCAGAAGGAGAATTCTGTGGAGCAGGAAAGCCTGGAAACTCTACAAAAGCTAGAGAAGGAAACTGTGGAGATACCTGCCACCGTCCACAAGGAAAGATTACCTGAAGATCGATGGAATGGAGAGGCCACTCTAGATCTTCCAAACCTACAGTCAACCCCTAAGCCTCCAACTAATCGCGACTTGTCCTCTTCTCTCCCAACCTGTCAACCGGTCCATCTGGACCAGAGGGCAGAGACGTCAGTAAAGGAAGTGACCTCAGAGTCCAAAAAGGAAGCACATGCCCAGAAGAAGGTGACACAGAGCATCACTATAAGTATGAAAGAGAAACCGTCCAATCTGGCCTTTCCTCCCAAACGCAGCCGACTCACCTTCTCCAAGTGAGTTTAGACTTAAGTAGACAGTCCATGTTGTACTCCAACATACACGTAGACATGATCAGTAAAGCTGTCTGATTTTGGTGTTTCAGGTCTGATAAAGACCTGGTGAATCAAGAACGTTCTCTGGCTATCCAAAGAGAAGCGGGATACAGATCGCTAAAGAACAGAGAGGTGAGAACAATCAAACATCTTTATACTCGCATGACAACTTCCCAAATTTAAACAAAGTCAAGTGTTGTTGTACAGTATGTCTTACAGGAACGACTTTGACCCAAAACATGGGTACAAAATCATATCTAGCTGTTTATTTAACACCATCACTATGAATGATCAGGTGACCGGAGGCGTTCGTAAAAAGAAAGCTCGCATGGCCGGAACGCGCTCGGACTTCCTGACCCGTGCCTGTAGCACAGAGGTCGATTCGAACGAGGATGAAGACTATGAATACGAGTACAGACCTGTGCTGTCTCGGACCCAGACTCTTCCTGAATCCCTGGGTTCGCTTGACCCTGTCTTCGACAGCGACTCTGAGATGGTAAAACTGATCCCAGAGACCAAAACTGGTTGCTGATCTCAGTTACTGAACCCTCTCTGGGTTACGATTTAACCAGTTACACCAACTCATCCTTCCGACCACTAATCCAGTAGAAGACTAACTATCCTAAACTACATCAGCGTGATGCTGCTCTAGTTTAACCACCGTCGGAAAACTCTTGACTTCTTTTTACTGGAACCTTCATCGCTTTCTTTCCACATCAAGACCTTCTGATGATACATGAAGTTTGCGGGCCAAGCTCATGCATGTGATATCTTCAACATTGACAAAATGGACTTTCTCGTTTATTTTAAACTCACAATCTTTCTCTCATACTCTTCTTCACTCACTCACAGTCTGGGTTGGGTTTAGTTATTGAATAGCTCCGGGTTCAAACACTGTCTCATCTCTACAGCCTTTTACAAAACTAATTCTCTTTGCTGGTGACCTCAAAACCATCGTATCTGGTCTGGTGTCCACGAATAATTTAAAGAAAGTGTTTATATATTCTGGTTTAATTGGAGTCTTTTGTTCTTCATTGATATCATCTCAGAAGGAGCAGAAAAAGCTTCAGAAGACCATGTCCTCTGGAGATCTTGGGAAGATGGAGTCTCTCAGAAAGTCTTTTTCTAACACAGACAGCAGGTCAGAGACTCGGTCCTGTTAGTTTATGTTTCATCTTCCACAAAATGCATTCTTGACCTGCTTTGTTTACAGGGTCCGGGGGAAGATGCGCTTCTGGAGCAAAAGCAAGCATGGAGATAAGAAGATGTCCAGCCGTGGACATTCAGCTGATTCGGAGCTCACAGACAGAAGAAACAGTGCGTCATGTTTCTTGCATCTTATTCTTTGCACATGTGTTCTGCACTAACGTTGTGTCTCTTTCAGACTCTTCACCGGGAAGTCCTGAGCACGCCGGACTCTCCGAGCGAGGGAAAGACAGCAAAGAGAACCGGGAGCCGCTGATGATGGGCATGATGTCGATTAATAGGAGACGCAGCGTGAAGATCAGCAGCGTGTCTCTAGAATCGAACGCCTGGCAGAACGACTCGCTCCACATCCTCACCAGCACCACAGATTACCGCTGCATGAACGATTTCCTCATGAAGAAGGTCTTTATGCGTTTCTCCCTTTAACGTTCTGTCTTTGAAATGACTAGTTGATACATTATAATGACACTTATGGCGCATTTATAGATCAGTGATCTGGACGCTGAGGACTGTCAGAAGGACTCACCGGTGGACGTCGTGTTCAAAAAAGCCCTGAAAGAGTTTCGTCTCAATATCTTCGACTCTTATTCAACTTCTCTGGCCGTGAGTTCCTCAGATGTCATCGTGACCCCTGATGTTTCTTGAAGATTCTGTTCAGCTCTGAATTTTCTCTCTGTGTTTGTCTCTAAGATGGATGACGGCAGGAGCATCCGTTATAAAGATCTCTACGCTCTGTTCGAGCACATCCTGGAGAAGAGCATGCGTCTGGAGCAGCGCGCCTGGAGCGAGTCTCCTGTTAAAGTCTGGGTCAACACCTTCAAAATCTTCCTGGATGAGTTCATGACCGAATACAAGCCCATGGACGGAACCATCAGTAAGGTAAAACTTCTTCTAAAAGTCAAAATAGTTTTGTTTTCGGTTTAAGTATTTGAATTGAGCAATTATAGACATCTAAATTCCGTTTAGTATTTAAAATAACATTTAAGCCAATTTTTTTTTTCATTTCGATAAATTATAATAGTGTACTTTTCATAGTTTTAATGAACTGTAACATCCTCGTCCCGTGCGACTCTTCATCATTTCAGGCCCCCAAACCCGAGAGAAAAAAGCGAAGGAAAAAGGAATCGGATATTGTGAGTAATTCCATTTACATCATTATTTTACATGGTGAATAAATCTTAACATGTATGTGAATTTCCTATGCACACTTCACACTGGTCACACCTCACAAGTGAGCATCGTTGTGTATAGTGTGTAGATTGTGACCGCAGCTCTCTGCCGCCCTCTGCAGGTTGAAGAGCACATGGGTCACATCTTCAAATCCACTCAGTACAGCATCCCGACCTACTGCGAGTTCTGCTCCTCTCTTATCTGGATGATGGACAAGGCCTGCGTGTGTAAACGTGAGTTCTTCTTTCAGCGAATCTCTTTCTGCCGGTGAAGACCTCATGTAATACAGCATATTTTAATGTTTGCATGTTTTGAGGATGTCACGTTTCGTCTGCGAACACGTTTTTTGTATTGCTGTGTGATACATTGAAAAGCATATTTAGAAGCCAGCGCGCTACATGAATAAACCTTTTAGTAAGTTCTGTCGGGTGGTCACATGACATGTAAAATGTGAATCTGAACTACTGGTGTGCAGTGTCTTTCCTGTCTTTCTCTCTCTTCTTGGTAAAACGAGCCTGTAAGTGTCCTGTATCTTTCACTGAGAGCAGCATAACCTGATCGTCCTCCCCACTCATTCTCCTCTGGATGTGATTTATAAAAGCCTCTCTCTCCTGTTTCTCATATTTCTGAGGATCTGAGCTGTAAAAGCGGCTCAGATGTGACTTGCGCTTCAAGCGTTGAGCGTCTCTCTTTGTGTTTCTGGCAGTCTGTCGTTACGCGTGTCACAGAAAGTGCTGTCTGAGGATGACCACCAAATGCAGTAAGAAGGTAAGACCACCTGAACTCCGGTTCAAAAAAGCGCTTCATTTTCACACCGAATGATGTCACCGTGCCGTCATCAGTTGTGTGTGACTCCATACTGCTTTTCATATCGTGCAAAAGCAATGTTTTCATGCTGGTCATTTTTGGTGTCTGTCTGTCCGTCTGTGTACGCATGCATGTGTCCACCCAGTTTGATCCCGAGCAATCTTCACGACAGTTCGGCGTGGAGTTGACCCGTTTAACCAGCGACGAGAGAACCGTTCCGCTGGTGGTGGAGAAACTGATCAACTACATCGAGATGCACGGACTCTACACGGAGGGCATCTATAGAAAGTCTGGATCCACTAATAAAATCAAAGAACTCAAACAGGGCTTGGATACGGGTAAGATGTTTGCCGTCCTTGAAACTATTGAGTGATGTGCTCCTTTGGTCTTTTCATGTTTTACTCAAATGCGAAACCAGTTTATTAATAAAATTCTTGGAAAGAAACTCATTGTGCATTCTGGGTTTTTCGACTGTATTCGTGACAGATGTGAATGGTGTAAATTTGGACGACTACAACATTCACGTCATCGCAAGCGTTCTGAAACAGTGGCTGCGCGACCTACCAAACCCCCTCATGACCTTTGAACTCTACGAGGAGTTCCTCAGGGCCATGGGTATGAGCCTCTCATGTTCTCTCTCTCGTCCTGCATGAGATATAATGCTTTCGAAATGTCATTGTCTTCTGAGAACACTTTTATAGATTTAAGAGGAAGTAATTGAGCGAGTTTTTATTGGTGCAGGTCTACAGGACAAACGCGAGATCGTCCAGAGCGTTTATGCGATCATCGATCAACTCAGCAGAACTCACCTGAGCACGCTAGAGAGACTCTTATTTCATCTAGTCAGGTAAAATTCTCATTAAAGACGGCATTGTTTTGTTCTATTAAAATAAACACTTGCTTAGATTTTTGTTAAATTTTAAAGTGTGAAGGTTCAAATACTTTATGGGTTACAATCATTTAGAATTGAATTCTAGAATTGTATTGTTAATGTTATTATGACCATATAGGCATTAGTAATAATATTGTTTTGTTATTATTTAGTTATTTATTTTTGTAAGAAATTATTTTTTATTATATTTAAATTATCATGTGTATTTATTACTATTTAGTTATTTTATTATTATTTTAAACGTAAATATAAAATGATTTTAAACGTACATGATTTGACATGTATGGCAGTATGGTGCAAGTGTCTAAATACTTTTTGGGCTTTAGGATCTTGTTCCAGGAGGAGACAAACCGCATGTCCGCCAACGCTCTGGCCATCGTGTTCGCACCCTGCATACTGCGCTGTCCCGACACCATCGACCCCCTACAAAGCGTCCGAGACATCAGCAAGACCACTGCGTAAGAAACCCTAAAACACTGCTCTCCGAATGTTTCTTTACATACACGTTTAAGTTTATGTGCGTATGTTTGAACTTTGACCCCTCAGGTGTGTGGAGCTGATCATCTGTGAGCAGATGAGGAAATATAAAGCCCGTCTGAAGGACATCAACACGCTTGAGTTTGCAGAGAGCAAAGCCAAGAGTCGCCTCACACACATACGGCGCTCGATGGTGAGTGATTTAACACAGAGTCACGAATGTATGCAGACCCCCCACCCCGACACATCACCTTCCATGAATAGAATATCGGGGCTACCAAAAGCACATGTGGCATTATACATAATAAACATAAATGATTCATGGGAGGTGATGATTCCTGCTAATCCTGTTTTCTTCCCCTCACTCCTTCCTTTCTTCATCCTCCTCTTCCAGAAACCCGTTCTTATTGCGGTTAGATTTATTGGCATTACGAGAACTGCCACTCCGGTACGTATTCACGTGACACATCTATGTGACGCTGCAGCAAGTGCGTGTCATGTCGTGTAGCGTCGTCTGTCGCCATAGCAGCCGTTTGTGGTTACAATGTATTTACTATCTGCGACGTCGTGAAGCGCTGTCGTGTGATTGGTTGTGACAGGAGCGTACCGTCCAATGATGTGCCTCGATGTAGTTGTCACGTCCCGCTTCTTTTGTATGTTTTGTTGAATGCGGTGTAAAAACACGTTACTAATAATTGCTCTTGTTTTATTTCTTCTGCTGCACTATTACACAGCCAAACGCGGTTAAAAAGGTAAAACTCAGCGACTGTTTTTCAGGGATGGACAAGATTGTTAGTGTGTGTGTGTTAGTTTGTGGGGCCTGTGTGTTTGTTAGTGTGTTTTCATTAGTGAACGTGGAGAATCTCACCGTTCTGTTTTACATAGTTGTGTGCTTCGTCTAGAAGTGTTTCTTTACTCATCTGTGACAACATAATCCAGTACAACCAGTACGACTCTAAATTCTGATGTGATTCTCCTTCGTCTAACCTGCTTACTGTTCTTCGATGTGTTATTTTTATGTTGTGAGTGAACACATATACACACAACAATGGACTGATCCAGACAATGAAGCTGTCTTCATGAAACATGTGTTGTCAGCCTGCCATCATGTTTATAAATCGCTTCATGTTGACGTACCTCCACTCATGATATCACTGGCATGTCTTACGCTTCTTTCTCCCCAGAGTAAGGCACGTTTGCGCAAGAGCGGTCTCCACACGCCCTCGCCGCCCTTGAGCCCGCGGATGGCAGAGAGGGAGGAGCCGGGTGAGGAGGGGGCGGAGTCTGGGATGACTGAGCAACAGCAAGCAGCCATGCAGCAAGAAGAGAGAGTTTTGACCCAACAGATAGAAAACCTGCAGAAAGAGAAGTTAGTTTAACGCTTTCTGAATTTTTATACACATCCTTTAAAGAGGTCATATGACACGGCTAAAAAATTTTATAAGTTTCATTTATTTTATTTTTGCTTGAATAATTTTAGTTGTTGAGCTTTAACTTATTTCACTTTATTGCTCAGACAGCACGGTTCACGTTTTTTAATATAACATTTAGGCCTTTATTTTATTTAAACAGAAATGGTTTAATAGTTTTAGTTAACTTTGATTATATTCCTGTTGCCTGCATGTTATTGATTGTGCATTATCTGTATTTGTGTGTGTTTAGAGAAGAGCTGACGTACGAGATGTTGGCTTTGGAGCCCAGAGCGTCTGATGATGAGATGCTGGAGTCGGAAGCGTCCATCGGAACAGCCGACAGCTCGGAAAACCTCATGGAATCAGAAGGTGCTGTATCTAATCTATGCTTAAAGTCCCCGTGAACCGGAAGTTGGGATCGTTTTTATTTCCGTATTCTGACACATTTCCGTGAAAAGTGATTTCAAAGAAGAAAAAGTGTGTGCTTGGATTGAATTTTCACTGCGAATTGATTGGATGTGTAAAAACAGTTGTTGCATTGATTTTGAAATGAAAGAAGGGGAGGAGTTAACGGATGCTCCGCCCAAGTCGTCATTTGAGATGCAGTCATTTCAGGGCGGAAGTGCGTTTTCAGATTTTAAATGTTGATTATGAGGGTACATGATTTTTAAAAAGAAAATGACCCACATTGATAAGCTATTTACTATAAACGCAGCAATATTTCATGAAAATTTTATAATTGCCATTTTTAATTTCACTGGGGCTTAAAAACTCTTATTTTTGTTGTTACCCAGTGATCGCGTCTGTCATCCCTCCTAAAAAAACAGCACACAGCTGTCCATACTCGCACATCTTTGAGTTCTTTGAAGTTGGAAAGTCTTAACTGTTATGTTTGTTTCTCCTTTTCAGAAAAATGTTCTGGCGCACGCTACAGGAAGCCAGATTCCAAAAGCAGACGAGGCTTACGCCGACAGCCTGAATCTCTGGACTCCGTTGACTCCGTGTCCTCCGTGTCATCCACCCCTAACTATCGGTTCCGCTCTTCGTCGTCCGGACCTCTCTTTTCCTCGGCTTCTCCCGGAGACTTGCACGTTCTTCTCGACCAAGAAGCCTCAGAACAAGATTCCCTGACCACCCGATGTGCCTCCAGCTCGGAGAAAACCCGGCCGCGGCCCAGAGGGAACCGGAGCTGCCCGCCGAAGACCCGTGAGCCAGGAGAGGGGGGCGTCCGCAGGAGAGAACATGATTTCGGCTCGGCTCAGCCTCTAGTGCTCTATGGAAGTAACGAATTCATGGTGTGATGTCAGCGTGTGACGCTTTCAAAGCAGAAAGACTTGAAGAGACAGAAGAAAATGCAAACAAAGATAGAAAACAAAGTGCTGGATATCAAAAGCAATCGCTTTGATATCTACGACCTACTGACTTTAAAGTGGACCAGCTGGACCGGTCCACAGATTCTGAGAATAGTCGAACAGGGAAAGAACGATTTTCAAGCCGTCAAGTCCATTTTCATGTTTACAGAACAGACCTGAGCCAATGAGAGGAGGTCATGTGACTTCCATTGACCGCATGCCACGTTGCTACATTGTTTTCACTCTATGATTATGAAAACCTTTGATAAATTGCTAAATATGTAAAATAGTATGATTATATTATTGATAAGGGTCAAAAGAATCGTGTAAATAGCTGAAATCCCTGTGCTGCTGATCGACCCATGTGAAAGGTTTTATTATGCGTCAGTACGGTGTGACTCTTGTGTTTATGTCTGTATGTTTATTATATAAGTGAATCTCACAAAAGCGTTTTCTAGTTACATTACAACCTAAAAATAAGAAGGTAAAAGAATAGAATTTTTTAAATCCCATTGAGAATTTTGTCAATTTACCTAGCACGATTTCATAAAATAAAGTAAATAAAGTGATATTTAGGCTATGCAATGCGGTCAGCTGTTATAAATCGGGCTTAAAACTCGGCTCAACCAATCAGAATCAAGGACCAGAACTGACAGTTTCATAAGACAAACTTTACTGTACTTTTTAGCATATAGTCCATCATTTCTTTCTTTTCTTCTTTATTTCAATGACATGGCTAGTTTTGCATCCAGATTTTAGTATGAAATGTGTGACACGGTTGACGCTTTTGTGAGATCTATCGTGATGTTTTTGTTTTGGTCAGTTTCAGATTGAAACTCATCTGAAGAACCGTGCCGAAGAGACGTGAAATGTGGCATGTTTACGTTCCAAAATGCTTTGCTGATGTCATTTACAGTTTACCCTGTTTTCTCAGTGTTACGTGCAACCGATTCAGGACTTGAAAGATGTTTTACGTCATAAATATTTTTGCTATATTTTGTTTTATATATTGACTTCAATTATATAAGTATACATTTTGGTGTAAAGTTACACTGTGCCATCTGGAGTCGCTCGTTTAGTTTTTTTCTTTGGTTGTCAAAAAAGTCACTTCCTCTTGATCTGGTGGGATCACATCACAAACACATGTATAGACAGGGCTCTCCTGCTTTAGCAAATCCTGGCGTTCTGTCAGAATTATAGTCTAATGCAAATTAGCAGGAAAAGACTAATAAAACACATACACAGCAAAACGCTTTAGATAGAAGTTATATTGAGTCTACACGGTGAACTTAATGTACAGGGAATATGTCTCCAAAGCTGTTTACCTTTGTGTGTGTATGTTTGCAATCATTGATAACCTACAGAAAGAAAACATCATTAAGGTGCAATATCACGCTTCATTTTATGTTTTGATAGTGTATTTTGGTACTCTCCTAAGAGAGTAATGATAATTGTAATTGACTCTAGTGCCGTCGAGGGCACTCGTCCCGGCCCCCAGTGATGGGAAAATTTACTTTCAACTAAAATGACTTCCACCGAACACACAAAAGGTACATTATTAATTGAAAAAGTGACCGGGATCAATAAAGTGAATGAGGATTGAAGCTGTCAAGTCCAGAAATTACAGTATTGATCATTTCCACCATTATTTGTATGGATTATTCTCTGAAATAAGAATATAACTCATTTTCTAGCAGAATGACGCAGACAGAAGTGTATTACTCATAAGACATTAAACGACATTAAATGTACAATTGTGTTCCACAGCAATCCATGGGTTTAAAACCACATGAGGGTGAGTACAACAGCTTTTTCATCTTCATGGCAAGAAGGAAACGTTTTATTTATCCTGCATATATGTAAGCACTGTAGCATGCCACACTATTGTCAAAGTTTTACAGTCACTGTATTTAAGAACATGTTTAAGACCGGAAGTGTGCTCGACTCAAGCGCAGATTGTTGAGGGATGTATTATCTATTCTTATGTATGATTATAATTTTATGTTGAATGGTCTGTACGTTCAAATTCTGTGTTTGCGGTGCAATCTGTCATATTTCTTCAATGTGAAAATCACTGTGTATGGGTGTAAAAAGAAGATTAACATAACCACTGTCTTATTTAAAAATATCCTGACTCTTGTTTTTTTGTTTATCTGTCCGTGTGAGTTAGACAATTCATCTTTAAATTGGTAACACGCGGTATTAAGCAAATAATTATGACATTGATGACTAAATTAGCGATGTAATCCTCCCTCGTCAGAATTCAAGTAGACGTATTTACGAGATGATCCTCTCACAAGATGCGTATCTCTGACGCAACCTTTAATAACGCAACACGTTAAATGACACGCAACAGCTAATCAAATAAAATATATATAACTACCGAAGAGCCAATCAGAAAATAGCTTTGGTGTATCCGGGTAGGATTTAGCTATTCCCGCAACAACAACGTTTACATTCTGATTCCAAAGACACATTTTATGATTCACGTTCTGTGACGCATTAAAAAAAGACATCATCCATGTTAAAGTGGAAAGTTTTCAAGTACTCGTTTATTATTTAATATTATAGATCTTAATTGCTGATCACATTAGGCCTACTCCCATTCGCCCCTCCTTCCCAAACAGGTGAGCAGGTGCCTAATAATATCAAATTCCCACATGACCACTCCCAAATCATGTGACAGATACCCACTTCATGTTCACTATATTTACTTCCCCAAATTATTGTCAAAAATTATAACAATAACAAAAACACAAACATGAAGACAATGGCATTCATTACAATCATTTTCCAACAAAAATGAGAATAAGTCTCATCACATTAGTCCAAGAGATAAATCTCCATAATTACGTATCCAATGTTCATAAAAGTTATTATAAGCAAAGTTTATGTTTAGGCTAAATGTCCGTCAAACTTCAATCCGTATGATGCATCTTCTGCTTCCAATAGATCCAAAAAGACTTGGTTATTGGTCTGTCCAGGTAGCTGCATTCTGTTTCGACTTTCACATACAAATCCTCATTTGACTAAACAAAACCAAAAGCAGGAGCAGCTTGGCACTGGATGAAACTCTGTCATCCATCATGACAGTGAACATGTCTGGCCTGGACCACAGTGTTTCAAATGTGAGCCACCAACTCCTGCTGAAGGACTCAAAACCTGCTACCAACACCTATAATAAACCTTTAATACACGAACCTATCTCTCTCTCACACACAAACCTGCACTAAATTAAATCAAATAAAAAATCTTTGTACGAAATTATGCGTCACATTTTTCAGATGACAGACAATTATATTCAGATAAGCAACCAGGTGTTATTACGTTATGAGTAGCAACATTTCACCTTATAACGCACCTCCGTTATCGCGTCATAAACATGCAGGTTAACATGTTGTGTATTTATAGTCATTTCGATTGTCGTGAAGAGACTTTATCCTGTTATTAAATCTTGTGGATTTTTAATGCCCCGTTTCTGTGATTTCAATAAACTCCCTGCTCATGTTGCGCTCTCTTATACCCGATCAGATCTGCGCGATTGGTGAAATACATTATTTAATTTAAAGTGTTGGACACCTTTTGTTTTTCACGGGTCCCAGACAAACACCTGTATTGCCTATTGAACGGCCGGCTCATGGGTGGCACAACTGGTTATAGGTTTAGGGGGCAGTTACCTTTTCACATATGGTTAGAAATGTTTGGATTGTTTTTTCCCTTAATAAGTAAAACCATCATTTAAAAACCGCATTTTTTATTGACTCTGTTTTTTTTAAGTAATGTTAAAACGTGTTTGATGATCTGAATCCTTATAGCATGACAAATGTGCAAAAACCTAAAAATCCGGAAGTGCCAAATACTTTTTCAAACCACTTTTTGTGTCTGTGAATCAAATTTATTCTTAGAAACTATTTGAAAGCTGAAGTACATTTTTCAGGAACATGTCATTAGTGTTTAATAATTAGGCCAAAAGCTTAGATATTATGTTCATGTCTAAGTTATTTGCGGTTCGTCGGTGTCTTAATGTTTGCATGAATGAGATCATTTCTTTTAACTTGGAAAATAAGCTGACAGGCAGATCGTAGTTATATAATAAATATGCACTGATATATCATCCAATAATGGGTTTCGGTCATAAAGATTTACGTTCAGATTATTGGCAATGGGTCGATAGTTCAAAAACAGCAGATGATAAGGGCCGATTAATCCTGTTTATCAAAAGAGACCACAAGTCCTGTGCAGGTTTCCTTTAGCTGCTCATTCACAGTTATAGAAAGTGAAAGATCGTGTATCACAGGAAGTTTCTGTCAATCTCATTAATCTTGAGTGCCTATACAGTAGCATTGCATACGTCGTATCTTCGAAGAGTATTTAGCTTGATCAAATTTATTAAAGATAGATAGAGATGCATACGATTATTTCAGTAGGAGCTGTAAGATTTGGGATTTATGGAGAGCGACTATCTGTATCAGTGAATAAATGTAGGATCTGTGTATCTATACATTCACCATCATGGTGTCAATGAGTTCACTACCAGTCAAATATATGAAGAGATTATTAAAGGAGATCAAACAGATACATGATTTAACATGTATAATGTTATGATTTTATTTTTCAAAAATGTTAATTGCATGCAGAGCATTTACAAATTCCAATGATGCTTTTTAGACATAAGCTATTTTCATTTTTACACACTTACAGAACCCGTAATGTAAAATAACAATTTCACCAATTTAACCACTATTCTTGAGTTAAATACTCAGACGTTGTGACGAAACAAAAACTGCAATAGGCCTATTTTACAAAGATCAGGGATTCAAATAAGGAAAATTGGGAAATTTGTACTTGGAAACGAAAAAGTAAATTACATTATATGCCTGCATTTCTATGCATCTACATTTGTACTATTTCTGGACTTAAATATCTATCTGTACATAGTTCAACATTCATTTATTTTTTTCATTTAAACTCGTCACTTTGCGTCTCCCATAATAGTTAACTATAAATTAAAGTTTCCTGAGTTGTAAAGTCTGAGTCTGTAAAAACTGTCTAATATATGATGGTTTTGTGCCTCATCACAACTTCTTTACGGGGGTTCCATACTCTGTAGAGGTCTTGTAGGACCCGGACGTCCTCGGTCGCATCATGAGCTCCGTACGGCTGTCCCAGGAAGTGATCGACGAGGTTCTTCAGCGAGTAGCTCGTCAGACGGAACATATCTTTACTCATTCTCCAGGTGTCCACACACCCGGACACCACCTCCCTAAACTCATTAACCAGCCCGAACTCCTTCAGAACCCTCATCAGAACGGGCAAGTCGAACTTTCTGCTGTTATGAGCCACAAGAAAGGGTCTGTTGACGGTTCTGAGGAATGAAATGAATCCGGTGAGCGCTTGTCTGTACGGAGTGGTTGGTACGGGTCGCCGGTGGAGGTGTAAGGTTCCCTCGTGAACCGTCAAACCCGTGAGTCGAGCGGCTTCATCTGTCATAGGACACCGGGGCACCATGTACGCGTTAAACGATTTCTTTCCGCTGATGGCAGACAGCTGGACGATATCACATTTTAATGTGTCTGTGGAAAAGATATCTCGATAAACAACAAGAGAAATCTACTAAACACATCTATATATGTATTAGTTTCGTGTTAAATAAAGTTTAATGTACCAAGTCCTGTTGTCTCGAGATCAAAAAACACGGGCGTTTCGTGCCCATTATCAGAATCCATCACTACCTGTAAAAGACATTACATTTAAATTAAGTCATTATCAGACCGGCTATTCAGGAGCAATACATGACACACTAAACTTACAATAATAAATAACAACACACACGTTAACAAACCCAAAGTTGACCGCAGTTACCGCAATATCGATTTATCATTGATTTGTAAAGTGCAAACAGATGTGATCTCGCGCTGTTACCATTTGCGGTTTTCTCTCTGCGTAAAAAACTCTAAACAACAACAACACGCTTTCAACTCAACAAGAGAAAACACGAGAACTCACGATATATCCAGCCGAAGAGCCGCGAGAGAAGTGAGATAAGATACGTGAAGCACATCATTTATCCGTGTTATCTGTCCGTTGTTCCGCCTCTCAGATTAGTTTCGTTTCTTTACACTGATGTTCTTATGACTAATTTGTGAGTGAGATTCCGAAGCACGCGATCAGATATTTGTCATTTCCGCGTCTCACATCAAAGTTTCGTTTATCCAAGTGACATATGTGACTGTTTTATTGATGCACCGATACCATTTTTTAAAGAGCGAGTACAAGTACCGCCTAACCGATGCCTGTATAATGTACAATTATGTTAATAAACCACTGGTAAAAAATGTCCTTTTGTTTTTAGCTCTACTTAAATAAAGAAAATATGATAGGTCGCACAATTTTAGTAGCACATTTAATTCAGTTTGCTAAATTAATTATTATATTTTGTGGTCGATCTATAAAAAAAATAAAAAAATCGAGGGGCAAGGGGGTAAAATGTATTATAACTTGTTCAGGTCAACCGGACTTGTATTTTGACGGGACGCCGCAAAGAGCGTTTGTATAAATTAAGCGGACTTAAATTTTGACGGATCGGCGCAAATGGTGTTTGTTTATAGTATTCGTGTATTCGTGAAGTGAAACGCTTTATGCCTGAATTCCTCGATTCCGTCCGGAATCAAAGGGCTCTATGTATATCACGTGAGTTATGGGTCATTGGTATCGGTGTTTCATTACGAGTACATGAGCTTGGTATCTGCTTGGTATCTAAATGTATCTGGCCGATACCCGATAATGGAATCGGTGCATCCCTAGTTTTATTCTTACCAAAAAATAAATACTTGAGGAGTGAACCTAAATCTCTCTTTTTAATAAGTGTACTGACTGCGCCTTTATCTCTCTTTTTTATTATTTGTCATCAGATAACTGATTCTCTGTTTTCACAAAGCTATGTTTTATGTTTTATTTTTAATATTTTCGTTTAAGAGCGCTCTGCCTCAACCATCTAAAAGCGCTTGTCAATGTCAATCATGATGGAGATTACCAATCAAATGAAAGGAAGCAGAATTTACTGGCCAATTATATTGTGAATATTGGTTGTCTTGGTGTCATCCAAAGCATATGAGTAAGCGTCCTACCCCCTATTTTGCATACGGGGAGCTCTTTTGCATATAAAGAGACACACAAAAATAGCGAGTTTAAGTGACATATTCCTGCAAAATTGTACAGGTCAATTTATAAATTGACATTATATGTTTGACGTATATTTTACTTGGCAAATAATTGTTTACCTTCAACCAAAATATATGTAAAATAATTATTTTAATAATTACTTATATTTGTGGAAATTCCAGTAGATTTCGCACCATGCAAGTGAGATTAGCTAGTGAAAACACACAGTCACTTCTATTGCGGTGATTAAAAAATCCAATTCATTACTTGCAATTAGTTTCAATATCTTGTGTAGGCCTATCTTGCTAATGGAATTAATCTTTCGTTTCATTCATATAATGAATTTTTTTTTTTTCCCTACCCTTTACTAGATAGAATGAATGTGTATTTTCCCCATGTTCCATTTAAAAGTGTTTTGGTGGCTCTAGTAATAAACCTGTTGAGGTAGTTTCTGGATTGAAACCTGTTTAAGATCTTCCCAGTAGCTCAGTCGTAAGAGCATTGTGTTAACAATGCAAGGTTGTGGGTTCGATCCTAGTGGATTGCACATGCTTAGAAATAGATGTATAGGATAATGCATTGCTGGCCAATGTAAATGTAAATTGTTTGAAATATTCTGTATGTAGCCTAATACAATAAACATTTTTTAGCTAATGCTGCTCTCTAGATTTGTAACTCTTTGACATATGCACTTTATTTCAGTAAGCCGTGCAATTTAAACATAACTCCTGATGTACATTCATTTTCATGGGCATTAATAATTAAAAAGAGACGACCCTGTGCTTGATCCGCACTGCAAGACACTGGATGCAGCCGTCACGGGTGGGGTTAGGGGCTATCACATCCCTGAAATTAGTTTGCAGGGAGGGATGTCTGGGTTATAACCAGTCCCGGGTTTGGCTTTTGCAGACTTGGGATAACACATTCTTAGATTCCTTTTGTGCCCATTATATTCAATTAACTTATCAATTAAATGTTTAATCAACCACTGTAAAACAAGCCCATTCTCATGAATGAAATGGGTATAAATAACACACGCTATTGCAATATCCTGCAACTCTCCAAAACAACAAGTGTCAAATTTCCTGTTTATCAAATTAAAATAACGAGAAATACATAATGCATCCTCTAAATGGCCTAAAATTAATCCTCAATTATAATGATATAATGATTAAGTTTAACATATAAAGAAACAGTTCAGCATTAAAACCCGAACAATAAGTAGCCTATTCAATATTCATAAATAATTATTATTTTCTGTTCTTTTTTCCAGAGCGCATCATAATTTAATAACGTTTTCTGCTCTACAAGTTTTGCATCTTGTTCTGGTAGTGTTAAAGTCTAAAGAGTTTTCTATTGATTTGTTCATCACAACGCGCTTTTCTGCTACTTATTTTTGTTTATATAATAGGCTACAGATCAAAATCAAACAGATAGAAATTACATAGAAAACGAAATCAATGGATTTCTATGTGTTGTAGCCTATGGTGGTTAGAAATCATGCTTGGTCCCATAGTAAAACAAAAAAATTCTGTAATTTTTCATGTTAATAACGTTTCAAGTCTATTATCTTGCCCATGCGCATCAGTGTGACTCTTCTTAAGTTACACTTATTTTCCTCCTGTGTTTTTTTCCAGTAAAGCGGCATTGAAACACTTGGAACATTGCAAAAAAGAGCACTATACAGACTTTAATTGAACAAGTTAAAGAGCTCCAGTAGCAACAGTTTTTCCTTTACATATTTTAATGTGGGTCTACAATACTGTAACCCGATTGAAATTTGTTGAGAAATGTTAACGTTATTATGCTTCATACAAAAAACGCAGCTTCCTCGTTTACATGGTTTCCTGACATTTTTCGTGTTTGTACTGTGCGTAGTGATTCGGAAGTGCATAATACTCAATAAAAATTTGTTATGCGTAATATTAAAACACAAATGAGAACTCTCTCGGGATCCCCTAGTTTTGGGTTACATATATAATACATAATTTTACAAATGCACACATTCTTGAAAAAACGCATTCTTTTCTCAAAGCCATGCTTTCGAAGGGTCTGCTTTAACGCTCCTATTTTGAAATGCCCTCTTTTGGTTTAAATCATGTACGCTGACGTATTATGAACTAGGACAATACGCATGAGGGAACATCACGTTTATATGTATAATTCATGAATGACACGTGGTTACGCTCATGATGACGTCACGACTATATGTTTAATCAATTGTATGCATATCTTTCCGTTTTGTGAATTAACATTGGCTAAAAACAGTACATCTGTAGACGAAATTACGTATTAACGCGTAATAACGTGTCATATCGTCGGTACACGTTACGCATAAAGACAATTTTGATAAAACGGCCTTCCATAGTTTCACGTTTTTAGTTTTTGTCCCTGTTGGTCTTCCATACAGCTACCTTGTCAGCTGGTAAACCATGAAATGACCAAAAATGACCAATACATTACGTGACCGGTCATGTGTTAGTTGGGGTAAAAGATAAAATATTAGGTGAACAATTGCGTCATATCTAAAGTATTTGTGGAGTTTTGCGCCGCCAGATTTACGGCAAGTTACTTTAAGTACATTTTTATCTTTCAGGGAATGATTAATACCATGTTACCCGTTGTACAGTAATCTGACTCGTATTAAAAAAGAGAGATGGAGACTCACTCCTCAGGTATTTATTATTTGATAAGAATGATACAGTCACATGTCACTTGGATGAACGAAACTATGATGTGAAAGGCGGAAATGACAAGGTCGGATCTGAGATAAGATACGAAACTCATCTGAGGTATAACACGGATAAATGATGTGCTTCACGTATCTTATCTCACTTCTCTCGCGGCTCTTCGGCTGGATATATCGTGAGTTCTCGTGTTTTCTCTGTTGTTTGTAAAGTTGAAAGCGTGTCGTTGTTGTTTAGATTTGTTTACGCAGAGAGAAAATCGCCATGGTAACAGCTTGAGATCACATCTGTTAGCATATCGATATTGCGGTAACGCTGTTAACTGGTGTTTGTTTACGTGTGTTGTTATTTATTATTGTATGTTTAATGTGTAATGTATGACGCGTCGCTTTATTGCTCCCTGAACTCTCTGTAAGTCGCTTTGGATCAAATTGACATGTAATGTCTTTTACAGGTAAAGTGATGATTTCTGATGATGGGCACGAAACGCCCGTGTTTTTCGATCTCGAGACAACAGGACTTGGTACATTAAACTTTATTTAACACGAAACTAATACAAATACACTTGTTAGTAGATTGTTATTTATCGAGATATTTTTTTCCCACAGACACATCAAGCTGTGATATCGTCCAGCTGTCTGCCGTCAGCGGAGAGAATTCGTTTAACGCGTACATGGTGCCCCGGTGCCCTATGACAGACGGAGCCGCTCGAGTCACGGGTCTGACGGTTCACGAGGGAACCTTACACCTCCACCGGCGACCCGTACCAACCACTCCGTACAGACAAGCGCTCACCGGATTCATTTCATTCCTCAGAACCGTCAACAGACCCTTTCTTGTGGCTCATAACAGCAGAAAGTTCGACTCGCCCATTCTGGTGAGGGTTCTGAAGGAGTTCGGGCTGTCTGAGGAGTTTAGGGAGGTGGTGTCCGGGTGTGTGGACACATTGAGTATGAGCCGAGAGATGTTCCGTCTGGAGAAATACTCGCAGCCGTTCCTCGTCCATCACTTCCTGGGACAGCCGTACGGAGCTCATGATGCGACCGAGGACGCCCGGGTCCTACAAGACCTTTACAGTGTATGGAAACCCCGTAAAGAAGTTGTGATGAGGCACAAAACCATCATGTATTAACAGACAGTTTTTAAAGACACAACACAGGAAACTTTCATTTATAGTTAATTATTGTGGGAGACGAAAAGCGAACAAAACATTCAGTGTTTAAATAAATGTTGAACCACGAAATAGTTATTTTATGTAAATATATGTTGATGCATAGAAATATAGGCACACATTTGAGCTAATAATGTAATTGACTTTTTCGTCTCCAAAGTATACATTTCAGAATTTGTTTGTACTTGTCATCTTCCTTATTGGAAACCTTGATCAGTGTGAAATATTGCAGTTTTTGTTTTTTACAACGTTTACTAAACTCAATAATAGTGGTTTAGTTGGTGAAATTGTTCATTTACATTTCTGGTTCTGTTAAAATGACAATGGCTAATGTTACACTATTAGAATTGAATTTGTGCACTGAATGCAATTAACGTTTTTGAAATAATACATCATAACATTGTACATGGTAAATCATGTTTTTTCATTTCAATATCAATTAAACTGCAGAAGCACAACTCAAAAATGTTTTGATGTTACTTCTAAAAATAAATTGAAAAAAAAACGATAAATATTGTATTGTTTTTAAATTAAACTTTATTAGTTTTCATGTGGACACATGTATTCGTTATACTCAGCTGAATTATCAGGTACACAATAAGGTTTTTAATAGACTCAATGTCTTTATAGCCTAATTTAAACTAGGACAGAATAACCTTTAAAGCAGAATACATATGGAGAAGAAAATCCAATGCAGAACTCTGGTCAATGGTCCATGTTACAGTCTCAGCAAGTGATTTGTGTTCAATATTCATTTTTTTATGAAGTGAAACATTCTGACATTATCAACACAGCTTTTTGTTTCAAAACACATAACAGATCCTCCTCACCGCCGGAGACATGAAAGTCCAATTGTGGAGTGCTTCCTCCATCTCTTTACTCAACCATTTCCACATCTTCTGCCAGCTTTTGGACCATCTTGTCCTCCAACTGTTTGGTTTGACCTAAAGAAAGACATGACACATGAGGAAAAGAGTTCTCCGAAGCACATCTCAATGACGTTAGACTGGTGTGACATCTCACCTGCGTGTGGAGCTTTGATGAGATGAATGTTCTTCTTGATTTCACTGATATCTGCTGCCTTCTCAAGCTCTTTGCATTTCTTCAGTCTTTGGAAATATAAAAATGTCAATTTAAGTGATTTCATAATAACAAATGCTTGGAGTTCTCAATAGGTGATAACTATTCAATGCTCAGAACACCACATAAATTAACAAACGTAAAATAAAGTTATGAAAAATTACTCCTAGGTCCAAAGGCATAAACATATGTACAGTTTTATAAACACATTTGATGCGATATTTTAGGAAAACAAAATACGTGCATAGCTAACGTGCTTGTATAGGCTTAACTAATGTAGGATTTAAAATTCACAACACTCACCTGTTCATGATAAATCGTGCCTGTCTCTTCTGTTTGATAGCTTCAACCTTCTTCATTGCCACCACTGTAACAGCACACATGTTATTCAGATTAAACGTTTATAAAAAGTGAATTAAATTTATCATTTCATTAATGGTGTAAAAACTGACCTGTCTTGCTCCAGAGTTCTCTGTTGTATTTAACTGGGATATTTCTGCGCTTTTCAAACTCCAATGAGTTATCCTGTCAAACAGAATGACCCAAACCTTAATGAGATCTAAACTGATATCATTCATCAGTATAGATTATGTCATTCATGGACTGACACAAGAGACATTAAACTAGCACTTACATTACATGTTTACATAAACAAACACGTGTATGAGACAGCTGACACAATTAAAGCCATTACACAAAACATACTGGTCTATAAAACTACAAGGCATTTATTAATCTCACTATTAAAGGGCAATAATGGCAGTTTTTGACATGTATGTTGAGTGCCAGAGGGGAACTGGTTCTGCTGGTTGGGCCTGGGTTCTCCCGTGGTTTTTTTCCCCATTAGAGTTTTGGGTTCCTCCCAATCGTTTCCATACTGTTTTGCCCGACATCAGCTTTAGAATTTAAACTTTTCCTATTTATTAATATAACTTTAAAATGTAACATTCTGCTTAATTTATTTATTATTACATATAGACATGTTTCAGTCCATTTAATATTTGACCTTTATCTTAAATGTGTGCGAGTCCATGTTTTTTTTTTTTTTTGCTGGTGGGTGTGAATGAACCTGTGTGCGTATCAACCTGCGTGCGCATCCGTTTTCTGTGTGTTCACCTTTTTTATTTTTACTTGTATGACTTTTACTTTTAGCTTATAGTCAGTATGTTTCATGTACAGCTGCTTTGTAACAATGAAATTGTAAAAAAGGGCTTTAAATAATGTCGAGTTAAATCTCTCACCACAGTCAGCTCTTTGCCTGAAGCTTTTCGGAACGATTTGGTCCATCTGGTCTTTCTTGGGTTTCGCTTCTTCTTAAAGCTTTTGTGGCATTTAGACCTGCAGAATTGAAAAACCTACAAACCAAACACACCAATTGAAAATAAGCACTGACAAAAACGAATGATCTGAATAAATGAATATATAAAAAGCATCTGAACTTCCATGTTTTTGGTAACTGTACAATGGAAGTGAGATGGTCTCTCATGATCACATTCAGAAGCATCAGCAGTGGAATATCACTCATTAAGCAATAAATATTACTAGTGTATATGTAAATAAGTACAAATATGAGATTTACTAATAGCAGGGTGGGTCAGTCTCTCTACAACAAAACACCCAGACGTACGTAAGCGCAACAATAATAATCATTAAAAACGGTCGGTGTGATGACTTACCTTACAGTCGTTGCGTACAAACGCCATGCCGTGTCCCGGATAAACCGGAGCAGAGCAGAAATAACACTTCTCAATGCGCATTTTTCTGGATTATTATTATTTTATGCGTCCATGTGCGTCCACACTGCGCGCACACGAACGGGAAAAGGAAGCGCGTCGGTCTGGTTCCTGCGAATGACGTCGTGAAAGCAGGCTGCGGGATTTACTGCCACACGCAGGCCTGGAGCGACATTACAACTCTGCCTGGACTTCCTGGCACTATTAATCGCAGTCATTTAATGTGGATTTAAGATATACAATTAGGTTCCCAAACCTTAGCCTGGTGCCATATCTACCTTTAAAAACAACAACAAGCTCCTAGTTAACCCCACAAAGACAAATTGTGGGGCTCTCACTAAATCCTTGGTGTTTTGAGTCTGACGTCATCACGCAAGCGTCGGATCGCCAAGGAGTTAGTGAGAGCCGTGTCTAAATCCTTGGTGTTTAAAGTCTTACGAAACCTTTACCCTAACCCACACTAACCCTAACCTTACTCTAACCATCTAAACTACCTATGATTCTTAACATTGCCAAAAAAAAGACGGCTGCGTGATGACGTCAGACTCGAAACACCAATGATTGCGACATTTCACACAAGCCTAATATCTCACTTTAAATAATGACGCACTGTTTGTAGCTCCTCCCTCTTAAATGCGTTGGCCTTGTCTTTAAAGAAACAGAGACTCTTAAAATTGTAGGTTGCAATCGACCAACAGAGATTTTAATTTTGAACATTTCTCACTACGACGTAAAGTCTAGTTCATAAGTTTGATTTTATTTTCATGTTATTTCTTAAATGTCATTCAAATGAAAGCGCCTGTGAAGTGCATTGACAGCATCATTCACATAAAATAATTGTTTAACTCTTTTTCAATATTTATAAATCTTGCCATTTTTACTATGCAAACCAAAAACAAATGTAAAGTATTTTTAAATTATAATTATATAAAAGTCAAATTCTTTTGGCCTTTACATCTAATAGATGCTTTTATCTTATGGCACCTTCAAAAGTCAGTAAGAAGTGCTACGATACTTAGTTTCAACAGTTATTAGGATTAGAGGAAAGTAAGAGACCTTTAAGTAAAGGACCGCAAGCTTCTTGATGGGATATAAACGTACAGTAGGCTATGACAAAATGTGTGACGGTGGAATTAGAAAATGATGACAGTCTTTGAACTACCAGACAAAGAAAATATTACTTTTGAGAAACATTTTATTATGTGCATTGTTCTGACCACTGTTTGGCATCCAAACTGATACAACATGTTCTGTGTAAACACATACGGGACACAAACAACACAAATCATAAACAGACACTGATCCTGACGGATGTTTGGATTCAGGATGAGCAAACCTGTATTTGTCTACTGGGCATTCACAAAAAATGTGTTTATGTGGATTTACACACAAAAAATAACATACAAGACATATGACACGTTCAAAAATAAGAATATAAAAAAAAGGTAAAATACAGAGAAAAGTAGTATTTTCCGTCCCTATTGAAAAGTGGGTTTTATCTTTGAAAGCTCTTTACATTCACTTGTAATTTACGCATGGCACCGAATGCTCCATAAGACACTCGGGAAATATTTTGCAGGCTAACAGATGTGTGGATGAGCAGTCGTAGTCAAAACAAAATGCAACTTTAAAAAATCGAACGAATCACAAAATGTCAAGTCTACGCAACACAGGGGTGACCGTATTCATCTTTGGTATAGATTTATCTTGCTTTCTGAAATGATTATATTGTGTCACCTCTCTCAAAAGGGTCGTCCCAAACAGATTATAATCATACTGTATTCTTCACTATTGTAAATGTACTTCATCCACGCTTCATAGTAAACACTCATCATTCATACACACTTTGGTTAAACGTGAGAATATTGCGATCATTTGTGTCCAACCCTTTGAAAGAGGTGCACAGCTCTTTGGATTTTAGCATCTGTCACCACACCTGCCTCTCTACAATCTAACATGAATCAAGGACAGAAGAAAAATATCACGCTCGCACAAAATCTGAGCGCTAAGCTACATTGAAATAATGCTCGGCTATACCATTAAAGGTAAACATGAAATTGGACTTTTGGCACTTTCAATATACAGGAATATAAATATATATCTTTGGAGGTATTGGTATGGGCATCATTTGGCATCTCTGTATAATTTTTCTGTTCATTCTTTGGATCGGATATTTTTCATATTGCAAATGACCCTCTCATCATAAGGCCATCATCATCATCATCATCATCATCACATAAAGCTTTCAGTGTCTGGTGCAGAAACATCACCAGCGTTTAAACGTTTTTTAGTTATTCACCAAAAAAGGAAGCGTTTGCTCCAGGATCAATAAAAGTTAAGCTCTGTCTAAAGTATCTGAGGTGTGATGTTCATTCCCACAGAAAAACTAAATTCCTCTTTACTCTTACACACACTTACAATGCACGTCTCTGCATTCCGGAAGGATAAGACAGAATTTAGAAAAAGTCCAAATTGAAGCTGTAAAGTCATCCAGGACTTCACCTCACATCAGTAAAATAATGTATTTTCTGTGGCAACCATCCTAGGTGATGCTTCAAGATCTTGATTTGTACTGATCCTGGATCATTCCTTAAAAGACAAACGCTAAATCAAACAGTATTCGAATCCTTCACTTACGAATCATCACGGCCAATGAATGTCCAAACGGTGCACAACCTCACAAACAACTCGTCTTTAAAACTAGCAAAACAAACAGATCAACAACTTGATCTCTCGTGGCAAACGGCAAACGTTCAACCTCGTGCGCCACACACACAAAAGAAACTATGAAAATGTTTGAAATAAAAGCGAGGTATTAATGTTCATCCGTCTGTCAATCTGGATCTTTCAGTCTCCTTTGATCCAGACCATATAAAAGCAGCTTTTTTTCCCCACAAACCTTTTCTATAACCTGAGGCACATTAACTCGTGAAGTATTTCAACATCATAAAATGTTTTGTGAAGTCTAAAGTCTGAGGCCACATCGCATTTTTCCAGGTATTTAAGTTTTGAAATGCAAAATTTCTGATGTTAGAAAGATATTTCTCTGCTTTTATGAAGCACACCAAAAATAAAATACTAAAACATTCTTATTTTTCAATTCAACAGACTTTTGGACTCTAAGCCAAACACCTTTATATTCATAAATAAATAAAACTGCAGAATAAAGCCAGACACCGTAAAGTGTAAATCCCGTGTGGAGGTCAAAAGATTGACTGAGGTAGAGAGACAGCAGCACAAAACTCCGTCTCTGTCACTTCCACGAACAGTAAACACTCGTCTGTTTGTGTGAAGCACGTTAAAGGAATCACAAGACATTGATTATGTCTAAAACACGTTCATCTGATCTTTGGTATTACGGGAATATTTCAGCACAGATTCTGAAGAGATGGAGACTGAGAAGTGCGAGTGTTTCAAAGCCACAATATTTGTGATTTTTTAAAAGCTATTTAAAACGTCCACAACCGCTCCGTCGTGAATCTTTGGCACAAATATTGTAATATAAATCTCTCCGCTGTGAACGAACCCTGAGGAACATCCGAGGTCTAGCTCAAGCTCACGACACAGACGGCTGTTTCCAGTGATTGTTTTTGGACGGGGTCATCGGGTCTAAAAGAGGTTCCGCTGGTTTCCGTCTCATCCTGAGAGCAGTTTCCAGAATCACCCGTCTCTCGGCTGCCAGTGTCGCTGGTCTGAGAGCTCTCGGACTCCCCGATCGGACGATAAAAGATGTGAAGAGAGGAACCCTGAGCGGAGACGACCGGCTGATCTTCCTCGTAACGCAGCGTCTTCTTACCAACTTCATCAACACGACTGTCATCCTCCACCTGTTCATACAAACATGAGACGTCACATTTTATAAATTAGAATTTGTTGGGAATGTGGGTGTCAACGTTCATTTCTAGAGAAAATCGCTTGTTTTATGACTTGCCGTGTCGGACTTCTTTTTGTTGTTGAAGATGTTCCATCTCTTAGGTTTGCTCCGCGTGTCACTCATAATCGGTCCCACACTGTTTATTACCAAACCTGCTCCTCCCTGAAAAAAACAAACAAACATTTTAGCACACAAACATTTTCAGCAGTTTAAGTCATTTCGATTCATTTCAATTACTTTGGCATCAATGAAGTGCGTCCTCCTCATCGGAACGTGAACGTCTGTGTTCTCCGCTTGATGCTGATTGGCTGATGAAACCCCGCCGCGCGTGACCTCATTCCTCACCGGTCCAATCATCTTTGAGGACGAGGATGATTTTCTGCACAGAGAATGACGACAACTTTTAATTCTGTGGTTTGATTAACACAATTAAATGAAGCATTAAAATAATCAAACGTACCGTGTAAAGAGGACGAGGATGCAGAGGAAGATGCAGGTGAGAGCGATACACACACCGATGATGATACCCGTCATGGATTTCTCATCGATGTGGTAAAGGCCGTCTATAAATGCTGCTGAAATACACACGAGCGAAAAATCCCATCAAAACACTGAATCACAACTCAACACGTAAAGCGCCGGTAAACGCGCATGTACCTTTTTGCTCAGCGTGGTTGTCGGTGTGACGTGGATTTTTGCTTTGATGATGTTTGGCCTGGAGCACCTGAAGCTCGACGGTGCTGGAGAACGGACCGTCGCCCGCCTGGTTAGACGCAGAGATCTTCACCAGGTAAACGTGACCTGACTCCAGCTTCTCCAGAAGAGCCATGGTGTCTGTACCTGAAACAAAAACAAGAGAGAACTCCTTCTCATTTACATGAAATTTGCTGTAGGAAAAAAGAAAATGACAGATGAGATCTCGGAAATATCTCAATTATTTCTCCTAGACATCGGTGAGATTATACAGAGAACAAATGGAAACTTTTGATGCATCTCAGAAATTTCTCCTGAGAAAAAGAGTCAAATGTCTCAGAGTTTCAGAAGAGATCTGGTGTCAATTATTTCAGTATCTTTCAGAGAGATACAAATGTTTGGCGTAGCTTCAGTCGGCTCACCTTCTTTCCGCAGAACCTGCCATTCACCAGCGAGCCATGAGGTCTGTGAGGCGTACAGGATGGTGTAATGAGCCACAGACAGTTCGGGTTGATCCGGCGGTGTCCACGACACCAGCGCTGTACCGTCATCGATCAGAGACACTTTCACACCCAGCGGAGGAGAGGACGGAGCTGTGGATCAGAACACACGTGTGCATGAAACTTCCGTCTCATTTCTCATCTCATATCGCTGAATAGAGCACTTTCAGTACCTTCTAGTGAAGTCTTCTGATAGACCGTTGCGCTCCAGGGACTGGACATATGATCCATATGCAAACGAACTGCAAACTCGTAGCGAGTGTTGGGCCGCAGTCCTCTGAGCGTCACCGTTTGTTGAGTTCTGAGGAGAGAGTTCAAAGTGATTCAGCTGCAAACACACCACAGACGGTCTTTACTGATGAGACATGGAGACTCACGTCTGGACGTAGCGGAGACCCGAGACATCAGACGGACTCACGGGTCCGCAGCGGACAGAATAACTGACGGGTTTTCCCGAACTGAACGCAGGTCGACTCCAGCTCAGAATCACAGCGGATGAACTGTTGGCTTTAGCATGAACTTGATCTGGAGGAGGAAGAGCGGCCAGTCTGCGGTTCGGTGCGGCTGAAACAGAGACGCAGTTTTGTTTACAACCACTTCTCGCTTTCCGTAAAGAAGAAGAACCTAATATTTGAACTAGATACTGTCAAGAACCTCAACACACAATCTATAAAATAATAAAAGGTAATTTCATGACATACTCTGGCTTTGGGTGCGGTAAATAAAAATGAGAGTGAAAATGAAAATCAAAGCATGAACTCCTGAGACCGGTCTCAAATTGGGACGTTATTTTTACTAAAATGTATTTATTGAATGGCTGTCAAAGGATTAATCCTGAATAATCACATCGAGAATTTACATAATATATGTCTGTGTACTCGGATAAGCGGTAGAAAATGGAATGGAATGGAATGTCTGTGTACTGTGCATATTCATTTTGTATCTAGAAACACATGAGAAAAATATGAAACATAACAAACACTTGTAATTTAAAGTATAAGTAAATATAAATATATAAATGTGAATATGTCATAAATATGTATACACATATATGTATGTGTCTAAAAATGTTAAATTAATATGCACAGTACACACTGAGAAATATATTATGTAAACACAAACTTTTATTCTGTAAGCGATTATTCGTTTGACAGCCTTAATTTATTGTAAAGAAGATCAATACTTGACATTTTAATCTGGATTTAATCATGCCAGCCTGAAACATATTGAGTGAAATTATTCAGAACTTTTTATTCAATAAGCCTGAAACAGGTGTTTTCTTATTTATCATATTTTTTTGTATTTAACTATTCAAGACTTTATTGTTTTGTTTTTGAAAAAGTTTTTAAACTAAGAAACAAAACAGAAGTTTTTATAATATAATTCAAAACGGTCACATTACAGTGTAAACTAAAATATCAAAGTTCCATATGAAAATTTTATATTGTCGAATGTGTATTTATTTTTACAATAATTACTTTTGTATATGCAACTATTCTCAAGTTTTTATAATAAAATGGTCAAACTTGTTTAACGATAAAGAAACAAAACTTTTTGCGAAATACTCAAAGCTCTCACAATACTGTCTCACATTATTGTATTATAAACCACAATGAAAATCCATTAGAATATGTGAAACTGTCTAACGCCAATGCAACTCTATATTTCCAATATGCAATTCATATAATATCAGACCCACATTTAAAAATTGACTGGACTTACAGTGACATGCAGGAGTGTTGACAGTCTGATGTGCCTGATATCCGTCACCATCAACACTGAACGCCAGAATCTTCACATGATACTTCACTCTTGGACCTGTAGAACACAATCAATAAAAACATGACGTCACTGTTTTTCAGCTTTGTTGCTGTTCAATGTGCAGTTCATTACGCAACCACCAGAGGGAGCGTATTAACATCTTCTTTACTAGCTAACCCTAAGTACAAGAAGATGAATATCAATGAGAAAAGAAAATGAACACATGAAGACGTTTGTGATTCTGCGTTAATTTGATATTTTTACATTTGTTCACTAATACAAGAAAAAAAACACAATACTCCTGAATTTTGAGTGTTTTGGTGTAGTTAAGTTTAGTAGTTGTGTGTTTAACACAGGGTTGATTTTGAGAGCCGTTCATTATGCGAGGTATCAGGCACTCTGTGTGTTTTTAAACTTTTAGGGCAGAAGGTCAGAGGTCATAGGGCACAGAGGCAGTTCAGCTGCCGTCGCAGCTTTACGGCCTGAGGTCTGGGGTCAGACCCAGATAAAACTTCACGGTAGTTATAATGTCAATCTGTGGAAAATAAGCAAGACTGTTACATCGTGCTAAATAATAATATTTTGTTTTAAATCTATATTATTCGGCAAGATTCTAAGTGGTCAATCTTAAAGAATTGATAAAAATGTTGTTTTTATTTACTAGTTCTAATGTCTTTTTTTTTTTTAAATGACAGCATGCGAGCTTGGAACATTACTGGGTGATTTTTCCTGAAGTATATCATCCTAAAATGTTCAGATATTTTGTTTTGGATGTCCAGTTGGAGAGGTGGACGGAGGATGGAGGAGGGGACGGTCTCACAGGCATCTGCCCGACCTTAAACCCCAGCACAATAGACGGCCGTGGAGAAGCGCTGGGGAATGATGGGAAAACTTTGAGCAGACATCTGGGGTGTGACCTTTGACACAGAGGGGATATTACGTGACACGGACAAAGGCGTGAATAGCACGGCCAGGCCAACCGTGCATAAATCTGACCAGAAGAAAAAGGTCATTATTGATCAGAGAAAAAATTAGAATTGTGAGTCCGGCCTCATCCATTCAGATGCAAACACAAAGGAAAAGATTTGAGTAAATATTGTCAAAGAAAAAATGAGACTTGTGTTACTCTCTTGAGTTACGTTTGAAAACGTTTGAAATGTTTTTTAGCATTTAAACACTTCCTATTAACACAGTGTAATAATGACCATCATAAATTCAACCTTATATTTTATTCTTATTTTATTGGTGAGCTACCAAATTTTATACAAGTTTTTTACTCACTGAGTCCGCTGATGGTGTACTGGTGGTCCTGCGCGGGCAGCTGAATAATGGAGTCCTCTGATTGGCTGTCAGGGTGAAAGGAGAGCTTGTATCCCTGGACGACGGCATCGTTGGGGGCCAGATGCCAGCGGACCGTCACCGACGTGCAGTTTTGAGGTTCAAGCTCAAGGTTCGGTGCAGGAGGCACTGAGGATGAAAACAGACGTTTCGCTCTTTGAAGGATTTTTAACCACATTATAATATTGTTGTTTAATGACGAATGTGCTGTGAAGGGATGTGAGAAACTGCACTTTATCATTGATTTCTGTGTGTAAGACATGAACTAAATCAATGAAGTCTCCTCTATCAGAAACAATGCTGTGGGCAAGTACAGTCTGTCAAATAAATAACATCGGTTTCGACCAAACATCTCCATCCGGCCATCGATTTCCCATCAGCCGCAGGCTTTGAGGAGTTTATTATGAGTCTGATAACATCTTCACTTCGGTGTGATCACATTAAGATGGATCGTGTTTGAGAGACGGTGTTTATTAAGTCAAGCTTTACTATTAATAACGCTCACATTTAGTGTTGTGTGTTTCTCGATCACACTTCAGTTAATTTAAACAACTCCATTGAGAAATGACCAGTTCTGAATGAAACTACTTCACATCTGATCTGAGCGCTCAGTCTGAGACACTAGAACTCATTGTTGTTCAGACATCTAAATGGTTCAGAAATGGACAAAAAACTTTTTCTGTCAAAGTAAAACTACTCGACTAAATCAAATAAAAACTAATTTCAGCACTGGTTTAAAACTGGCAATTTACAAATGGTGGAAACGTGTTTATCTTTTATTTCCAATGTCTGTAACACAATGTATTCTCATGAAAAGTCTTTATTGTCATATGTGTGTTGAATATAAACTCCTTTTAGGAACTTCACCATTTAACGTGAATGTATCGGAGAATATTATTAAATATGGAAATATATTCAGTGATACCGTGCCAATGTCGTCATCCAAAATCCCGTTTGCAGCACAGCAAAGAGTCGTAAATCATCTCTGAGCCTGACACTTAAGATTTAGTCCTACACTTCACTTAAATTACGACTGAGCTGCTTTATAACCAACTTTAAAGCGCAGCTTTGAGTCAAGAATTTTACTCTTAGGTCAAATCTTAGCGGTGTTCTTGTGAGTGAATCTCAGAAACTTGATAAATACAGTCTCAGACCTTTAGCAGACGTCTAACAGACGTATCTGTGCTATCTGGATAGAAACAGCAACTGCATAACAACAACACAATTCTCCAGCATCATGGTTTTGTATGGACAAGAAGCAGTCAGTCTATCTTCAGAAGCTTTTCATATCTAGTCTCACGTGATTCGTTTTTGTTCTGAGACCGTGAACGTGTTTTAAGCTCCGAAAGCCCGACTAACTAAACACAAGAGAAAGGTTCTGACCAGCAAATATCCATCAGAAAAGAAGCTGAACAGAAGAAAAGCCTTTCAGAGTCTTTCACACTTCTTCATCGTGACCCAAAACTGAGCCGTGCTTAACTCTTGAGTGGCAGGCGGGGTCAAGGGTCACCGAGTAACAAACATACTGCAGAAATAAAGCCAGGTTTAAATCTAAAGCATCTGTTACCCCCCAGCTCACTTCAGTGCCTTTGGTGTGTCCGACAGAGCGTCAAATAAAACACAATCTTCCTCAAGAAAATGTGAGATTTGAGAGTTGCAACCCATGTGTCAGAATCACAGAAGAATGAACCAAACAGGAGAAATAATCAGCTGACAAATAGAAAGAAACGCAAGTTCATAAGAAATACCATTCCTGTGAAGTTATGACCATAAGTCATAAGGGTGCGATGTCAGTTCTCACCTGCAGCGCTGGACGTTTTGGGAGTTCGATGAGAGCTCCAGGCGGACGGCTGACTCCAGCCCACACGCGTAGATGCCGACATACGGATCAGGTAGATGGTGTCGGCCTGCAGACCCTGAAGAAGTTGCTGAGTGCTGTTCTCACTCTGAACGGGCAGCTCAACGGAGGTCACCAGCTCGTCCGCCGCCGTCCGGTAAGACAGACGGTACGCAGACACTCGCCCGCGACTCAGCTTGGGAGGAAGCGGCTCCCAGGACACCAGAATATCGGTCGGGCTGCGACTCATCAGACTGAACTCGGGTGTACGAAGAGGCACTGGAGACGAGAGGAAACTCACGGATGAGATCTCTGTAAAATCTCGATGGTCTCGCATAGACATTAATGAGATTAGAGCAAAGAGAAACCTGCGTCTCAGATATTTCTCTTGAGAAAGAGAGTCAGAAATGTCAGAAATGTTTCAGTCATCTCTCTGTGATTTGCAATCTAAAGTCATTTCATCTCATCGCTCTGTATGTTAAACTCTTCTCAAGATCACAGAGATCTGACCGGTTCCAGCAGACGCTGCAGCAGTGCTTTGTGGGAAATGTGTGTTTTATCTCACCGTTCTCCAGCGTGTGCTGCGTGACTTGCTCCGACATGCGACTCGCACCCATGGGCATGTAAGCGACGATGTAAAAAGCGTAGTTACGCGCCGGCTCCAGATCATCGACGATGTGACTGGTGGTGTCGTTTCCGATCACCGCCTGATATTCTTCATTATTCACACCTGGAATCACAAACATTTCTCAGCGATTGTCTCAAATCTAGATGAACACCAGATCACGGGTTGGAGGACAAGCAGACGTATTCATCGCAGTAAAACAGGTGCTGTGTCTTTAAGTGTGAAAACCTCTCAAGTCTCATTTCCAGACTCACCGTCCGTCTTCGTGTAGTGTATGGAGTAAGCGATCACTTTCTCGGCGTTGTACTGCGGCCGTTCCCACGCCAGTAAGATGGCGGAGCTGGAGATGGTTTCTGCGTGGACGTGTCGTGGTGCACCGGGGCGGTCGTCTGACTGTATCACGACGAGACGGGCCGCGGACAGAACCCAACCCTGAGAGTTCTCCGCCTGGCACTGATAAAAAGCTTCGTCCTCCGGGATGATCTGGGTGATCACAAGCTTACTGACGGACGAGAAAAACGAACGGGTCAGTATAACAACAGACAGTGTCTTGAAATGTGTTTCACGCTGGGTTTCGGTGTTACCTGTTGTACATCTTGGTGCGGCCGTTGGAGCTGATCATCTGACCGTTTTTAAACCAGGAGATGCGAGGAGAAGGCGTCCCTTTGGCCTGACAGCTGAAGCGGGCTGTTCCGGCTCTCGGACGGGTCTGAGTCTCCGGTTTCTCCACGAATGACGGAGGAACTGTAAAATGCAGGTTTTTTTGTTTAACGCCATCGCCTAGACAGACAGAAGATGTGTTTCGCTGCGCAAAGTCTTTCTTACCGAGAACGGTGAGGGTTGCAGTCGCCGTGGTGTAGTTACGCGTCCCCGGCGTCGTCGCTCGGCACAGGTACGTGCCGCCGTGATGCGCCTTCACGACAGAGATGACCAGGTTACCGTTTCCCATCACCTTGGTGCCGAACACGTCTATGGGTTTGGAGTCGGCCCTGCTCCACGACACCAGTGGCCGGGGTTTTCCCTCGGCCATACACTCCAGAACCGCAGGTCCATTGAAACTGACGCTGATGTTTTGAGGTGCCGCTACGATGTGTGGTTTCATCCCGAGGGGCCAGGGGGGACCAACGCTGGAGCGAGATCAGAACAGTTTTAATGTGTTCCAACAAAGCTAAACAAAGACATTCTGTGAAGGAAACACGAACCTGGCGTGACGATGAGCTCGGCGTCTTTGCTCCTGACTCGACTGGCCGTGTTTGTTGCCGAACAGCGATATTTCCCAGCATCCTTCATTGTCACGTCACGGATCTGCAGCGCTCCATTTGGCAAAATTGTGATTCTGAGACATTAAACCAATAAAAAAAGTTTCATTCATGTTCATTATTCATTTAGTTTTCATTCCCTTTTTATATGTGAAGTTGTGCGTGCTCACCTGTCTGAATCCAGAGGTAAAGATCTTTGGTTGAGGTCCCAGGTGATGACAGGTGTGGCGTCTCCACTAACACTACAGGAGAATCTGACCACAGATCCCAGAGACACCTTCACCGGAACGGGGTGAGATACAATCGACAACATACCTGAACAAGACAAGAGAGAGAATAACTGAGGCTCGATCCTTTAAACATGAATCACGGGACATGCACAATAAGAGGACGAATATCACATATCTGCCAAACAAATATACTTTTTCTGTGGAAATCATGTAAAAGGATGTTTTAAGCAAGTAAACGGGGTAGATTTTGTGAAAGTAATTGCCTGTCTGTCTCAAATCAATAGAATAGCTTTTAAAACTAATCAGGTTACTGACACAGACAAATCCCCCATAATCAATAATGAGAACGTCTGAAAGATAAGAGGAATGTACGATAACACACAGCGGTTATTCACGTTTAATATCATTTAAAGAGACAGTTCCTTCATTTATTCATGCTCACCTCAAATCTGTACGAGTTTCTCTCTTCTGTAGCACACAAAAGAAGATATTTGAAGAATGTTGATCATCAACAACACGAACCATTGATTTGCATTGTATGAACACAAAACCTTCGAGACATTTCTCAAAATATCTTCTTTTGTGTTCCGCTCAAGAAAGAGGTAAACCACATGACAGAAAGTAACCGATGAGAGCATTTTTATATGTGAGAGGACTGACAGTGTGTTTGCTAGTCTTGCTTGTATAAAACACAAACTAGATAAGCAATCAACACAGACAACAAACAGAAATCAGAAGATATTAGAAATAATACAAATCAATTAAAAGCTGTAATAGCTTGTTTTAATGCAGCAGACAATAATCAGATTTATATCTAAATCTTGTAAGATCTGATCTCATCTGTGATTGGCTGTCTTTTAACGTGCAGGTCAGCCAATAATAAACAGCTGCTCGGATCAATGGATCAATTGACCGATGACAGTGAATGATGAACTTTATAGATCAGCAGAAATCAATAACACTTCCATCTCTTCTCCATCGCTGTGCCACAAATGAGTTAAAAATGTAAGACTTCACACAAAACTTACCGCCACAAGACATTTACATCAAATATCACAGACTGAAGTGATGATAACAACATGAACCTGATGAGGGACACCGGACATTCATTTTACCCACAAGCCCCTGGGTTTTGTCTCCTCCTCCCGCTAAAGGAAATCAATGGTTCTTCACTTCCCGCAGAAATTCAGTAATAAAACACTCCTTGATTTACATCTGAGGTGCAATTACAGCTAACGGACGTTCAGATTAAACTCTTCACAATCTCTGCAAACAGAGATCATTCTCAGAAGTCGTGCTCAAGCTCTCCACGTGCTTGCAAATGTCAAAAAATAAATGTTGCAGTTACGCTATAGAATGAATGGACGTGTTATTAAATTAAATGTTCTTTAAAAAAAACATCGTACTGCCATCCTACACTGGTATTACCCTGGTACTGCAATTTATGGGGCTGTGTACAATATGGTGAAAGCAATGAATCACAAATAAAAGTTTTTGAGACATCTGATCTCTGGGCAGTAATAATCAGACATCTTTAGGAGGATCTGCTCTGTGTGTGTGTGTGTGTCCGGTGAGGTCAGCGGGGTCATCAGAGGTCAGATCAATGCCTGGGTCAAACAGCACAAAGTCTTCCTGCTAAAGATCAGAGGTCTCTCAAGTCCGTCTGTTCAGTGAGTTTCATCTCAGATTAAATGTGTCTCTACGTCACGAGCGTCATTAAAACAAACTCTGACTTTAGAAGAAAAAAACCTTCAGCACAGAGAAAGAGTCTAAAGTCATTTTCAATGGAGTAAAACAGAGAGTCAAATGTGTATCTCCAAGAACCTTTCAGAACATTTCACCTCAAAATCACTCAAAGATTAAAAGTTTGCACCCGTTTCATTTTCATGCACTTTTGATTAGAGGTCACTTTTCCTTTTGCCCCTCACGTGTTGTCATACTCATATATAGTCAAGCGCTCTGTCTAGTTAAAATTTTAACTTACAAACAACTTTAAGCTGTTTCGAATTTATATTTTAAAAACTCAAATCTGAGTTGTAACTCCAGCGTTTGGCTTGAATGTGATTTTAAATAATGGGGCCGTTCCCTTTGACAGAGAGCCATGGAACAAAATCAAGGTTAAGTCCAAAGACCACCAAGCCGTTCCTTTCAGACCCCTCTCCCTCACAAACCCTGACAAGTCTAACAAAACAACTGACTGCGGGTCTAAAGAGCAACATTAGTGAAAGAGAGAGAGCAGCGCATCAGTCAGGCTGGATGTGGACATCAGGTCGAGCCGCTGGTCAACACACTGCTGTGGAATAAAGACAATCCCACAACCCCGGTGACCCGCTGACCTCTCCCGACGCCCTTTAGACAGACGGGCAGTGAAGCAAACCAATACCACCCCCCTCCAGTCCGCTCACCCGCAAAACACCCCCTACTGACCGAGTGCCCCCTTAATGCCTTCGAGTGACATGTTTGAGTTTAGTTTGGTCTGCTTTCTAAAAAGATACAAGAGATAAACATATTTATTTGATAAAAAAAGATATTTCATTTCTCCATGAACTATTGAGTTAGTAATGAACCTATGCTGGGTTACTAAAACGTGACGTGTTTTACCCAGCTACAGGTGCACATCACCCACAGAAACGTTCTCTGATCGGTTGTGCTTGAACTTCTGCGGGTCTTTGTGAAGGTCAGGGCTCAGGGAGTTGAATAGACACAGATGTGTCCACAACAGGCCTTTATTCTCTCCTCTCGGGCCACCGGGGACAATGGGAGCCAGCCAATAGCCTTCAACAGATTTCTATGTGTGGCCGGCCAGCAAACAATCGTGTTGGAGGCCGCTGCGAGAACTGCATACAACGTGCTTACACAACATGAAAATCTGTCTGCACCCACGCATCACATCTCCTTGATAAATGTTTGGCCTACACTTTTAAAGGGAAAAGGTTTCATTGCACGCACCTGGGATTGAGAGACGTGATCTTTGGCTCAAGATGGCTCCGTGTTTGTTTTGGGCTAGGCACTGGTAGACACCTTTGTCTGATTGTTCTGGTGAACTCCTCACATCTGTGATCCACAGCGTTCCGTTGGGCTGGACCTGCACACGGTCACTCTCCTGGAGACGGACGCCGTCCTTCATCCACTCCACGGCGGCGGGCGGCTCGCCTTCAGTCAGGCAGTCCAGAGAAACCTGCTCACCTCGATATGCTCGCACATCACTGGGCTCCACCAGGAAGGCCAAATCACTGACACAAGAAACAGCTGCGGGAGAGACGTTCCATTCAAATATGAGCTCCAATTTCTGATCAAACTAAACATCATGAAGGCAGTTTTTCTTTTGAACACATCTAATCCTTTAATTCAGGGTCAACTGAGAAGAACGAGCCTGCCATTGATTCATTTTCACTCCGATCTTCATGTTTTCTCAACTTAAGTAAAATGCTATTTTCACCTGATCTGAACATTTGAAATGACTTTCATTGGTGTCTCATGATGTAGTAATTTAACCATATCAAATTATTTTAACTACAATAAAACAAACTCTTCAATGCATGAGGTCAACTGATAAACATGTTCAATCATATTGTGGTTTAGGCTAACGCAGTACTTATAATACAATTTAAAAACAATACATTTTTTTTAATGCAATTTACTTGCTGGTACCCAAACCGTATCACGTGTGTTTCCTCCATCCCGTTTACACGAAAGATGAACGAGTCAGTGACAGATTATCACACCAACAGTTTGCGTTCTACACAAACAAGTAATTATCTAGACAACTAGTAAATGGTCTTAATAATATCATATGATTGCAGGTTCAGAGTTGTTTACATTCCTTAATGCATCGCAACACCTTGAACCGTCTCCTCTCCACCGTTTGCGCACTGGGACTCTTGTCCAAATATACAACAATATAACATCTCTTACCTGAAAACGAGATAATCCAGAATAAAACCAGCAAACGCTGATGTGTGATCCATTTCACAGACGCCATTTATCAACAATTCACTGTCATTCTGCGCGTAAAAACTGCGCGTCCGGAACGAGTCACGACCACTGATCACCGATCACTATAATGAACCTGCAGCCAGACCGCGCCTCGAGCTCCCCTCTCTCTCTCTCTCTCTCTCTCTCTCTCCTCCCACTCGCACCCGTGACACACGTTATTTAAGACCCCCACCATAACCCAGAATCTCCATTATTAGATGTCAATGTTTATGCAATCTTATATCAAGACGCGTAGTTGTGGAGAGCTTTACTGTACATTTCTCTGTTGCGCACTGGATTGCTCTGCATCTTTAAACATAAAATGTAAAATGCAATAAATGTTCCAATAGAATGGAGATATATTGTATACAGGAACTCACATTTCAGTTTTTGAATGCATACACACAAGTGATTTATACATTTGATCAGTGTGTGTGTTCCCTGAGAATCAAACTCACAACCTTTGTACTGTTATTGTAATGCTCTAACCATTGAGCTACAAGAACTAAATTGTAATTTATGAAAGGAAATACTATAAATACGTCTGTGTGTTTTGTGCAAAACTCATCACATCTCTATCCTCAGGATTATTATGTAGTGGATTCTTCATATTAAGTGAGTTTCTGTCTCAAACTAGAGATCAACTATCTCAAGACACTGAACTCAAAGCAATGATGAGGAGATGTCCAGCACGTGCTGCTCAGTAAATGCACTTATTGACGTTGCAGGACAACAGACCGACAGCTATGAGACCCTCATGCTCATACGTGAGAGCATGGCCTTGTGGGATACTGTTTACAACCGCAATCACTTCCTGTTTCGGTTCATAAGTTTTCATTTGAAGAAAAAACAAGATATTTCTGAGAATTATCATCCAATTGTAAACTTTTTTCAGAGTCAGCTTGATCCAGACTGCGGGGTCTTATCATTTAATACACAACTAAAATAGACTGGATTGGTACATGACTGCAAAAGTGGTTCACAAATTGCTGTGTGGTTGCTGGTAGATGAAAAAAATATTGCTTTAAATTTGAAATCAAAATTATTTTGACAAGTAATTTCTCTAGAATATCCTTGCAGTGTAATATCAGATACAGAGGTCTTATTTTTGGGGCAACAGACGTGAGTCAAGTGACACGTGCGGTCAGTGAAGTGGACATCACGGAGGGGGATCAATACAGCTAGAAGTCATTATCATTGTATGAATATGCGTCAGGTCATGGGAAAGGGGAGATGACACCCGGCAGCTTCGCTCCTATTGGTTAAAGACAAGTCCAGGGTGAACCCCCATCACTGTGACCCGTGCGGGCAGCTGAATTACTGTGACCTCTGGTTTGAAATAAATGACCCCGTTCGCCCCAAAACAGATTCGATCGAATATGCAGAAGAGTATCAGGACTGTTTGCTGAGTCAAGAATCATTTGTTTAAACTTGAAACAAACCTCTCAACCAAAGTTTACACACTCTGTTTGACTTAAATAGTATACGATTTCTTTTGTATATTTTTTGTTTGTTTATCTAGTAGATGAAAAAAATACTGCTTTATATTTTAGGTAAAAACAATTTTTACAAGTCATTTTGGCCTGTGGTGAATTGCTGTAGCTTGTAGAAATAAGATGAAGTTATTTTGAGGAGTTTCATTATTCAACTATTCGAATATTTAAAAATGTAAAGTATTAAGTTGAAATGACTTGTTTTGCCAATTTGATAATACTTAGAAATACAAAAAATGTGTAAATACGCTCTATACACATCACTCCTCTCTTCATTAAGTTACATGATAGTCGCTCGCATCAAATTCAAGACTCAGCTCCGGGCCTACAAGACCACCACTGGTTTGGAACCCCCTTGTCTTCATTCACTTATGTACTTATGTACCCGCCAGATCATTGTCTTGGACGTCTTGTGCTGCCATCCCAAAAAGGTAAAAAATCTCTCTCACGAACCTTCTCTGGATCGGTTCCACATTTGTGCAATGATCTGCCTGCTGCTATAAGATCAACAGAATCTGTCGCCATCTTTAAGAATCGGCTGAAAACACATCTCTTCCATCTCCACCTGACTGATCATTTCTGATTTCTATATCTTTTCCACAATATCTAAAAAAAACATGCTTAATTAAGCTTAGATAAACTAAACTTAGCTCTGTACACTGTAGCAGGCTTTGTAAGACATGTTTTTATTGCTCTTATGCATTTTGTTGTCCTAATGTTTGACCCACTAGCTTCCATTGTTTACCCAACTTGTAAGTCGCTTTGGATTAAAGTGTCTGCTAAATGACTAAATGTAATAAAATACAATAAATACAAGTCTCTAAATTTAACCTTGGTTGATTTAATAAATGGTCAAATTATTAATCTTTCAGTGTATATTTTTTATTTTGTTCAAATTTCACAATACAATATATACACTGAGAAAATCTACTTTTAAAATTTAGGACAACTTCAAGTTCAATCAAATTAACCTTTTAAGTCATTTCAATTGTATTTTGCATAATTTATACAAAAATATAAATTGATTTTTAAAGTCAGATTAATATCATTAAAGTTTTATTTAACATTTGATTTACCTTAAAATTAAAGACAACTTTAAAAGTAAAGTTTTTAGGTTGAAATTAGTGAAAGTGTATATTTCTAGATTTTAAAACCAGAACAGCATTAATAGGAGCAATGATGTTGTGATCATAATAATCACATAAAATGTGAAATTTTGGTTGTGAGCGTTGCTCATCTGAGGTCATAAACACACCGCGCTCACAATGATAAAACATTTAAATAAGGTTACAGCTTTATATAGATCTGTGGCCTCATATTCAGGACTTATTAACATGAAATCAACCAGGTAAAGCTCACATCTACCATGGTTTCATTTGGATGACATTTTTGTGTACGGACACATATGGTTTACTACCGGCATTTGATTGGACAGTGCTTATGACATCATTGACATCATACCAAGTTCATGAGAACCAGATCTGGTCTGCAGTGCTTGTAGAAACCAGCAGAGGACATCATTCTCAAACACAAGAACATACACAAACACCACATACTATTGTTTAAAAAATGTTTATTGGCTTTTAAAACCACTTAAAAAATCTCACCTGTGAGTACTTTCCATTGGAAAAACAGAAAAAGAAATACAAACAAACAAACAAAAAAAACATCGCTGAAACGCATTTGCAATATTAACAAGCTACTGTCCACGAAGAGCAAAACCAGCAAATCTGAGGCTCAAATCTACAGTCCTGAACGAACAGAATGAAGACGTTTCTCTAGCAGATGACCACTTAAACATCAACCCTCACGTATCAAAACAGGATTGTTGTCTTAATCCTATAACAACAACACAAAATCAGTGCATTAATAAATGCCGCAACATAAAAAATATTTACAGCTTTCTTCACATAAAGACATTTGTTTTTTCATATATATATAAAATGGAGGAAATTGAAGATAAATGTAAAAAGAAATGTTAAAAAGACGAACAAAAAGAAACAACATTCACAAACAGAAACGGACTCATTCGAACTTAGTAAACGTCATAAAATGCATATAGCTTTTGAAGAACTACCGTAGCGTCACCTCTCGTTCTGATTGGTTAAGGGAGCGCTCGCAGCGAATACTACCATAGAGAGTTTAACATATGTGCGCAGATACAGTCATTTCATAACGTGAAGCATGTTACTTTTAACTCACGTCATTTTTACTTTTCTTATTTTATTCTCATGTATGAGAAGTTATCACGGCGGATCTCATTGAGATTAGTGCTCATTGCTACACAAGGCAATTATTCGTCGATCGCGTCACGAGTAATTCCCCGTTTGCTATTTGTCATCAAAAGGAAAAAACGACAACGCGGGCACCAATTCGTCCTTAAAACACGTACGAAGACTAAAATGTGATAAACAAACAAAACAAAGAAATCTTTTAGTGCAATAAGATGAACGTTTGTACGTTTTCAGAATTTCAACTCCGTTCCAGTGTCTGCTCCGTCGATTTGTCGCGGCACATCACATTTAGCTATGTCACAATAAAATGAACGCGTTTATTTTTACGTCGAATCTAATTTCTTTTTTTTTCTCAATAAATCCATGCTATTATATCCCTCTCGGTTTACACGACACATCTGCGTATGCAGGAACCCACAAAGTCCCAAGAAAAAAAAACATCAGCAAGCTACAGACTCAAAAGACACGCCATCAACTAGTACATCACAGAAAGCCAGGAACGCAACAGGCCAGCTATCGTGCTGCGTTATAAACAGCATCTTCTGTTTGGGTAAGGGCACTCTCATCTAGCTACAAATCATCACCATTATACAGCGGCTTGATAACATGGAAATTTCATGATGTCCTTTATACAAATGCGGCACTATCTTAACGTCTACCGACAGCCGAAATCCTTCAGCCTTCTACAACATGCTCTTCGCTCCATATTTACCTGTACATCCAACACGTCGGTCGCATACATAATTTACACAAATAAGAGTTCATGAACGCCTTTAACTGCAACGATGTCAAACCATCACTTTCGGATGATGGGAAACCAAAGATGGACCAAGCGGCGGATTCGCCATCTGGTTTTGTTCTTCAACAGCTTCTCTTTGGTATGGAGTTAAGGCCGGAGAAACTAGACAGATTTCATCTCAAGTTTGTCCCATCCTTGGAAAGAATATCGAGCCGTCACCATACCACACGGTACAAGAAGCTACCAGTTTTAAATGATGGCTGGACAGACATACTAATGGCTATCAACCAGAAACGGAACGCATGACACGCTTAAGAGTAAAAAAAACTCATTGATGAAATGGAATAAAAGGGACTGTAAAAATAAGGCAGATTCTTCCTATTTTTAATTTAAAAAAAGAACAACGGATACAGCAAAGATTTCATTCCTCCCCAACGGTTTCGGATTAACAGTACAAGTGTTATGGCCTTAAAACTTCTTTTTTTATTTGACAAAAACAAACGACGGTTCAATAAATGAGATTCTTGACGTCAGCACCAATTAGCACCTAAAATCTCTGCAGTTCATTGAACTGACGATTGACGATATGTAAATGCCGTATTCACCTCTGTGGTATGTGCCACCTGGCCCCAATGAAACATTTAGACAACTGTTTGTCTAGGAAGGAAGTTTCCCTCAAAGTCAATGATTTGTCACATGGAATATTGCATTTCGTCGAAATACAAGAGGAAATGACGCATGCTGGTCCGTTAAGTCCACTACGACGTTAAAACAGTGCAAATGAAATCAAAAGATATGCTAGCAAATAAGTTGTGCACGCAGTGACGTCTATATAGAGGAAATATTCGACCGTCCGCTGGAAATGACTTCAGAATAGGGAGAAATGACTGGAATGACCTGTCAAGCAGTAAAACATGTTGAAAAAGCACATGCCTGTAAGGCTGGCACTTCACACACTGGACCACGTCCAGATTTTTGCTGCACAGACGCGTTATTTAACATTTTTGTACGCAAAGGATACACAAAACTTCACAATAAAAACAGAACAAAAAGCATAAATATTATGACGACAACATCAACATCAAAAGAACAAGAGATCGCATTATCCCAACATTTCCACCGTCGGCTGGTCTTTGTTCTCCAGCCAATCGAAACCAGCCGAGTTCACAGTATCACTGCAAATCTGTTGAAACAGAGGATCATTCTTCAGTTCTTCCAGTGTGGCATCTTCATATTGGTCCTGCTGTTGACTGGGGTCAAACAGCAGGTTGGTGTCCAAAGTGTTTAGGTCATTAATGCTACTGGAGAGGTCGGTGGTCAACCGGATATCGCTGGAGAAGTCAGAGGCTGCTGCGCTGAGTTCAGACGCTACCTGTCCGACAAGCTGTGAACTGGGGTTGAGACCGTCCTCTCCCAAAAGGTCCTTGACAGTGGTGTTGAAATCCAGATGCTCTTGATGCTCCCTATCAACATCTTGCTGGGAGCTCTGGGGCAACAAGTGCTGTTGGCCGAGATCAGGATCATCTAACGTTTGTTGGTCGGACAACTGCAATTGTTGGTCCTGAAGTTGAAGTTGTTGATTCTGAAGTTGCAGCTGTTGATTTTGCAGCTCTAACTGTTGTTCTTGAAGCTGAAGCTCTTCTTGTTGCTGCAGTCCAGAGCTTGATTGTGCTTGGCCGTTGTCTGTGGAGAAGGTGACCTGCTCATCCCCTGCGGTCATGAGGTAACCCGTCTTTTGGGTCAAAAGTTCAAAAGGTGAAGGGCTTTGATCCAGAGGCAGCTGCTGGTTTTGATAGTTGGGGCCTCCGGGGAAGCCTTGCGTTGTCTCCAAGATTTGCGTCAAGTTCATCCGTGCCGTGTAATTGGCGGGGAGATTGTTTATACCCAGCCCTCGAACTGTATCGTCTCCCTCCGTGTCCATCTTGCTAAGGAGCACTGTGGTGATCTTAGTGCTGTTGTTTTGTTGCACCTGGTGACTGACAGGAAGTAGCTCAGACTGCATCATGATGTTAAGCGGGACTGATTGGCTCCTCTGAGCTAAGCTGCTGGCCACTGTTTGGTTGTTGGAGAGAATGCTCAGGACCTCGGACGTCAAGGGGCAGTTGAAGGGAGAAACAACAGACCTTGGGATGGTGACCGTTTGTGCGGTGGTGCCGCTAAGATTCCGCTGCCGAACCGCTGGGCTAACGCTGCGACAACGGAAGGTTCCACCTCCCGATGTAGATGTGCTTCCTATCCCTTTGTTGTCTAATGGAGCAGGGACGGCGAAACTTTCCTGCTTGGCAGTTGGTTGCACTGGAGACACAGTTGTCAACCTTCCCAGATTCCCTTCCTGAAGTCTCGTCTGAGACTGGAGGGATTGACCGGGGATGGCGAAGGCATGCGGTTTGCGGAAGTGATCGTCAACTAGATCTTGGTAACTGGGGAGGATTCCAATGGTGGTGGTGTTGGAGATGACAGGAGACCCTGCAGTGCTGTTATATCGGTTGTTGATCCACTCCAGCTTTGCTTTATCAGGGTGGGTAGCCATTGGCCTTTGCATGGGTTTCACTGGACTGCTTGACACAACACTAGTATCATGGTAACCGGTTATGTTGGAGTTGATCGGGGTGAACGCGAAGGGGTTGCGGCATTCAACAGGGCTTGGGGGGACGCTGCTGCTGCAGTTTGACAGGGGAGTGCTGATGGGTGTATGCCTTCCACCCAAGATGCTGTCCACCGGGGTAACGGGTGCTAATCTGGAACAAGGGCTTTCTCTGGTCAAGCTATGTCCCCCTGGTAGCATCTCGGAGGTGGGAGTTGGAGTAGGTGTGGGTGTTGGTGTGGGCGTCGGTGTTGGCGTGTGAATCGGTGTGGCGCTACTATGAGAAGAGTGATAGAACTGTGTACCGGTCTGATGAGGTGACAGGATCGTTCCTTGGCCCACTGTAGCTTGACCTTGTAGAGATATGTCCACACAATTAAGGTACGACTGCAAACTGTTATTCAACTTCATTTGTTCCTCCATCTGTACGAGCTCTTCCACAATACTGTCCTGGGTCATATCATCATCGTTGAACGGGAAATAGTCCATGCTAGCTTGAGCTCCTGCAAAATCAACAATGTCCTGCTGAAGAGTGAGCTGAGCGGACGCCTCGGGGGCTTGAGCCATCAATGGTAACTGAATGTCTGCAATCTGCTTGTGTTCAGCTTGAATCTGTTGCGAGAAGTTTTGCAATGAGCTCTTGAGTTCGCTTACAACAGAGGCCTCCTGAGAAACCGCACTGTTTACCTGTTGATGCTCGCTGATCTGCTGAAGTAAGGAGTGGTCTGTTCTGACAGTTTCATGAGCAACTTCATTGCTGATTTGTGAATAGCTTTGAGGATTAACAGTCAGAGAGGCATTCAGTGTTCCAATGGGAGTATCGGAAAGAGCCAGGATTTGAGATGGAAGGGAGCTGGTATGTTTTAGGGTCACTTTGCATGGAGCGCTCTCTGGTCTCGCTGGCGTTCCAGCTCTCTGGATCTTTTTAGTTGCTATTACGAGACCAGGCTTGGGATTGGCATTAACATCCAAAGGTTGCTGGGAAATGAAAACCCTTTTCACCGGGATTGTGTGCGTCTCTAGAAAAGATGCAGAGCGTTTTCGGGGGCTTTTCGGAGCGGCATCTTTAAACGAAGTGCTTACAGTTGCCACTCTGGCAATGGATGACAATTCAGGATCTACGTTCTGGTTGGTAACAGTTAAATACAAGGTGCTTTCCGGCTGGTTGTTGTTATTGCTGCTTGGGGCAAGGGCCCCCATGATTGTACTCGAAGGGGTTGCAGAGTCACTCTTGGCCCTTGTCACTCTTTCAGGCACAGGAGACGCCTTGATAAGGAGAGACGGTTCACTGGAAGCCCTGAATTTAGTGGCTCGTTCGATCTTTTGTCCTGTGTTTGCTGCTGACGCAGTGCTTTGTTTATCAACAGCAGAGCTACTCTCGTTCACAGCCTGGAATGTCAATCTGACCTCACTGGTGGTGGTGGATGCTGATGGTGTTAGGGTCGTGGTAGGACGTCCAGCTCTCCAGACCCCTGGTGCCTGGGACGTCATAACAGACGCACCATTTTGAGCTTGCAGGGTCTCTTCTTGGGAAACTGTGCTACTGATTCCAGCCGATGCAGGTCGCAGTGAGGTCGAAGTAGTACTGTTGTTGCTGCTACTGTTCGGTGCTAGCGATATTGCCGTCATCTTGACCACGTTTACAGAGCTAACGTGAGACGTGGGCATCACCGTCTTGATGGGGCTGTTGGTGATGAGGAGCGTTGGGGGCGACCGAAGGGTGATGGCGCTGGTGGCTGAGGGCTTGGGTAATATCTGGGCGTATCTGTGTCTCGCCAACCTGTCACCTACTGGGCTGGCAGGGACATTCTGGGGTGTTTTTGGAGACTGCTTAACAGATTGCGTCACGACCTGGAAGTTAACAGGTACAACCTTTCCCTCTGCTGCCCCAACAGGATTCGGAGACGTCATTAGCTGTCTGTTTCTTTGAACCTGCAAATGACGCAAACAAAGAAGAATTTAGATCTTGACAATGGACACAATGTAATAACTTTGAAATCAGAATCTTCTTACCGTGATGGGACTTGGTACAGCAGAGACCACAATGCCTATGGTAGGCTGAGGGGACAGTAACGCGGGACTTGAAGAGGTGAGACTGGACCCGGGTCCGGGTGTCCCAGCCTCCGCCCGTCTTGCCTGGGCATCCATGGGCAGAGGAGAGGTGAGCTTCTGTTCTTGCTGTTTCTTCTGGATCTTTCGCTGTAGCTGCTGTTTGGCGTCAATAGAGGGTGAAGGGAGGGTCTTCACTTGGGGCTGGAACGCGTTGGCTTCACCAGTTGGCACAAACGCAGAGGCCGGCGTTGGGGTTTTCATTCCTTAAAAATGTAAAGACTTCAAGTTAAAACTAGAAAACAAAAATGCAACACATACAAATAGAAAACAAACCCCAAAGGTCCTTAACAAAGACTGAATGTAAATTTTCTTCACACAGAATTTAAAGTGTCTCCCAAAACCCTATTCGGCCAGTAATTGTTTCTAATGGGGACTTTGGATATTTTCATCATTTACGAGAGGCTAGTAGGCTACAGTGCTCCTAGTAAGAAAAGTTAGTCTGGAGCGCTGCAAGGTCATGAGGGTCCTTTAACGGTTGTCTCAATCCACATTTATCGGTTTATAAACAGGAATGAAGTCCTTTTGTACATTTTTCTGTCCCACTCAAAAGCATAGTATGATCACTGCTGTGACAAACTCACAAGAAACAATAACCATCTGTATCGGGCTAGAGAAAGCTTACAACAAAGTTAATAAGTGTGGCGTTGTGAGAGTGATGTTTCGCGTCTTGCCTGTCGGGGTTCCAGTCATAACAGTGAGAGCCGCCATGGACTTAGTGCCGATATAGTGACTGTTGAGCAGAAATCTGGCCAGTTCCTCCACACTGTCAAACTGACGACTCAGAACCTTCTGGGCCCATTCGCACACCAGACCGCATGCTGCCGAACGCATCTCGTCCTCAGCGCTGGGAGACTGACCCGTCGACTCCAACAACTCACACTTACAGAAGCAGACGAAAGAAGAGACATTTCAGAAATACGACACACGAAAATTTTGTTTTGATATGAGTGTAAAACGTTTTCAAATTGCATTTTAAAAGATAAGTTGCATCTGAATTTCTTTTATTCTGATCCGACAGAAAGTGGATACTGACCCCATCTCCGGCTTTGTGTAAATCCAGGTTAGGGAGTGACGGCATGTGCACCAGCGCTTTCTTCCTCAGACCGCTGTAGCAGTACGTGATTCACGGTTAAGGGTAACTTGAGCGTTTTTAAACATTTGACACTACACATTACACACTTTACCTCAAATATCAAGTCAAGACACCTTCATTTGTAAAATGACTTATAAAATACACTTGTGTTGACAGCTTTTACTTTGACCACAAACAGGATATTTTGATTTCCCCCTCATGCCTAAGCGACGTGCCTTCATGTTCGGAAAAACGTTTTTCATGATCTTTCCAAAATCAGCCGCGCTTAACGGATGGTATCCCAGATTGTCGCAGTAACTCCTGAAACACAACATCAACAAGATGAGCACAAGGACGCAAACATCTGCCTTTTACTGCCATGTAAAAACACACTCACTTGTATTCATCGTACACCTCTTGTTTTGGCAGCGAGGTTTCCGGATGCTCTTCCAAATGATTTCTAATCCAATTGAAAGCGTACATCTGTTGAGTCCGACTGGACGACATGGAATTCTGGTCACTTGGGAGAAAACGCGAGAAGAAAGCTTAAGACATTCAACCTGTAGCCCCAGAAATCTGTGAGACTTTAAAGGAACAGTTCACCAAAAAATGAAAACTCTGACATCATTTATCACCCTCATGTCGATCCAATCGGTATACCTTTGGGTTAGGGGGACATTCCCCATTCATTCTCATCAGTCTTTTGAATCGAATGAAAGCGAATGGGGACTGGAGCTGTCGAGCTCGAAACGTACAAAAAACAACCCAAGCCACATCTCAAATCTTCTAAAATCACGAGCTATAATTTGTCATCAGAATAGTTTTGATTCTCTTATGCATTTCACTATTAAGTCCTTATTCACATGCATGAGAAAGAGTGAGCTTTTATAACATGTAAAAGTGTTTATTTTTTATTACTATGCAGTGTTTGATCCACTAACAAAATTTCATTGTTTTCTTATATGACAATAGGGTAATGTTGAACACACAATGAGATATTTTGAAGAATTTAGGAACACAAGGAGTTCATGGGCACCTTTGACTACTATTTAATTCTTCCTAGTATGGTTGTCAATGATGTCCCGGGACTTGGATTCTTCCAAACATCCGTCAGAAAAAAGTAATTTATACAGGTATGAAGTGACATAAATGATGACAGAATTTTCATTTTTGGGTGAACTATCCCTTTAAGAATGCTTTTCCCTTTAATATAGTTTGAAAGTTTTAATACCATGTCGCAGGACTCGCAGAACCTCTCTGTGTGTCAGTTCTATGTTGGGAACATCATGTTGGGAAAGAGCGGTGAACATGATAGACACATAATAAACAAATGATAAAATACAAGACGCTGATATTGCAATGTCATAATTTCAGGGCTGTCAATCAAATAATAATTCAATGACATATGCTAATTCATCACAATTAATCACATGATATCAATATTTGCTGGAAAAAAAACAAATGAACAAAATACATACACATTATAAACATTTGTAACAAGTCACTTTATCGTGGTTTATATATTTCTATTTTTTCATATCGCAAGAGCTATTCACAAAGGATGTGCTTGGTGCATTCTGTCGATAAGTTTTCTGTCGACTAGTTTCTAAGTAATTAGTTACTGTAATTTCATTACTTTACCCTTGATAAAGTAAAGTAAGGGATTAGCATTATTTTTCCTGTAATTTAATGGCATTTTTTTTTATGTATTTAGTCTAAATACTGTGTGTAATAAATTCCACTATCTCCAATAGTGGAATTGACATCAAAATTCAAAGTCTAACTTTAAAATCTGTGGTTTAATGTAAAATTCTCACATTTGTAATACTTTAGTCAGTTCGTAATACTACTCTATATAGTTTTATATTATTAATATAATTTGTGTTACTTTAGCGCACATGTTAACTACATCATTTTTTTAAATTACTGTACAATATGAACGTGCTAAATTGACAGCCCTACATAATTTACACAAGTCGGCTTTAAATGATGAAATGTTGAGCTCATATGACAGTCAATGCATAGAAACAAAAGCAAAAGTAGGACAAATGACAACGGAAAAATGACGATGATAGTGGCCAACTCAACTTTTCGCACATGTTTACACTTTAGAAAATTAAGCATGGTTCTATTGAACAACTAGTTATGATAGTTTTCCACCACATTTAATTTTCAAAAGGGTCAGTAAATGTGCATGAGAGACAATATTAAAATGTTAATGTGAGATGTATATGCTATGAGTCAACTGAAAAAAGTTAAATGAAATGTTTTGAAGAATATTATTGTAGGATTTACCTTTTCTCATGGACACTGCTGGGACCAGAAGGCAACTGGAGGTAGAGGTAGAGTTTCTCAATGTCTGTAAACTTCTCAACATCTTGCTGCGTGAATGAAACACACGAGGAAGAAGAAAATGACACGTTTGCATTGGTTTCATTGAAAATATATTGAATTATATGACATAATATGTCAATGTGACCGCATTGATGTCAACTCAACCACTACTTATTCACAACATCAGGACATTTTTGATCACATAACAGTATATTAAATGATGAAAAGCTTTATGTAATATAATAATGTTTATTTTAGAGAGAAATCATGTCTGTTGAAATTTTGATTATAGCTTTTAGTTTCATATTTTTATGTTACGTTTAGTTTAACTTGTATATAAAAATAAAATGTTTATTTTTATTTCCAGTTAGTATTTGGCTCGACTTATTACAGTTTATTTTCTTTTGGTTTTTAAAATAATAAATTGTGTGCATTAGATTGGTTTTGATAATAACAACCTTGAACTGGACTGTTCACGTGGCTGTATTACATTCAATCCGGTTCCCGGACGGCCTATGACATCATTGTTTTCTCTTCTTCGAGGCTGGCGGGGACTACAGGGAGAACGTTACGCGCACAAAAACACACCGGAGTGTGTCTGCGCATACGACCGACGCCTGCAATCCTGCAGCAGTCTCAGCGGGTTACCATGTGAACCCTGACAGTAAAAATGCGTGTCAACACTGACACGCTCACAACAGCATCTTTACAGCGTGGGCTCCGCCCCACCTCACTTTCAATTGGCTGCTGGGAATGAATACCTCTCACCTCTTCCTGTTCTATTTGTCTGGTTGTTGCTAGGGGAAACCAATGCTCGTGAATGAGGCGAGACGTGACAGACAATGTGCATTACATAAAAATAAAAAAAATCGCTTCTTTCTGCTAAACACAGTGTGACGTGTCTGGTGGGGCTTCGAGGATGCTCTCGGCCAATACAGACACCATTGTGTAAAAAGTTTATAAAATGTATATTGTTGAATTTTAAAGAAACATTAAAATTCCAGATAAACTGTTCTTTAGTAATAAATAAATATTTGATATGTCCACGGAATACACATACATCACTGTCATTTCTAAATAAGCTTCATTTTTATCACACTATAAAGTATGTATTGACCAATTGAAGCAGTAAAACATGATGTAAACAATCCATATCTGTCTTCTAATTGGCTGTACTTAGCAACAGGTGTCACTGGCCATACACACAAGAAACATTAAACACTTAACATGTCACTTTTTTGTCAAATTAATTATTATAAAAATAAATTAAATTATTTTTTATTAAATTATATTAATTATTAATTATATATAATTATTAATATTTTTATTAAATTTAATTATTATTAAAATAAATTACACATGATACCATAATTCATATAAATCTGTCAGGACTATATTTAACTATATTCAGAATGTATATTATAAAAAATACGACAAATGTTTACACCTTAATTCTGATGCATGAGCCACATCCAAAGCTGTGACCACACCTTCTATAATAACACAATGTTGCTTAGCAAACGCAACCACATACACTCTTCACTTACACAAGTGAGCTACAGTCCTTTTTTTTTGCTTTGTACCCAAAGTTGTGTAAGTGACGTTAACCATTCTTGAACATCTGACAAATGAGACAGATGAAGTTCAGAGGTGAAACAGAACCACAATCACAACAGCACACAAAAACAACAAAACCATAGGCGGACCCTTAAACCCTGACCTCACATCATTCAGGTGTTTTAGGTGTTCTTCAGGTCATCAATCTCAGATGATAGAAATTGGGTTTGAATCCCAGGGGACACAAATACTCAAAAAAAATTATGCAATTTAAAGTATGACTATATAAATTAAATAGTATGTTTTAATAAATCCACTGTGAATGCATAAATGTGAACATGAATGCTGACAAAAAGTATAAAAAATAAAATGGTAATAAAATTAATAAGCTTTCCTGTAGTTTAGTGGTTAGAGCATGATGTCAATTATCATGCAATGTAAGTCGCTTTAGATAAAAGCAACGGGTCAAATGCATAAATGTAAAAATGAATAAAAACCTGTATCTTAAATACACTGTGCGAATGCATAAATGTAAATGGTAAACGTACACGAGGAAAATGATTGACAGACAGAAAAAACAAGTCATTCACCGAACCATTTCCACCACATTCATTTTGCGCTCGATTCTACTGCTTTTGCAGGTTTTATTCGTGCCGTTAAGAGATTATTTTCTTTCCATCTATTTCTATATAAATGTAAATTAATCAAACCCTGCACTGCAATGCATTATGTGCATTAATGGATAAATGTGATGTGAAGGTGTGCCACATAAAAGAAACATGAGAACAAATATTGTGAGTATTAGTATTTGCCATATTACCAAATGACGGATTGATTTATGTCACAACACTAGAAAGCTTTTACTTCTTTCAATAAAAAAGGATCAGTCTATTTATTTTGTTACCCTGACCGTACACATTAAAATGGTTCATAAATTAGTTTATACAAGTCTAAGATATGTCGTCAAAGTAGATTCACTTCCATTTATACACATATGAATGCAAGAGAACAAAACTGAAGCACATGTGGAGAATCCTCTGGTTGCGTCAATTTAATCTGATTAGAGATTATGAAAATGCTGATAACATGTCCCCTAGACGTTGCAACGATTAAAAAATGCGTTAACGTACATGAAGTATATTCCGAACAGAACACAAGCGCACAGCTAGGGTTGCCAGATAGGCATCACAAATCCAGTGCAATGGCCATTTAAAACGACACAAAAACATCTCAAATGACCTCGTATAGTCCAATAATCCACATCTGATAAAGCACATTCGTCCACTTCTAACCAGCAAGAATAAAAAACAACGGCAACAACCGTGTAAAAAGTTCCTGATTGACAAGTTTGTAAAATGGTAACAACTTCGTCTCTGGATGGATGTATGTCAACATAGTCATTATTTTCACGTTTGCACACAAAACACCGTTTTCGAATAACGTTCTTCATTTGCTTTATGTTACGTTATAAAAGAACACACAATGCCTGTAGAATGTCCTTTAATAATGTGTGTGATATTGCCATGGATAAAACATGTTCATATGGGGACTTTGTGTGATTTCCAGTATTAGACACAAACAATATAATTAAAGCTTCAGTTTATAAAACTACAACCGTAGGTGGATGACGCTGTGAAGGAGCGTGGAATGATGGGATCTGTTGTGTTCAACTCAAAGTAAAGAAGTTTATTAAATGCTGAGAATAATCGTGGTCTATTAATAAGTGACTGCTCGAAAAAAGCTAGTGGATTGCTAGACTCTACTTCCTTATTTGTCCATGATACTGTTGTCACTACTTCCTCATTTGTCCATGACATTGATTGAGCCATCAATCCGAATCCAAGTGGATTATTTGGTTGCATGTAAACGTGGCTATACTCAAGTTCTGATAAACATTATTTAAAACCGATGGCGTGGAGACGGCATGTCCAACTCAGCACCTCTATATACACGTATGAATAAATCCTGAGAGCCACAAATGATCTGACTTCCTGGAATCATCATAGTAACTGTTGACATAACTACAAATGGCGTGACAAACACATATATGTTGCTTTGTCCAGGATACAATACCAGCAATAATGAACTTGAAAGAAAACCGCACGTGACCAGTTGAGGATATCTGCATCTTGATTCTTTCACTTTGCTGAAGTCATTTTTAGATCATAATAATAACAAACATCTCTTTGTCTCGCCAACAAACGTATTCCAATGTCAACATGTCAATCTTATCAGACTGTCCCAGAAAAACTCCAGCACAGGACAGATAGGAGGACATCATGCACCATTCCTGACTATACAAAACCCCTCCATTCATGAACCAAACACTAACACACAAAACTTTAATAAATCAAGTGTGCGCTCACAACCTTTAATTGTGTTTTATATTTGAAAAGCGAATGTTTAATTTGCATGAAATGAATCACCCGATATATTTGCAAATCTGTGTGTGTGCGATACGCAACCCGAGAGAGAACTCCGTTTCTCCGAGCAATATTTACTTTTAAAATCCCATATTTTGAAAAACAAAGTGGGCACACTTATCGGACAACGTCACTCTCAAAATGGTTCAATATTAGCAGATCTATATCGTCTATCATCATTATATCCTCAAAAAACGTTTACATGTCGAAATACAAAATGGATAAAAACTGCAGATGAAAACTGGACGCCTCATGCAACAGGACGCTGTGTACTAATGTACGCTACAGTCCAAACGGCAATGTATAGACAGTCTGAAGCAGTGTAAACATGTGTACTTACTTTAGTACATTTCACATTCTTAAAGAGCGTACTTTTCAAGATACTGTCCAAAACAGCGTGTAGTATACAGTACAGTACACTAAATTCTAAAACAATGTATACTTTCTATAGCTCAGTGGTAAGAGCATTACGTTAACAACGCAAGGTTGTGGGTTCGATCCCAGGGGATGGCATATACCTATGTAAAATGTATAGGATAAAGCAATGTAAGTCGCTTTGGATAAAAGCATCTGCCAAATGCCTAAATGTAAATGTATACTATGGTACAGAACAGTGGGAATATTACATTCCAAAACATTAGGTGCGTCCCAAATCACGCACGTATGCAATATTCTACGCCATTTTGTAGTATAAATAGCGTGAGTAGTGCGTTCACATTGAGATTTCTTAAAATAGAAGTGCTCGGATGATGTACTTTTTCAACCGAAAATATGAAGTGTGAACACTTCACGCACTCAACGGTCACAGTTTCGCTTATGTAGCGGAAGGGAGGCGGGGCTATCAGACGCTGATCGAGCAAAACTCTCCTGCATTTTGGATGATACTTCTCTTCTGAAATTCATATACTAGATGGTTGAGTGCGTAGTGCATAGTTTATAGTATGTCATTTGGGGCGAAGCTATTGAACACTACAGTCCGAAACAATGTATACTTAATACACTACAGTCTCAAGCAGTGAAGTATACTACAGTCTTCTATACTACACACATAAAAATATGTATTAAAGTTTAAAATGTGTAACAAAATTCCACATACAACTTCAGTAAGCATGTAATGTCATGTGATAATTAAATGAAAAGCGGAGATTTGTTTAACTTTTTGGCTTCATAAAAACATGTCGCGAACAATTTGCTAAACCGGCGAAATCAAAATAAAGCTTCTTTAAATAAAGGCAATATTGTAGACTGGGAAGTCACAAGCATGTTTGTTTGATTCGTGAATATTTATATTACATAAAAAAAACTTACCAATATACTTTCCACTTTTGATTGTACAGATTTGCTGTAAAACAATAAAAACAAAGATTAGTGCAGTCCACGGATAAACCAGGACCGGTGACAGTATTGGTATTATATTTAAATTGTATACACAGTGTGTTATAAGTATTACATAAGCCAATCGATATACAGTATGATAAGATATGGACGATGTTTAAAAACAAACAAGACCCCACGTGCATCAAAATGAGACATCAATCCGTGCAATCAGACAAATAAAAATATATAATATATAAATCAACAACACATGCACAGAAATCACACAACGGTCAGACATCGCATGCATTGCACTAGACATCTCGAGCATAGAAATCAGACATCATTCCCAAGCAATGAAATCAGACATGTAACGCAATGACAGCATACATAAACAATCAGACATCCTCATGCAATAACAACAAGAAATCACACACAACACTTCATGTAAACAAGCGAGCATGTGATGCAACGCATCAGAGGTAGAAAATCGGTCATGTCTGCATGCAACTGAAAAACATCAGTAGGATGCAAGGTGCGCTCGCGCTCTCTCTCTCTCTCTCTCTCTCTCTCTCCGTCTGTCTGTCAGTGGACAGATGTGCACGAGATGGTGCTGCTGTGTTTTTGAGATCAGACAGCGATCAGACGTCTGACGATAAAAAAAACAGCCAAATCGCCACGCCAGTGCAAAACATCAAATGCAAGACACCACATGCACGCAAGGTGCTATCCCCCCCCTTTCAGGGCACAGATGTGCACGACTGTGATGTGTTTTTGAGATCGGACAGTAATCGGACGGCTCACCAAATGGAGTTCTTGATCTTGTTGTACTGCAGCGCCGTCGCCTCGGGGCTCTGCAGGGATCCGAGAGCACCGGGCTGCTGCTGTTGATCATCTGCCATCACGGCGAGGATGAGGAGGATGAGGAAGAGCAGGACCGCTTCAGCGTGTAGGCCTCATCCGAGCGCATAACGCCCGGTGACGGGATCGCACGAGCCTTCAGCGCCCGTTCGGAGCGAGCAGCGCGGGCCCGGCGATCGGATTCAGACGCATCGACGACGGCGGCGGCGGGCGAGAACGCAAGCGGAAAAACACGGAGATCTTCGGTACGGCGGACAGAAACAGCAGCAGCCGCCACGGACCGAGCTGCTGCGGGCAGGCGGGGACTGCGCATGCGCACAGCAGAGTGCGTGCGTGCGTGCGCCCGCGAGCGCGCGTCAGTGAACAGGTTTGTTGTATTCTGGGGTCAAACGTCTTCGCTAAAGAGTGAAATATCATGACATCACACTTGTGATGATAGTTTACTACACATCACTAAATAAAAACTCACTAATCGGCCTGCAATCGAGTTATTAGCATAAATCAACGGAAGTCTATGAAATTACCTCACTATTAAAGTAAATCTCGAAATTATTGCGTCGATGAAATGTCCGTATAAACAAACTCTAGCTAGCTTAAAGGGTACGGTTGAGTGTTTTTTAGGGAAATATGCTAAATGCGCGATGACGTCACCACATATAGACGTCAAATGTATGTAAATGATCATAGTGCATGTAAAACTGTTTTGCTTGTGTATTTAGATGTGCGTTTAGGACCAAGAAAATCTTTTGTTTGAGCAATAAAGCTCTTTCTGAGTCTTAATTTCCATATGATGCCGTAGTTTAAGTAGTTTTATGGACACATATGGCAATTTTTGTTTTGAAATCGTATTTACAAGAACCGTATTTTTGGCAAAGTTAACTTTATTATTGAATACGACTCTATTGTGCCCTCTGCTGGTGACACAGATAAACAACACAGAACGGTTCAGGGTCTGCTGTGACTCTATACTGCCCCCTCCTGCTGTGACTCAACTGTACATACTATTGCCAAATATTTTAACAAGAAAAGTAATGAAAATAAATATACGAGACGACTGATAACAACAAACAATAAGGTGGCGTTAAAATAGGGTTCTTGGTACAAACTAAAATAAGTAAAATACAGAATATACAGAAGGACTTTTAACTTGACGCTTTAACACGACTTTATACTGCCTCGTTCAAAATTTAAAGTCGGCATGAAATTAAAACTGTCAATTCAAAATGATTTACACAATGTTTCAGTATTCATTATAAATTATTTATCCGTGCACATCATTTTTAAAACAAAATATTTGTACTTGTAATAATTAATTAAAACGTTAACCTCTCTAGAAACGACCTTCTGGTCACGAGGAATGGCACGAGGGCGGGGCTGCAATGACTGACAGATGGCAAACTGGATTACAAGCCTGACTGCATTTTCTTGGCAACACCCAGCTTTTAACGATCCAATCAGTACTCGATGTAAGAAATTAAGTCCCGCCCTATATTTTTTTCTCATTACAGAAGTTGCTTCACTCGGATATACGTCACGATACGGAAGAAAAAATATTGCAACTTCCGTTTCATGCCACGTTATATTTGTGAACTGAGAGAAAAACCAATAAAATTTTACAAACCACAAAATGTTATTCAATATTTTATTTGTCACATACACGGTTATATACGCATAACCTGTAGTGAAATGTTCATGTGGTAAACTCGGTGTACGTTACCTTTTCAAGAAACAAAAATTGAAAACAAAGACAAAATAACATGTTTAAAATTAAAAGAACAAAAGGGCAAGGTGTTGCAAAATAGCACTACACCGCCAGACAATCTTCCTCAGTTTTCTATTTTTGTTCATAAAAACACATACAAATAAAAGAAACAAGTGCAGCGCAATTGTTAATAGCATTATCAAAAATGTTTGGACATGTGACACCTAAGAAAGCCCTTTGTCAAATTAGTAGATATAATTCTGTATAAATTATAAAAAACGGTTTATTTGCATTATACAGTCAATTTCGACCATATTTTACTGTCTTTCTTCTTTTCTTTTAAGTTTTAAAGTCTTTTTGAACTGCATAATAATATAATTTACAATTTGAAACTCCTTATAAGATTTCATGAGAAAAGTTTCATTTTATTTTAGAAGACGAGCCTAAAAATTGCCAAAAAAGTAGTCAAACTTACACAAACACACACACACGGACGTGTTGTGTTCAGATGTTTTATGCCTTCTCATTGACATATTGACTTTTATACTTTATATTGAGTACATATAATAGCCTAAACCACCTTGAACACTTTCTGCATTTTTACAGGTAAATCAATAAAAACTTAATTTATAAATTGTGTTCCTCATGAAAAATGGCCCCACAAAGTTAAAGTCCATACACAGTGTTTAAAAGTCTACTGTGTATTTGTACATTGTTTAATGTGTGTAAACTTTGGCAATGTCATTAGTACTACTGAAACGGAATGTTGAATCTACTAGATGCAAATCATTCTGTGCTTAACATCATGGATTCTTCATTTCTACACAAATATGTGACAGGATAAGCCAAGTAGACACTGTCTTCTCTTCAATCCTGATCACAGACCGACTGAATGACTCTCATTAGCCTTCCCATATTAAAAATCCAAACACAAACCCCAGAGAGGGGCAGGAGGGCCGTTAGAAAGAATAACAAGTAGCCGGGGGGTAATCAGCGACGAGAGGGGGTGCTTAACTTAACGCATGAACTCTATTGTTCTCCTAAATGGGTATGTGTCTCTAATTGCTCGGTTAGGTCCCTCAGTAGCTGCCGTCTGTACCGACCCAGACCTGCAGTAAAGAGGCCCGGAAGACTGGGGCCGCCGGGACCAGAGCCGGCCATTAATCTGTCTGACCGTGCGCTTCACACGACAACTTTTCATCACGTTCAACTTGAAGTTTTTAATACAGCTCCGGCAAGTGATACAACCGTCTGGAGCGCAGACACAGCTATCCTCAAGCGGGCTCCAGCTCGGGCATCAGGCTGTTGTCAAACACGTGGCAACGACTGAGTGTGTCTCAGAACGCTTTATGTCAGTCTGTGAGCAGCTTTTCACACTTTCTAGAGTCTCACGTGAAGTTTGTTTCACATAGGTTAAGAAAATATATGGTAGTGAGAAATAAGTCTAGTCGAAAGAGTTATTATAGTGTGATTTTAGTCTTAATCATATTTTAAATGAGATTTTATTTTGAGATTTCTTGTGTTCATTTTAGTTAAAGTTTTATCTTTTTTGGAATATGTTTTTGTCATTTTATAATTTATTGGTTTATTTGTTTATGCTGCTATATAAGATTAATTCATTTTTATTTTAGTCTTTATTATTCAAATTTTAGTGCTTTCAACTAATTTCCTTTTGTTAAGTTTTTAAAATATTTTTATGTCCATGCTTTATGGGATTTCAATGAAGAGTAAGGTTTTCAAACTTTTAATTTTAGTAAACTAAAAAAACTTGGATTCAAGAGCTTTTTCATTGCCAAAGCGTAGATTCATTAAATATACAGATTTACACCAAAATACATGTGTTAAAAAACAAAACAGAACATAACTGTGAAATAAAAGTAATAATAAAAAATCATTTATTTATTAATGAAGCTCCAAAGCTCGAGGTTATTGTAAAAATAAACAGAATATACAGTATATATATATATATATATGATTATAAAAATAAATAAATAAACAATATTCATATTCATCACAGTATTGATGTGTCTCCCCATGGCCTTCTAAATCCAGAAAATATAAAGAAATGTGATTTCAAGGCCTGAAAATGTACAGAAATGATCACAAATCTGTGAAATCTGTTTAAGTCATAAACAAACGTTTATATATTCACGCAGAGCTTTTGAAGACTTTATCACAAGTAGAAATAGTGTAAAAAACAACTTTTGATTTAGACTTCGAGGTTTGTGAATGAAATAACAGCAAATGAAGCCTTAAACAAATCAAATACAAATCTGCCAATAATGAAATCTATATGAATCAATCCAGTGTCAGCGACAAACAAAGCAAGAGACGCTGCTCAATCGGCATTCATACACCCAGAGAGACTGCAGAAGTCAAGGGCTATAAATGCAAATGACACGAGCACTAATGTGAGATAATTCAGTGAAGTACACTGTTTTAAGAGCGTCTCAGACATTAAGAGCACAATACGTGGCCAGCACGAGTCCAGCGCATTTGAATGTGAATGCAGATCAAAGGTGAGCTCAGGACAGGTAGACTGCAGACACTCGAGCGGTTAATGGCAGACAGAGGTCTCGCTGGCAGAGGAAGCTCAAATTGACATGTTGGAGACAGCGAGGAGCTGTCAGCGAGCTGGAGACGCCTGTCTGGATGCTGGTCTCCATGTAGACCAGACAGAAGTTCAGCTCAAACGCCAACACATTTCAGAGCAAAAATCAACATTTGCTTCATTCGTTTCATGACGGTTAAATATTCTCACGATAAACAAATGTGTGTTTGAACACGTATGCAGATGTTTATGAAGCAACATAGAATGTGAAGTGCTGTCATCAGATGTCAGCCGCTCAATGTTCATCTGTGATTTTTTACATTTTTCTAACAGAAAATTTCTTGAAACTACAAGATGTTTTAAAAATATTTTATTTATGAATAGATGTTTATACAAATTGTGTTCTTGTTCACAGAAGAGAAATTAGTGCTTTACATGAGAAATGAGTGTTTATTAAAAATATATTCTGATTAAAATCAGAACAGTTTCTGTTGCTGATGTACATCTTACATACATTTTGACTCATACTCTTAATAAAATCATACAGACTATAATTTATACAGATAGTACCGCTTTTGTACATCTGATGAAAGGTGTTATCTGGACTATTGCTTCTATACAACAATGAAAAATTATAAAAAGTGATGCAGCAATACAATTAAAATAATGATATTATGTTACTGGGGATTAACACAAAATATTTGTAGGGTTTTTTTGGGCAGATTGCAGATTTCATGCAACATTTTTTTCTTAATAAATGTATCTACATTTTCTTAGTATTTTGTTTTTATTAGTACTTTCTGAAACCATCTGATCACATAGAATCATGTATTTGATGAGAATGTTATTGTCTTTTAATGTGTTACAAATTCCATGTCGATCAACATTAAATTTATATTTTTTATTTCAAGTTATTCTTTTAGTTCATCATGAAAGGTGTTTTTTTTAAATACAATGTATTTATGTTTATTATAAAAAATTAAATTACCTAATATTTGGTATATTTTATATTTTCTGTAAATTTCATGTTGTATTTAACATATACAACCATTATAGGATATGATATGCCTCTCTCCCCACAGTTTGCTGTTAGAATGATATGCTTAAAATGTTTTAAAATACGATGAGATATCTGTAATATTGCTTCTATACAACAATGAAAAATTATAAAAGGGATGAAAAAATAAAATTAAAATAAAGATTTTTTGTTACTGGGGATTAGCACAAAATATTTGTAGGGGGTTTTTTGTAGCAAATTATTTATTACATTTTTTCTAAATAAATCTATCTACATTCTCTTCATTTTAATTGTATTTTAAAATTTTCTGAAACCTTCCGCTTACATAGAACAATCAGTTATTTGATTAGTATGTTTTCACACCTTAGGTCACTTACATAAAACGACATTTAGATGTGTTTCAAATTCAATCTCGATCAACATTAAATACATATTTTTATTTCAAGTGATGTTCTTTATTTACAATGGTATAGCTGGTGGTTCAGCCCATGTGACTCATAACAAGTGTGAGCTAGATGGGGCCGTGTAATGCTTGGCTTGTTTGATTGTTTATATAATGTCCCCCCTCACCCCCCCACAAGTCTAGGGGCCATTATCTCCTGCTTGTCACCTTGTCTGCGGCTCTGATGTGTCGTTGATAACATCTGCCCGCCTCTTTATAAACCCAGACCCATCAGACCTCTGCATCATTCCCTCTCTATCTGGCCTCACTGGACCTCTCCCTCGGGAATCATGGATCTTTCCAGCGTGCTGATGGTCTTCTCTCTCGTGGCCGGCAGCGGAGCCTTCGACCTGGGCCAGACCACTCGCTGCGTCCCGGTTCCCCATCAGATGAGCGTATGTCAGGACGTGCCGTATTCTGAAATGAGACTGCCTAACCTCCTGGGTCACAGCAGTGTTGAAGAAGCGCTTCCTCGATCTGAAGAGTGGAAAACACTGCTTCATACCGGCTGCCATCCTCAGGCCAGGGCTTTCGTTTGCTCTCTCATCGCTCCCGTGTGTTTGGACAGGTATGTTCAGAGAGGTTTTGAGACACACTTGAGCTCACAGGTTGTGTGTTTTCTCCTCTAAACTCTGTGCTTGTTTACTGTAGGTTCATTCAGCCCTGTCGTAGCGTGTGCCGGGCCGTACGGGACAGCTGCACACCAGTGCTGGCATGTCACGGACACGCTTGGCCTGAAGCTCTAAACTGTGAGCGCTTTCCAGAGCAGGACGACACGTGTCTGACTCCTCTGCCCAAACACATCAGCGCTTTCTCGAAAGGTGAGACTCGCTCTTTAACGCAAGCACTGTTTTCTATGATAAACGCAATAGAAATGTAGTCAATTTAAATTCTGGTTCGGTGTATAGATAGATCTAATGCATTCATTTGTGAATTCCTCACAGAATTTCCTCAGCCCGCCTGCCAAAGCTGTCCACCCGTGGAAGAAGTGCCATCTCTGAAAACTGTGATGGACGCTCTCTGTCTGAATGACTTTGGTAAAGAACAAATCTGTTTTAAATATTAAATCTGTTTTCATAAAAAAACATTGTGAAAAGATTTTAATTCATGAAATGAAAAGGTGTTTGTAAAAGGAAATATTATTATTACAAATATTGCTCACTGGGTGACATTTGAAATATATTTTTAATAATACTTTTTTGTTAAATTCGACTGTAAAATGTCTTTTGTAATGCTGTTTTTGCACATTTACTCCTAAAAAATAAAAGTTATAAAAAGGGAGAAAAACTATTTTTGGTTGTTTAAAGAACCTTTCAGACTTTTTAGTCCATATGATAATTTTTCCATTATAAGGAAGCTTTTCGAAAACAAAACGATTCTGCAGATGTTAAAGTTTATTTTATTGAGAGACCAAAATGGTTCCTATATGGCATCATGAAGCTTCCTATTTTAAAGAATTTGTGCAGAAAATTTAATACAAAGAATAAAATATACTGGATATAATTAAAAATATATTTGTTTGCATATATATATATATATATATATATATATATATGTGTGTGTGATTTTTTTATATTATTGCATAATTTGTAAGTTTATAATATAAGTTTCATAGATATATATCTTCTTTCCTTTCTTAAAGACACACGGCCTGATGAAAAAAACCTATTTTTAAGTAAACTGGGACACATTAACTCACCTTCTCCCCTTCTTCTCCCTGCAGCTGTGAAAGCCAAGATCTCCCGCCGTCGTCTGCCCTCCTCAGACCCAGAGCTGATGGTGGAGGGACACGTGGAGTTTATCCAGCGAGGTCCTCTGCTACCCTACGACACCTCCAGTCTCTTGCAGCGCTGGCTCCTCATCAACCTCAGATGCGCTCACACGCTGGTCCGGCCCGGACGCGCTCAGCTCTACCTCATCACCGGAACCATGAGGCCCAACGGATCCATCCAGGTGTCCAACCTCTTCCCGTGGCTCAAAAAAGACCTCCACATCACCGCCGCAACACGCAAATGGAAACACCACAAGTGCTGAAACAAGAGTGAAAGAGAGACTTTAACATACCTGAAATGATGTAGATACATAGAGGATTTTAAACAGAAGAGGTTTCAGGTTAAAACTGAATGGAGCAACTCTCTACTGCCCCTGTCTGGCGGGGCGTGTAACTGCTCACACAAACACGGCTCTTTGATCTCACTGACTTGAGATGCACTCCAAATGTTGTACATAGAGAGTTAAATAATTGATAAAAGATTAATATTTTCTATCCGAGATGTAATTTGTAAAGAAAGATATTCAGATGTAAACATATATATGTCTGTTTTCAATGTGTGTGTGCTGTAAATAATAAATATGTTTCTAATCTAAAGTAAACTGTAGTAAAATCCCTACAGCATTTTCATCCTTACCATGGTAAATATTAACATATACTACAGTATTTACTACAGTTTATCACTTAACAACTTAATACCGCAGAATAGTATCCAATGAAAAGCATAGTAAATACCATAACATACAGTTAAGAAGTACATCATCCACTACAATTCACGACAGGTAATATAAGAGTTTACTATGGTAAATACTACAGTATGTGTTTTTGAAAGTACTCGAGTGCAGTTGAGCTCTTTAGTGATGTGTCAGAGAGATTTAAGTGCGTCTCTCTGGCACACAGATGCAGTCAGGAGGGGCGGCGGAGCTGAAAAGATCGGGCCCTGCCCCGGGTTTCCCTGCATTGTGCCGTGTAATTCACAGAGCCCGGGCCATCATTCAGCGCATGAGAGCCGATAGAAGAGAAGCTATTGAGAGAGGGCTGTTTTAAAGAGGTCGTGGAGAGAAAAGAGGAGAGAGACCTTTCACAGCTGGTCTCGCAGCGAGAGAACTGGAAAAACTCTGAAAGAGAGCTCTAATTTTTTCACTTGTTCTTTAAAAGGAATGAAAGCTTCAAATGGGTTCACATGAACTGGCGTTTTAGTGACTCCACCTCTTAATGGACTGATTCTCTGTGTCTGAGAGAGGCATCCCAACAACTAACGGCAATAAATAAAGTTTGAGTTTAAGGGGAGCATTTATAAACTCTTCAAAAAGAAAGACATAAGTAAATAAACATTAAGCTTCACATAGGCTTTAACATCCAAATGATAAAAACACATTTGTGTTACTTGTACAATATAAAACTATTAACTTTCAAGTTTTATTTCTCATGACCATACACAGTTTGATATGGTGGTACAACGCTCCCGTCACAGTAATGTGCAATAAAATGATATAGCTTAAAAAAATTGAATAAAAAAAATAAAAATGCATAAAACTACTAAGGTTTGCAAAAAATGAGGATTAAGAGAACTGTATCATCTGACAAAATTGAAAATAAACAAAAACAATTATGTGTAGATGAATATAAATGTGAATTATTAAATGGATATTAAAGATTTAGCAATATAGTTTTAATTTGTAGTGTATGTTCCATGATGCGCTGAGAGACCATATTAAATATTTTGACTATAAATGTGACCTCCAAAAACAAAACAAAAAAACAATAAATAAATAAAAATTGATTGTTTCCAATTGTTTAAACAAAATAGATGTAATAAAAAAAGACTTAAAAATCTTTCAATCAAAACTTAAATCGGTTTAAACATAGTTAAAATGAACGTTCACATGCATTTAAACTTAGTTTTGGCCTTTAAATGAGGATAATTTAAAACAGATTTTCTTCCACACACCCAACATCAAAACACTTGTGTGGTCTGTTTGTCACACTGCTAATCGTGTAGAGCAAAACTCATTTCTTCATCTAAATCTCACGTCCAGATTAGTCACGAGTTCATTTCATGATCTATAACCCTGAAGAAAATCTTTCTACATGCCAACAGTTAACGCACATTACATATTCATCGCTGGACGCTCGTCCTGCTACCAGCGAGAGCTATAAAACTGCAAATTTGATTACATGTGCCCTTTGGCTCTGTGTCGGAGGACAAAGAAAGCGCCTGTCTGCAGCGATTAGCATGCCCAGCATGAGGTGATGTTGTCTCCCAAAAGACTGAGCCCGTTTCCCCCATGAGCTGGGACATGCCTGTTTACTTCCACCGACCCCGGCCCGAGCACACTTCTCTCATCTGCTAGACATCATGTCCATTTGAGTAAGAACTGCATTTAATCTCTCAATGTTTTACCCTAGACGTCAATAGACGGCTAATGGAACTTTTGCTTAAAGGGAAAGTTTACCCAAAAATAAAAATGTCATTGTTTACTCGCCCTCAGATTGTTCCAAACCTGTGTACATTTCTGTGTTCTGCTGAAGATATTTGGAAGACAACGGATCTCATCCCCCATTGACTCCCATAGTTTTTGTTTCCCTACTAAGGCAGTAAATGGTGCATGAGATCCGTTTGCTCACTGACATTCTTCCAATTATCTTCTTTTGTGTTTAGCGGAACAAAGAAACGCATACAGGTTTGCAACAATCTGAGGGCAATGTTAACAGAATTAAAATTTTTGGGTGAACTGCCCCTTTAAGTCTCATCTGTGTCTCAGATATTTCTCATAAAAAAAAGTCATAAATCTGACAAATGTCTCCATTAGAGTGTCAGAAGAAGCTCAGATTCGAAAAGTCAAAATGAGCTCCAACTGGTCTCATCCAAACTTAACGCAGTTAATTGTGCACCTCGAGTGCTTCCGGTCGTCCGGCTGATGTTAAAGAGTTTGACAGGAGTCATAACCTCACGACAGCATCTCTCTGACCTGCTTCTCTGTTAATTCTCGCAAAACAAAGTGTCACTTTTGACAAGCATGAGGGGAAACTCTTTCCGGCTAATCGCTGACACGTTTGCAGATCAAGCTTGAAACTCTCATTCATTCACAGAAGTTGAACTGATGCGTTGAAAGCATCAATATCCACCAAGACTATCTGCAAGTAAACATGCTGAAGTCAAATTTCATCTATAGAAAAAATATGGAATTTTAACATAAGTTATTGTATAAATACTTTACAATTTAAAAAATAAATGAAGTGCACAAAGTTATAAAACTCAAACTATTACTGTTGAAAATAATGTCACAGCGCACAAAATCGGATTTGTTTAAACATTATATATTATATTATAGCACAAAAGCACTTTTTGACAAACCCATTCTCATTGTGACGCACAACAATAAAGCCAAGAAATATAGTCCACATTGATAGACTGAGAGGCAGATACTCTTATAAGTGGTCTCTCAAAGGCCCCTCAATAGATGGCACTGAATGAAGATATTACTATTTACTGCCCTTCGCTTCTGTTTGGTGTGCAAGTTAAACTTTGGCCGGGAGTCTATTGTCTCCAGTGTCTATCATTTAATGGGAACTTTGACGTAATGAATGAAGCGGGTCCACCTTCTGTCGGACAGAAAGAGCTCGCTCTTATCAGCCTTCACAATCAGACCTCCAGGGCTCCACCAATCGGAACGCGGCCAGAGACGCCCATCAGCGCTCTCGGAAAGAGGGTTTTGTTTTCTTTGTGTATTTTAATGAACTTTCCTCTCTTCATCTGACTGAAATACACCCACGCTAGTTGGAGAAAGTCTTCCAGAGAGTGCGTGTCCCAGAATGATCTCTCAAAACTGACGGGGTGTCCAAAGAAAATGGCTGAATTTCCTCCAAGGCATCCAGGATTTGGCAATTCTGGGAAGTGTTTTTTGATCGAGAACCTGCTGCGCCCGGGGAATTCTTCACCTGTTGGATGGGTCGGGTCAGGTGTCCATCGGAAGAGATGCTCGGCCGCTGTGGTTTACGGATGTCTGGGTTTGGTACTGAAAGGGAAGGGCGTCCATCGGAACGGGGCCACGGAGAACCACATGTGTCCTCGGGTCACTGATGGGAAAACTGTTCAGACACAGTCAGGTAAGATCACCTGATATCTGAAGTATAACAGCGAGCCAACATTGGGTCAATATACATTCTTAAAATATATCAGTTTATACTGTCAAAAATCTGAATCGTTTAATTTAAATTAAACAAAGAGCTCTGTAGTTAAAAACATTTTGTTCATTAAGGCACATCTAGACTGATGCGCATTCAAATATCTAAATAAAAACATATAAAAATGATTTTATTACAACAAATATTTAAATAAAAAATGTTATTTTACGAAAACAGTAGATGTCACATAATAAAATTTCAATTTCAGATTGAAAATCTTTTGTTAACCAAAATGTTTTGAAAATGTGAATGAGATAAATTAACTCATTATTTCACAGAAATGATGCTGTTATGCATTTTTAATCCACAGAAACAGCGTGTTTTATGATGGCAGTTTACCGGTAGTACTATAGTTACACTGTAAAAAATGTAGACCTCTCCAAGAACAACATTTTTAGTGACATTTCCAGATTGGCTCAGCAAATTTGATTGGCTTTGTTAATTTAATGAACGCATGTTGACACACTGATGCCACAAATAAGTTAACTGAGAAATCTAAATGCAAGAAGACACAAGACCATACTGAGTTTAGGTCTGATTTTTTCTAGTGCTTTAATGCGAATATAATCTTTGAAATACCTTTTTAAACCATGTAAATATCATGAGATATGAATATAGTAATTATTCTGTGAAATTGTGTGTATACATTGTTAAATGGTTTAACCGTCTAATATTATTATTCTTGTACAGCCAGAATATTTTTTGGACGTATTTATTTATGTTGGACGTACATCAAATAATAAGAATTGATCAAACGACGCTACAAATTTCACAGATTAAAAAAAATACGAACATTAAATACAAACACAATGGATGAGAGTTATGGAGTCAACAAATGAAGTTAAAATGGTGCATTCTGGGAAGCATTCATATTAAAGCAAACTACCAGATTCATTCGTAAATAAGTTTATCTATTAAACACGTTTGATGTATTTGTACGGAACACGGTACAAATATTGTAGTCCATACTTTGTGGGTCACGTACAAAATGTTCTTTAGCATGTCTTCTCAATAAAATGTATAAATGTAAACTTTATAATAGAATTCAAAGTTTTACTCAAATAACGCAAGTTTTTACAGTTTATAAATATCTGTCTCTTTCTCTAGTTATGACGGGCGTTCCTGTGTCCTGCTACAGCGGTTCTGCACCTGCGATGTTCACCAGTAAGATCAGAAAACCCACACGTCTACAACCAGATTATTTGTGTTTAACGCCCATAACTAATTCTCTTTAAATCTCACTGGTATTCATCAACACACATAAGATCAGAAGCTGCATGTTTGTTTCGAACCTTCAGCTTAAAATTCATTTTTTTCTTAATTCCTTACTAGTGGGATTTGCTTTGACTAACATATTTTTGCAACACAATCACGCAGCGACCACAAAACACACAGCACAAATCAACTGCATACGTATGTGTTAAGGAACATAAACAACACCCTAGCAACTGTGTAGCAACGCCCTGTCAACCCGCCTGGACACCCCAGCTAAACAAGAAAAGCAATAATTTCACCCAGCTGCATTTTTCGTGCATACGTGTCCTGTTTTATAGTCTTTTGTGGTTTCTATATTTGGTAAATTTACATCCTTTCAGATTCGGGTGTACAAACTGTCGGGTGTGCAGAAACTCACAGTAAACTGTTTAGCGCTGACACTTTCCCACAGCGTCCTTCACGCACGCCCGGACTTTCCTGCCCGTGACCAATCGCCTTTTGTAGCACGACCGCACACATGCGACCCCACGCCAAAACCAAGCACCCACGCCGATCCAGGATCGGCCAAAGTCCCGTTTGAACACACTACTGAACCCGCGGGCCGGTCTGGGATCGGCGAGGCGGCCCGTCGCAAACACAATACACCCGCATTCCTGCACAGCGGAGGGCGGAATCTCCTCTTCGGGTCTTTTGTTCTCCCTAATGAAAAGCCGGGCACTAAAAGCCCCCCTCTCCCTCTCTCCATCCATTCTGCCCCTCTCAAGAGACCGTAGACATGACGCCCTCAATGGAAATGACTTTTATAGACTTTTTTTCAGCTCATCTGCCTGTTAAGAGAAAGAGTCTTTTGAAGGGACATAATCAGATATGCTGAGAAGAGGGAATAATGTGGCCCAATGTCACATGGATCATTTGTCGCGGGTTGGAGGGTGCGTGGGTGGGGTTGAGGGTGATTCAACCCTTAATAGGGCGTTTAAGTGGAAACTATTTAGACTGAATGGTGACCAGAGAGCGTGACTAACCGTCTTACTCACGCCGCTGAAGGTGGCCCGTTGGGCGATTTGTCGAACAGATTAAAAAGGCATCGCTGAATGAGGTCGATTTTGTACGTTCACAGTATCAGGAAGGAGGATGAAACATAAACAGATATCTGAAGAGGAAGCTCAAATCTCTTTATAGTGTTTTCCGTTCGTCCCCAGATAACAAAAATAATGTCTTGTCAACATTCCTATAGAGTTATGCAAACATTATTTCTCAATGTTTAAAAAGCTCCACAAAGAATGTAAGAGTAACGTTTGTATAACATTTTAAGAACGTTGGATGACATCAAATATAAGATCAAATGCTCTTTTAAAGTTACAGCGAGAAAAATTGTATCACCCTCTAAAAATGTTTCCTGTCATTTGGGTCGTGGCTTCATTTATTGTGAATGAATTTTTAGGATTGTTCACCAAAAAATAAAAACTGTCATCATTTGTTCACCCTCATGTTGTTGGAATCCTTTATATGATTTATCACAGAAGAAAATACTTTGAGAAATCTTAATCTTCATAGAAGATGTTAAATTACGTTTTATTTTTGGGTGAAGTAACTATGTTGCACTTTATAAAGTTGACTTTGTTGACCTGAAAGATGTGCTTTGTGTCACATACTCGTCTCAGAGATGCTTTCCATCTTTTTCTGCAGAAGGAGTCGGCGGTGCGCTGTGGAGCCCAGCGTTGAGCTCCAGGCCTCGGGCGGGAATTCTACGCAGAGCCGTGTTCTCCGAAGAACAAAGACGAGAACTGGAGAAAACATTCCGTAGACAGAAATACATCAGCAAGACAGACCGCAACCGACTGGCAACAGACCTCTGTCTGAAAGAGACACAGGTGAGAAAAACGAAGTGTCGTTGAGAAAGTCATTTGTAAGATGCACACAGGTCTGATGAACTTGATGTGTTGGCTTCACAGGTGAAGATCTGGTTCCAGAACCGCAGGATGAAGTGGAGAAACTCTAGAGAAAAAGAGAGCACGTACACACGACTGCCAACAGATCAACTGATGGTGTGGAGTAAATCACAACCGGCGGACACACAACAACACACAACCCACCAGAGGAAACACACACACACCTGACATCTGCGGGATCACATGTGTACCTGACCATAGCCACAGCAGAGAGACATCAGATTCAACTGAACAGACTCTTTAATTCACAAAAACGTCAAGACGAACACTGTTTGTCCTTCTTGGTGTGAGATTTCTATTTTTTGGGTGCTGAAGGGGGTCGTTGAAACAGTGTTTTAAATAGTAATAATGCTGTATTATTGTGTGTAGCTGATCATTCGCCTTTTCCGATTATTGTAGAAAAGATGCTTTTTTGTGGATCCTTAATGGAAAAACATCTGCTGAAAGTGCCACATTTATTATGATTTCACATACAGTGGCCAAACAGACTGAGAGATCCCGTTTTACAAGAATTCAATGTAAAAGTCCTTAACATAAGCTGTTTATATTTCTGTTTCAACTACTTCTAGTGCAAAAATAGTATTAATGCATTAAAGTGACTTGTATATTTTTACAGTAAAACAAATTTACAATGAAACACAATTGGAGGTCTCTTAAAATAAATGTGAATTTATATTTTGCAAATAACCTTTATATATGGGTCAATGACGTATAATGACCAATGGTGTGACCAATAATATCAATAATTGTTTTGAATTAAAAATAAAATATATCATATTTTTGTGGCTGAAACATAAATCTAAATATTTTAAAAAGATTTATATACATTGTATGCGATTTATTAGAAAAGTAAGTTTATTAATGTTGTTGTTAACTCAAATGCAAATGGATATTTCTATACACTTTAAATACTAAAGATTTGTTAAAAAAAATTCAAATCAGAACCATTAAGCCCAGTCCCTAAAACACAATACTATAGCTCTTTTCATATTTAAATGCCTTTAAAAAGTAAAACGTGATTAATTCCTAACATGCATGAACTATGTATGAAAATGCTTAAGCTCTGCTTTGAGGGCGTGCCCAGAGGATTCCAATTTGAAGTTGGTGGGGAAAAGTGGCGAATCGGATTCCAAATACACAGCTTGTCCCGCCTCCCTAAAGTTCTCATTGGTCAACAGGTTTCTAGTAAGACGCAGTTGCAGCAGAGCACCGTCGAATCACCGCGTCTCTCACTTGAGTCCTATGACGCACCTGCCCCGTTAAAATTAAAGAACTCGCTGCGTTGTGTGATGGAGCGATGAAAGTAAAACAGTATCAGCGGTGTGAAATATTAAGACACACATTTATATATTGCAACAGTTGAAGGTAAAATAATTTAAAGTCTTTGGCAAAACCCATAGTGGGTACTATTGATCGCACTCGTTAATTCCCATGATGCACTGCGCCGAATGAATCCCCGCGTCTCGGCAGTGATGGCGCTCAGTGTGCGAATGTAAACATGCATTAGTGCACTACTTCAAGTGTACTAAATTGGCGAACAGTCAATAGTGCATAATGATTCATAAAAATACTGGTTTACATGACATAATGTTATGCAATTGCTTAAATTACATTGATTAGTTAAAGAAATGTAATGTTGTCATACTTGTTTATTTTTTTGTGTAAATGGGGGCGAGTTTGGAAACGATCTATTGTGTCTCATCCTTCCTTTACAGTCTCCCTGAGTTTTAATTCGCCTATTTATACTAGCCTTAGGTAGTGTTTTTGTGTTGGAATAGTATATACTTTTTAGTGCATGGCAAAAGAGATTGCAAGCATTGGGACATACTAACAGGAAGCGGATGTGGTGCTAGACAACATTGTGTCCAATAACTCTCAAACAAAAAAATCCAGCTCTTCTATCCATTAAGGCATTTATTCATTCATTATTTCGTATGATATGTTAAGTGTATACTTGTGTTTGTTAATTTAGTGACGCATCAGTTATATAATGTATTAATGCAGTGGAACGTCCCAATTCGCGTACTATCCGTCCTAAATAGTATTCGAGTATATATATATTTTTATTATGCTTTAGAAACAATTACAAAAGGCATTTCAATTTTACAATAACATTTCTAAGGAAAACAGAGCACAAATAAATAAACTTTATGTCCCAAATCATAGTATGCTGAAATGAGTATTCACAAAGTACCCGGATGGTCTACTGTTTCCGGTGAAAATTCGAAGTGTTAATCCATGGACACTTAACGGCTCATGTTACCCACAACTCACCGCGAGAGGGAGGAGTTTAGTGACGCTGCAGTGAATTAATACCACGTAAATAAAAGATTAATTTGCTAAATTAACAAATGTAAGTATACAGTATACATTACATTCAAAATAATAAATGAGTAAATACTTAAATGCAAGGAAGAGCTGTATTTTAATGTTCGTGACAGTTAAGGACAACAGTATCGCCAAGGCAACAACAGCCACTTCCGTTTCGAGTTAGTATGTTCCAGTGCGTGCACTAAGCACTAAAAAGTATATACTTTCCCAAAGCAAAAACAGTACATACTTTAAGAGCGTAGTAAGTAGGCGAATTGGGACAAATTCGTTCTGCGCTTCGATTTTTTACCGGAAGTAGTAGACCATCCGGGAATCTTTGGAATACTATTTTCAACATACTACGATTTTAAACATACTTATTCTACTTTCGAATACTATTAGGACTGATAGATGATTGGAAGGCAGCGTCTGTCATCTCATCTGACAGTTAGATCACGTGGTTTAAATTAACAGTGTTACTCATAAGATTACACGACCTTTTTCTGTCGGTTTATGTTCTAAAAAATAATTAAATATTACAAATAGTCTCCCTGATTTATGTTCAATCATATTAAATAATTTTAAAAACGCTTTAGCGCAACACTGCCGTATGTTTGAGTTTTATTCCACCAGAGGTCAGTGTTGCACAATAATAATAATATGACGCCTTTCACTGTTCATCATGTCTGCAACTATCAAATGTGCTTTATATTGTCATCATTACAGAATGACAGAGATATTCTCACAGGGTCCCATATGATTGTATTATGATTACAATGCTGTTTTGGCACAAACCACAGTTCTGAAAGTGATTTTGCAAGGTTACACAACAGAAAAAAACTGTTTCTGTAACCCACAGTTCAATACTGCAGACGCCAGCAGACGTCCATCAGTCACTCGCGGTGAGAAACAAACCCTCTGCTCAGGTGAGGCGAGATCAAAACACAGGTGCTGCCGCGAGCGACCCTTTATTTATTGCTGAAGCACAGGCTATTGCAGTTTATAAGAAGCATCTGTTATTTTGCTGTTGTTTTTAATAACACAAATGGGAAAAGGAAAAACTGGGACATTTTCGGAGCGTGTTTACGGCATTCTCCTCTCCGATGTCTCTCTTTATTTTTATAGAGTCTCCAGTGGCCGCTGCTGTCTGTAAGAGGATCCGTTCCAGGCCTAGATTGTGTTGGAATGATTTTATTTTCCTGGCACCATGTTTGGAAACGTTTCTTTTGGAAAAGATGGATTTCATGAGCTTTAGTACCGTCAGCCACAACATTACACGCACACACACACGTGATGCTTTATAGATGGTGACATTGAATGACCTCTGACCTCGGTTGTTCTTAAATTAAGTCTGAATATATTCTGAACGTTTCCGTTTGGCATTGCACGTGAGAAATAAAACATACAGGATTGACGTGTTTTATTATCAGTGCATAGAGATTTGATCCTACGTTTAATAAAATACACAACGGCAGACGCTCGTGTCCGATAACCTTTGAATTGCCGTCAATCCGAAACGTTTCTCTCCAGACAATTGCATATGGGTGGACCAGAGATATTAGAAAACTTGCAATAAATTATTCTGTCTGCACATCTCCAACCCACCAGCTGTCTCACATCTGAGGTGATGTTACATTCTCACTTCTCTCATATATTACATGTGGGCAATAGATTCGGTATGGAGATCAGACCCGGCACGGATCTCCGCTGACAGTTTTTATTGAAGACCTGTTTGGTCGTCTTTGAGTCTTCCTTCAGTTATTAAGGGATCCGGTGGGATTATTTGACAACGTGAGATGTTTCACAGACTGCAATGGCGGCTGGGTCTTAGATAAGACTTAACCGGTCATTCAGCAATACCGAACCGGCCACCAGGTCTGAGTAAAGCTCTTCTGTTAACAGCCAAACACCATTTGATGAACTGGGTGGGCTTTGGACAGCACTTGGAGAGGGTTTTCGTTTTATTAAATGTAAGAGAGACATCTAATTCTTTTTTAAATAGCAGAACCCAACGCACCGCAGCTCCTTCACACGTCACAGAGATAGTGAATTGATTGTGTTGTATTTCTGTTGAATAAATGTTTGTTCACTAAAAGGTCATTGGCAGTGTAACAGTCTGTCGTGAAGTGAAGATTCTGGTACGGCGCTCACAGTGTGCCTCACTGATTTCAATGGCTGAAGTGTCTCTGCCCCGTTCAATTCAGAATAGAGCACTCTGGAGAAAAATCAATTCACAGTCTCCAAAACGTTTCGACCGAGCTGGACCGCTGCACACCGGCTCAAGAGAACTACACCAATGCCATGCATTACTCAAACCACCGGTTAAAACTAATCCGGTACATGCCTTTGTTAAAACAACATTGAATCTCTGTTCTGCTTTATATTCAGGCCAGGAAGAGAATGCCAGCGTTGAGAACATCCATTCACCGCACAGAGAGAGCAAAAATATAAATGATAAATAAGCAGTTAAATAGGTTTTGTGATAAAGCGACATTTCTAGGTCATTCCTTTATGAGAAGAAATCTAAAGCCATATGTTTGAAGTTGAAGCACCTTGTTGACGTATTGGCTAAAAAACATTAAAGTATATAAAAATATAGAAATAATACACATTTTATATAAATCTAACAAAAAAATTAAACAGTTATTAATTAATATCTTACTACTGTTACAAAAAATAAATAAAGTATACTGCTTCACTGATGATGTTTACTTTTACATACAGCGAACATAAACCCCTAAACGCGTTAGTGAGGCGTCCAAAATCTCGATGTCATCCCGTTTGACGCGTCTCATGCTCTCTCGCGTCGCGTCCAAATTCGCGTAGCGCGTCGAATGTATGGAAAGCCAGTTCGCCACCAGGGGGATTACGCGCTCCATCTCTCCATCCTCTCTCTCTCTCTCTCTCTCTCTCTCTCTCTCTCTCCTCATATGTGTGTAAGTCAAGGGGAAGCTGGTTTTCTTGCGCTGAGCAGAAGCTGGCTGTTGGATCGGATCTGCAGTCGATGCGCGGCGGTGCGCACTAACCACCTGTACCGTATCTTTCTTCGGATTATTCTCTGGCGTTCACAGAATCTAATGATGCCGTTCTCATGCTCTCATCCTTTGGGAATGTTTAAATGAAGAAAAGCCCCGTTTTACATGTGACCGTTTCTGTGCGCCTTTTCGGGGACTGTTACAACATGGACTAATTGTACTCATCACCATGGGATTATTGCAGTTGTTTCTTGCGTTATTTTGCGTGGCGGCAGGTAGGCTGACATACGGCCATCAGTTTTTCTGTGTCGAGACGTTGATTTTTAATAGAGATGTGTGTTTAAGTGCTTTCTTTAAAGCCCTGCAGCTCTACGCGTCTGTGATCGCTGTTGTATTGATGCGCGTTCACTGACAGTACAGAAGATGCGCTGCGAAGTGTTGCATGTTTCTTTTACGCGAGGAATATGTTCGCATGTTTGGACGCCATTCGTTGTGCTTGTTATATCTTTTACAATAATCACATTAACATGTTAAATCAAGCCAACGAGGTTTTCTTGGGAACCCTGGAAATGATTCAAACTTAAATAGTCAGAGAGAGTTATTAAAATGTCTATGGTTGATATACATTATTCTAGTCTTCTTGTTCCTTGTCAGTGCAACCCTTTTAATAAATCAAGGTCATGGACATACATTGACACATTATGTAGAAAGGTTGAATATCTCACCTGAAAACTGCAGACATGATTTCTGTTGTAATGATCTTTATATCGTGATTGTGTTGAAGTTGCTGCGTATGGAGTGGATCCAGCTGTTCGGATCAGCGTGTTCCAGGAGTTCAGCCCAGCAGATGGTTTTGCTGGAGTAACGCAGGTGCAGGGCTTTCACGATGACACCAGAGCTTTCCTTTTCCAAGGTAAAACCAACTCAACTTCTCCGTGCCATATGGCTGTCAATCATAAAACAAAGTGGGACAGAATGCTGGTTATTGTAGCCACAATATTGATTTTGGTATTGACTGTTGGCCGCAGGTGTCCTCTGAGATCTCAACTCCTTGCTATACAGTAATAATGCTTCTACCTAAATTGACAGTCAAGTATTGTAGTTGCATTGCATCTGAATGCCTTTTGGAGGGTTGTAGACTGTTTAAATGCTGAAACATGTGTTTGTGAAGTACGTTTTCTATGTAAAAAACATCCACCAACGTCTCTAACGCAACAGCTGCAGAAGTGTGTTTGTTTGTGTCTCCTCTCCAAGGGCTGAATGGACCCTCAAGGGGCCTCTGACTATTGAGAGCCTCTTTGGAAACAAAAGGGGGCCGTGGTTCTTTATTGAAAGAGATGCGGAAGAATAATAGGACACATAATCAGATTAGTCCTATGACAATTCACCGAAAATCTCCAGTGAATTTTAGTATTGACAAATAACGGCCTATTTAAAAATGTTATGAGGCAACAAGTCGCAACGTTTGGACATTGTGAGTTTAGCAATTCAGAGTTTGGTTTTGTGAGTTCGCTTTGACAGTGCAGTTGTTCCAATGAGGAATATACAGCTGGAATAAACACAGTGACTGCAGTTGTGTAACTTTTAACTGGAGTGCATGGTGCAATCCGTGAGTTACGCAATAAGTGTTTATACTTCTGTCCTGAAACCGTTTTGCAGAAGTCTTGTTGGAAGTCTACACGGCGCAATTTTTACTTAAAAACACACATCGCCAACTACTATTCTGGGATAAAAAATAAAGCACTTTTGTTGTTTTTTATGGCTGTTCAACGATTAATCGCGATTAATCGCATCCAGAATAAAAATGTGCGTTTACATAATATGTACATTACATAGTACTGTGCATATAAATTTTGTCTTTATAAACGCACGAACATGTATACAATCATGAAAAATATACAAATTATCATAATACATATAATAAAAAATAACAATAATTATTATATTAATCAATTATAATAAATATTGCCTATACATTTTTATTTACATTTTTAATTTCATTATAATTTATATTTAAATATATAAATGCAAATATTTCCTAATATTTGTGCACAGTACACACACATACAGTATATGATGTAAACACAAAGTTTTATTCTGGATGCGATTAATCGTGATTAATCATTGAACAGCTGGTACAACAAAGATAGAAATAGTTTCTTATCAACTCAAAAAAGGTGCTTTTATTGAACATTAACGTTGTGAAATGCGAACTTCTGTACCGCTAATAGCAAGCAATAGTAAAGTCATGATTCTTTTACAAAGCATTTCTAGGTTTTAGAAGGTTGTTGTGATTTCTGCCGTAGTCTCGCATGTGTCTCGGCTCACCTGAGCTCATTAGATCTGAGATCAGACGCTTTGCCATCGGCCAGAAGAGAATGGAAGACAGATAATGTGATTTAATCAATTCACTCGTTTTATCTCTCTCTCTCCGTCTGTGAAGACGGTGTGTCTTTGTCTCCATGCCTTTTTTAACATGCATAAACATTCCCTCCAGACTTTTATTGTTGCTGGAAATCATCTCGGATGTTTGCACACCTACACAGTAAACTCCCGGCGTGTTCATAGTGGCATCATTACAGACATTACCGGGTGTATTTCTTGTCGGAGAGCCGGTGAAAAACGCTCTAAGTGACACTGGGTAGGCCATCGAGAGCAGCGGGTAAAATCTGAGAGCCGCGGGCTGTAGCGTCCTCCTCTAATTGGGACAGCAGGGCATTCAGCTGCAGCGAGTCTGAGATTTACACCAGAGAACGGATGTTTGTGTGTCTGCTGCCGGTTTAGAGATGATGCGCCTCGCAACGATTTTACGTTGGTGAATCTTAAACACGGCGAGATGAATGTTTCACTGGGCAGAAGTTGCTTTTGTCACAGCACAGGAGATTTGATAGAGACGTTAATTGGGCGTAGAAGAAAAACGTCAGGCTTGATTTTATCCAGCTGGAATTGATCGTGTTGTGAAAAGCGTCTCTCTATATGACTCTCTTTGGATTCATGGAAACAGATGCATTCTTTGTAACCGGGAGTTTGTGTTGGGAATGTAAACAGCATTGATGTCGATTTGATTTTAACTTTGTAGAAAATAGACAAAGCATGTCATTTCTTGTGTCTTTACAGTTTCATGTTTTACAAGATTACGAAAAGCGCTTTAGAAGTAAAACTAACTAGCGTTTCTTTGATCGATGTTGAAAGATGATTCAAAAGAAAGGTTTGAGTTCGTATCGACGTCTGTTTGGTATCTTTAGCAAATCTGAACACCGTATGAGACGTTGATGAGAAACTCCTGGTTTGGCCTTTTTCACAGGATTCAAATCTGAAAACATTCTTCAAGTCTTTTTTTCAAGACTTCAAGTCGCCTTAGATCTCGTTGGTGATTCGCCGATGTGTTTATGTCGTCGTGAAAGATTCATCGTGTGTAGTTCTTCGACCCGTGTGAGCTCAGGGGACGTGAGATGTGTCCACTCTCGTTTCAAAGTCTCCGAGCCACCCAGCTGTCTGGGAGACGGGTCTGAACCGCAGACGGGGGTTGCGGAGCGTCCCAGCGGAACTGAAGGTGCCCTTGACCAGCCACTGGATTCTCTTCTGGAGGAGAAACTCCTCGGCGTATGTGACAGCGCTGTCATCCGCTGTCAGAGCTTCTGGAAAGATGTTCTGCTTTTATTATTAATGCATGGCAGTATCACAGAGGAGATTCTGCTCAGCTGGTGTTTTACATTTGAGCTTAGCTGAACTCGCAAGCACAGAACGCATAGAGATCTTCAATAATATTGACTATTGATCGCAGACTTGACAAATCTGAGCTCACTTTGAGACACTGTTGACGTCTCTTCTCAAACTCTAATGACGTTTCTGAGACGTCTGAGTCTTTTTCTAAGGAGAAAGATCTGAGACGCAGACGAGACTTAAGCTCTCCATTTGCTCTCCGTTGAATCTCATTGATGTCAAGTGCGGTTGTCACGATTATAGAATTTGGCTGACGATTAATTGCCTAGTAAATAATTGCGATTATGGCAACTAATAATCTGTTTAAAGGCTTTTACAATTACAACGATTAATTACAAATAACAAAGAAATGTGAAAATTCTGTAAATAACTATCAACATCCCCTATAAAGTGACCCTAACAGTAAATACTGAGATGTGAGGATGATGTCGTCTTATACACAGCAAAAATGAGAGAAAGGTCAAACTAAATTCAAGTTTATTTTTCTCACCCCATTGGCAGATTTTGTTGCTTGTTTTTACCATAAACTTACTATAAGTTACCATAAACTTATTATAAGTTTCTCCTTAAAAATAAACTAAATATCTTTGGTCACCTTTCTTGTCAAGAAATTGCATCTTGATTTAGGAATGTTTAGATATTTGTACTACAAAAAAAGACAAAAACACGTAGTAGGAACGTCGTTTTTTGCAGTGTAGATGCAGCAAATCTGGAATCACTTTAATAAAACTAATAACCACAAAAAATACAAATCCGATACAACTTGAATGATGAAGAAATGTCATTCGAACGTAACAGTGAGTGGAGATCAAGGACGGTGGATGTAAAATTCTTTAGTTTTCTAATGATTATTTACAATAATTGCGGTTATCTGAAATAATTGCGATTATGTCAGACAATTGGGATGAGACGATTATTTATTTATTGTGACTGCCCAATGAATCGAGATATTAAAGAGATCTCATCTGTGATTTTTCTTTCTTATATGGACTTTAAGGCCTTAACATGCACGACTGCATGCGAAATCACAAGGCATCTATGCGACGCATGCTTATATTGCATTACGAATTGCGTCCCGACAAGCAGCGCCGTGTGAAACGGAGTTTGCATGGCTTGAAGCGGATGCGCTCGAGTGTCTCGGCCCAGAAATATCTGAGAAATCTCTGTTTCTATTTTAGGAGCTTCAGATCATTTTATGTTTATGGCTCTCAGCCAGGTGTGTGTTTTAAAACCAGCGGTAATAAAATACTGAAGGATGTGGAAATTGAGAGCCTGTTTACCCGCGGGGAAAACCAACATCCGTTCTGATGCATCCGAGCGCTCCTTTGTTCTAAAGCATCGAATCTGTCCTGCGGATAAGATTAAGACCGGCGCGCTGATTCCAGTGCAGGACCCTGAGAGAACTGCTTCTCAGGTTTCTCATGATGCTCCTGAAGCGTTTGACTTCTCTCGTTGTTTTTTAAAGAACCATGCGGCGCACATATTGTTTTTCACAGCTGAATATTATGATGAGCACGTTATCAGGATAGTACATGTGGTTGAAAACCTCTTTCTTCAATTGAACGCATCAGAAGATATTTCGAGAAATGTCTGGGTGGTTTTGTGTTCGTACATCCGAAGTCTGTGTTATTTGGTTATCAACATCCTTCGTAATGTTGTTCTTTTAGAGGGATTGATAAAATCGGTTTCCCAATAGTCAGCTTTGGAGCGACATGAGGACGAGTCAATCCTGACAGAACCTTCGTTTTTAACTCAACTGTTCCTCTTAGTCATTGACTAGCAGGGGGGCGAGGCAGCGACCCTCGTTGTCACACACAGCCCAGATGTCTTTCCGCTGCTCAGAGAAATCAGCACTAAATCATTTGAAAGATTCACCTCTGCTCGCTCGAGCGCCTCGCATTAGATCCGAGCGCTCTCTGTAACGAGAAACGCAGGCCGGCGAGAGCAGGTGGTCGCCCTCCCCGCGTCTCCTGCAGAGGAACTATTGATTCAAACGCACTGCGGCTGACCTGCCGAGGAAATCATCGACCGTCCGTCTGAGTCGGGTGTGGTCGGAGCCGTATGTGGCGAGCCGTTTCTATGGAGACCCGGGGTTTGGCAACAGGCGGAGGAAATCCCGAGCATCAAAGTCTCTCCCGCGGAGACCCGGTCGAGTTTGAGTGATGAAAGAGCCGCCTCTCATCTAGCTTAAGAGGGTTCGAGCGGGACACGGCGGCCCCGCTGGGAATTAAAGGGCAACGGCGGGGAACAAAAACACGATACTTTCCGGTTACTTGGATTGAGATAATCGCACCGCAATTAAGTCGCGATTTTCCCGGCGGTTTCAAAGCGCAAATATTAATTCACAATGCATTATTAATGAATTAAATAACAGAAACGTTTGGCTGGGGTTTGAGGTGTCCGGTACCCATAAGAATGACAAATCACAGATCTCTTTAATAACTCATTTTTTTCTCATAGACATGAAGGTTAATGGAAAGTGATGGAAACGTTTACTTAAAGGGACAGTCACCCAAAAATTAAAATGCTGTCATCACTTACTCGCCCTCAGATTGTTCCAAACTTGTTTTAATTAATTTGTTCTGCGGAACACAAAGGAAGATATTTAGATAAATGACATTGTTGACTGGTAGGAAAAATTGGTAGTCAAAGGTGCTCCAGAACTGTTTGCTTAACAAAATTCTTTAAATATCTTGTTTTGTGTTCAACAGAACAAAAAAAATATATAATAGTTTAAGGCCTTAACATTCTACCGTGGTAGTAACTGATGTCCCAGACCTGAAATCTGCAAACATTCTACTAAATATCTTTCAGAACAAAGAAATGTTTACAGGTTTGGAGCAACTCAAGGGTGAGTAAATGATGACAGAATTTTTCATTTTGAGTGAACTTTCCCTTTAAGTCTCATCCATGTCTCAGATATTTCTCCTGAGAAAAAGAGTCAGAAACCTGACTAACGTGTCTGTCATAAGAGTTTGAGAAGAGATGTCAACAATGTGTCAAACTGAGCTCAGATTTTTCTCGTCTCTACTCAAAAGTCAATATTACTGAAGATCTCGAGATGAACTCAAACATTTCTCATCACATTGATGTATTCAAGCAATCATCTCAATAGTTTGTTTTTTTATTTGCGAAGAAACATCTGAGACTAAGTTGATACTTAAATGAAACACAACTGAGATATCCATCAAATCTCATGAGCCATGGATGAGAAATATCTCAAAATAACATTTTCCTCTGAAAATAATTCATTAGATTCTTACCGAAAGTTTTAATGGAGACCAAATCGAGTCTCTGTAAAGAGAAAGACCCGAGAGATCTCCTCCAGGAGACGTCTCAACTATCTCTCAAATTCTACATTTTCCAAAAAAACAAAGATTGCAGAATTCCATACGAACTCAAAAATTTCTCATGAAATGTGCAAATGATCTCCGTTACACAATCCACTTTATATTCAGTACACTTTAACGTAAACCGACTATTTAGTAACTGTATACCTCCAAAAGGTATTTTAAGAAACATTGAAGACGATATTGATACTTCAGTGAAGTATAATTGAGAGGATCATCAGTAAAACAGATCAAATGTTCCTCACGGCGGTGAATCATCACGTTTATGATGGCAGAATGGAAACGCTTCTCTGTGGAAGATGGTCCACGTGTCTTCATTAGACACTCTTGTGTGAATATTGTAAGTGTGTCACGGGCTCCCGCTGCAGCGTCTCAGATGTTTGATGCGATTGCTTCGGAGAGATCTGATCATTTATTGATGCCTCCATTAAAGAGCGTCAGACACGTGTTTGTGGAGGCGGAACCGTACAAGCCTGCGAACACACTTTTCCATCAGTCGTAGAAATGATTGTGTATCCGTCAGACGGAGAGTTAATAACGGAAGACTGTAAACATCATCTCACGATTTTGATATTACTTGTAGGTTTTTGATTAAGACTCGCGTGTTCGCTGCTCATTTGACTGAAATTTCAATTTTCAATGTCAGCTTATGTGTGTGCCGTTCTTCACAATACACAGAAACGCCGTGTTCTCCCAAACCTACTTTAATATGCATTACTGGATTATGATGATTTGTGTTTTGTTATTTGTGCACAGTGTTGTGTTTATCTCTGTTTGACAGCTGTCTGAGAGAGATGATGAGGCTGTGTGACTCTGTGATTGTCTGCGTGTTCATGTCGAACGTTGATGAATTTGTTTGTCGCAGGCTCGTCCCGAAGCGTCAGGGTCCCGGATGACGCCGCAGCTCACATGCTTCAGAAACTCAGAGGAAAGAGCGAATTCACCATCGCACTGACGCTCAAACAGGACAAACTCAATTCTGGAGTCATACTGTCCATCCATCGAGGAGAACAAAGGTGAGATCACACACAAACACACACATACACAGATGCATACACACAGATGCATATACACACACGACGCACAAACACACACACAGATGCATGCTTGCATACAAACCTTCTGTCTGTCTCGCACACAGACACACACATACACATAGATGCATACTTGGAGACGTTCTCTCTCTATCTCTCTCTCTCTCTCTCTCTCTATTTCACTCCCTCACTCACTTACCTCACACACACACATAGATGCACACTTGCAGACATTCTCTCTCTCTCTCTCACTCACTCACTCACTCACTAACCTCACACACACACACACACACACACCATATATCTGTTGGTCACAGTTAATGTTCACACAAATGCTCATTATACAGTTCAGTGAAGTGGGAAGGTCACAGTTTCACAGAGGTGTGTATATACATTACATTATATTTATATTTATGCAAAGAGGCTTTTATACTTTGCATGAAGTGACTTACAGGCCTGTTATGCTTGGTGTTTATTAACAGTAGATGCATTCACTGAGATTCAGCTCATGTGTGTCCCTGACATCACAACACAGATCTAACATGACGACTTTACCAAAATGCTTCATGAGACGAAGAGGTCTTGCATTGACATTTATAATATTCATTTGTCTTTAGTAACAGAAGACGAGGGAAACGTTTTCTTCTCTCATCCAATAACTGATAAATGTATTTAGTTTTAATTTGCTTGATTATATGAATAGTTGCTTTGTATATTTTCTGTGTACTTTTGTGTTTTGTTGCCATGTTTGACCCACCGGATAAGAAGCACAGCTGTGTAGAACCATTAGAATGATGCCTCACAGTCTTTGCTTTTAATTTCTTAATATATGGTAAAGGAAGATGAATTAAGAGGAGAATGATTTCCCCGGAGTAGCTTTCGTCTGTCCGGTTGAGGTTAGACCGTCGAGTGGCAGTGAGCTCAGTGTTGTTTCCCTGTGGCCGTGCAGATCATCATTAACTTCTGTCTGTGCTGCGGCCACGTCTGCCCGTCCCTGAAGACTGATTAGAAGTTTCTTTCTCTCACGGCTGAAAGTGAGAGCAGCGCTCAGCAGAAATGATAAAAAGTCTCTCGTGTTCACGAGTAAGACTATTTAAACATCTTCAACTCGATATAAAAAGTAACTCAAGACCTGCCGGACATTTTTTTTGAGAGCCATTATGTTTAGTTTCCATTTATAAGTGTGTAACTGGTTTTATTAAAGACCCAAGAAACAAAAATACATTCAACATTTAAGGCCACGTTTACACAATTTGCTTTTAAAAAAGTTATCAAAACAGCGTTTACATGGATCCAGGAAAACAGATGAAAACGCTGTAGTATGCACGCTAGGCCAGTGAGTAGTGATGTTGTTGTGTAAAGAAACAGGACTTGCCTTGGCACACAAACATGCACAGTTATAAAGCAAAAGTGCTTTTTAATTCCGTTGGTTTGACGTATATGTGTGTTTAAAGTCTGGTGAATGTAAATAGTGTGTCTACGCTGCTCTTATTGGTGCAGAAAATCCACATTTCGCTGGGGACACGTTAATACATAGTCGAGCATCGAGCGATTACACTACGGGAAGCCGCCATATTGTTTTGGCTATACTCGCACGACTGAACACGTAAGATGCATGCACGTGACGTCATCATTTTGCGGAAGTCAATGGGGTTCATTCTTCAAAATATCTAGTGTTCTGAAGGAAAAAATAACCTCATACAGGTTTAAAATGACACGAAGATGAATAAATGATTCTACAACTTGACTATCTTGGTCGTGTCAGTAATATTATTGTGTGTATTTGTGATGAAACCGTATTTTTCCGTTGGTCTCAAAATCTTGGATCTTTGGGATTTTTCTGCATCCGTTTGGGCTCATATCTGGATCTGAATTCAGGCCGATTCTCCAGCGAAGCTCCACTTTTATTGCACTCAATTTCCAGGCGAGATGCTTTATAGAGTCAGGAAGAGGAGGAGGTTTCAGGCTCTGTGCATCAAGTGTACTTTGTAGATAAAGGTCCTCGCACTCCCTTCCTTTTCAATAGAAACAGCGTGTGTTATAACAAGGCGAAGACAACAGCACCACTGGGGCGTCCTCGCTGTAATTGTGCTCGCTGAACTGCATTTATGAACTCGACGCATAATAGCGACTTCGCCAAAGATGTTAATTGCATTGTACGGCGGGTCGATGAAGCAGGTGGGTTTGACGCGGGCCGACGCGGATGCTATTGATATTCTCTTTCTTTGCAGCCACGCTAGAAGTGCACGGCGATGGGAAGAGAACTCATTACGTCCGTGTTTGTAGATAAATCAAAACCTGCGTATCTGTAATTGGCTTCTGCGGAATAATGCGATGGTGTGTGAGGGATTTTTGTGTGAATGGAGGAAATAAAAATTGCTGGACATCTGATGAGTTTGCTGGCAGCTTTGACCCATTAATGTTTCTCCTTTGAGTAAAACTAACCGGCAGAGCGCATGAATTGTAGTGCCAAAGTGCTTTAACTCGTCTTTATCTGCGTCGCTGCACTACACAATAAATGATGCTGTAGCTTCAGGTGCGAGTTTGAGTTTTAATTCATTTTAAATGATCCAAGTTTTAGTATTTACTAGAGTAAACTGTACATTGTGGTACATTCTGGTAGTTACAGCACATTGTTAATATAGATTGGATTGTTCTTTATTAATTTATATGTCACAGCAGCACATACCAGACGATATATTATAAGTAAACAAACTAATAGAAAAAATTTAATAAGAAAAATAATGTTTTTTATTGTTTTATTGTGTTAGTTAGCTGTATTTGTTGTTATTATTGCTTTAATCAAAACAAACCAGCTGCATTTTGATTGATATTAATTGGAACGCACAATGAAAAACTATCTAATTTTGGAACCAAACTCAACAAGGTTTTAACAAAGCCAGAAATACTGTTCATTACCTATTCACCGTGTTATAATTTAATAATTAATTTAATTAATTCCGACTGTCAGTGGATTCAATAATTTTGTCGACTGAATCACACGCTCTGCTGATGTTACACATTCATTTCAAATTGTTTATTTTTTGTTATTTGTTGAAATTGAGAAAAGCTACGAAAAATGTGTAGTTGTGTTTTTTTTCATAATGGTTAAATTAGCATGCGGTTTCTTCTGTGCTTTTAATTGTTAATGTTCATAAAATGTGTTTCATGTGTAGGCGGTGCAGACGCTTCGAGATTAAATTGCTTAGATGACAGAGGTTAGGATTGTGCAGTTCATCGCACTTAATCAATAATGGAGGAACAAAAAAATACTTGGGTAAACCTTATTCTGTTTTGCAAGGATCGTTTCGTTATAAAATCACAAATTCATGTATTTTTATTTTATACACTTTTTTTACTGAATCCACTGTTTGAAAAACAAATTAATTAATTTATCTATTTTATTTGTTTCAATAAATACATGTTGTTTCCAAAGTCAATGTAAAGTCATGTTAAATAATTGTGTTCTCAATATCGGCCAATTGTGACAATTTGTGTAATATTCAAGCAGTATTACTTGTAAGAGAATTTATTGATTTATTGTTTTTGAGTTATCATTACTTAATTTTCATGAACTGTGTTTATTGTTCTCCTGTCATACTGTAGTTTGTTACTGTGTATTGTTTATTGTTATTATTCATCATGGTTTGTCCTTTATAGTATGTTGCTTGTCTTTAGGTCTTTCTTGAGAGGAATGAACACAATAAGTAAAGATCTTGAGTGGGTCACGGGACGCTTTTCTAGTTAAATAACTTCGTATTCTTTCAGTCCCTTTAATTCTTTCAATAAAAGTTCTGGGGGTTATCTTTTATTTGTGGAGCATGGCTTCCTCTAGACGTCTCATATGGACTGCGGTCAGCTCCGGTGTGTTTGTGTGCCGGGATGGACATCTCTGGGGATATTGTTATGGAGGGTGTTTGGAAAGGTAGATGGAGGAATTTCAGGTGGTCGGAGACGTGTGCGGGTCTCTCCCGCTGCTCTGCCTCCGGGCGGGAATTCTGCACGCTTTATTTGCGGATGCTGCAGAATTTTGCAGCTCTGCTCTTCTTCTAATGGCCTGTTCTTCTGTGAGACATCCAGCTGTGACCTCTGCCAGCGCTGTCATGCTTACCAAGAACAAATTATAAAGAGACTCTTAGAAATGTGACTGACACTCATGCAAAATTCATCATCACAGTGCTAAAGTGAAGGGATGGTTGCCAAGGTGTTGATAGGCAGTTGCTAAGGTGTTCTGATGTTTTGTTTGACAAATTGCTGCATATATATATGGTATTTTAGTCTTTTTGCTTTGATTTTATTGAACTCTTGCTCTCTTCATTTCTCTCTCTCTCTCTCACTTTCCCTCTCTCTCTCTCTCTCTCTCTCTCTCTCTCCAGGTTGTTAGAGTTAGAGAGCAGCGGTCAGAAGAGCGAGGTGCGTCTTCACTTCCAGGTTAAAGGTCAACAGACGCACACTGAGATTTTGCCCTACGTGCTCGCAGACAACCAATGGCACAAAGTGTCGGTGACCATCAGCGCTTCACATGTTGTGCTCTTTGTGGACTGCAACAGGTACATCACTTAGTAGTGTGTATTACTGATGTCTTGAGTCATGTTAAATCCCACAACCAGTTGTTTTTCTGGAAGTTTAACAAGAAAACGGTTCATAAAAGAGCAATGTGCGCATGGCTTTTCTCTTCAGAATCTACGAGCGAGTCGTGCCGATTCCTCTCATGGAAATACCAGAAGACGCCTTGTTCTGGGTCGGCCAGAGGAACAGCGCTCACGGTCTGTTTAAGGTATCCAAAAAGTTTGCCAGCACTATAATGGACGTTAGACGTTATAACGAAGAGCACATGTGCTCCTCTCCTATATAGCACACATAGTTTAACTAATACATAGTTTGCTCATCTGCAATACGTCTCGGAGACGTCTGAACATCTGTAATACGTCTGCCAAAGATCTGGAGATCTGGACAACATCTGCTGTGTAAAAACATCTGCTAAACATCTTAGATAGAGCAGTTTTACGTACATTCTAAATCATGAACATCTTAAAGACGTCTTCTAGATGTCTACATGACATTTAATGGCAGAAGTCTCAGAGACGTATTGCAGCTGAGAAACTATGAATTTCAGATGTTTTCCAGATGTAAATGCAGTTTCTACTCTGTAGTTTGCGCATACAAATCACATATATTTGCGGATCTGTTTTGCGCACATCGTGTTCAAGATGATGTCAAATGGGTTCACTTTCATTTTTTCTCCTGGAACACTAAGAGAATCCTCTCCGAGCAGAATGCATTAAATCTAATAGACCACTGGAGTGGCCGTTTGCTCTTAATGAGAAATATTGATGTACGCTTTCAGATCAAAGGCACTATTACTCTTCGATTAACAACGATTCCACGCTTCCCTTTAATTTAACCAATCGCAGCGAGAGTGTGTGCGCGTTACTTGGCGGCGAAAGTAAATCACAATCCCAGTTCCTCTGAATACCGAGCGCTCACCTCGATCTCTCTCTCATTGCCGACCGCAGAAACCGGCATCGCCTTTTGAATTTATGGCTGGAAAATTGAAGAGGCAAGACAATTTCGAAAACAATTTCTCATAAGTCACGGCGCTCCACTCCTGCGAGGGCCAAAATAAACGCTTTCCGGGGGAGCGAGACCTGCCAGGTTGCCGTGGTTACAGAGCGTCTACCCGCGATGCCGCCGAGCGCCGCGTGGCCAAAGGACGGAGGCCGACCAAATTAAGACACATATGAAACAAATTCAATCTGTATCTGGTTGTTACGCTTATCAGAGCGGCCGCCACCGTTATTACGCTTCTGCCACCCACATCATTTCTTCTTTCCAATGCATATTATGTTCAATTACCAGCGAGCGTGGCCTGGCCCACCTCCTATTAAACCCGTGTGCGCACTGCCGGCTCGGATCGCCATGCTTGCATTCGGAGACGAGTCTCATCTGAGCTGCGTTCGGAGAGGAGGCGCGAACTACTTCACAGGGTTGTGGTTGCAGCGGCGTGTGCAAAGATGCGGGCTGACGTGTTTCCAAGATTTAAAGCGGTCGTGCTCCTGAGTTTATTTTTGACAACGTTTTACACATGTTTATTCGATCATATTGATTTTACCGCAACTTAAAATGTCAATGTTTCACAAACAACTGAGACTGAGAACTTCGACACCCCCTTCAAAAACATTCAGCATCACCCAAGATTTTTGTTTGTTCTTTCATAGATTTGAAGGGGGTGTCGAAGTTCTCAGTCTCAGTTGTTTGTGAAATTGTTTAGGAGAAAGTAGAAGCAAATGAGACACATCAAGAGGAAGGAGGTGTAGAACATTGATGAGAAATGTTTCAGCTGATATCGAGATCTTCAATATTATTGACTTTTGATCACCAATCTGAGCTCAGTTTGACACATTGTTGACATCTTGTAGAGCGTTCCCACCAAACACAACACCATCGCTTCATTCGCGCGTGAAATTCACTTCACAACAGATGCGAATTCGCATCATGGGAGGGGCTTCTGCCAGGCGGCTCCAGTCTCATATATATATATATATATATATATATAAAGCTCAAATTGAGTAACATTTTTAGTTTTTTTACAATTTACCAGATTGTCCGACCTCCTCACTTACTTTCTCCCAAGCAAAATCCGATTTATTCCTGTTTGGATAAAAGCAAGATGAATTGTACAGCTCCAGGTATCCACATACAGCAACGATGATTTTGTCCTCCATTGTTGTTTCGGATTTCTGCCTCCGCTCACAACGTCATAATCACGTCACTACTAGAGCAAGCTCCTGATTGGTTAACGCAGGGGCGAATTTTTGCCAAAGTTCAGATTTTTCAACTTGTATCATTCTCATAAATAACTCAAACTTAACGCTTCATTTGCATTTTGTGGGAACACACAGTCCGAGATCTCGTTTCCTCAGGAGAAATATCTGAGACGCAGATGAGACGCTCTCACTTTAATTTCATTGTTGTCTCGGAGAAATAATTGAGATATGAAAGAGATCCATCTGATCTGTGAGTGTTTTAAGTAAAATTCCATTTCTGAGAGAAGTGTTAAGGTTTAAGCAGGAGCGGCGGTGCTGATGGATGATGATGTTGTGTAAAGGTCACTTTTATCTCTGCCTTCATTCTCCGCTCTTATTTGTGTTTCCAGTCGACGCTCTCTGCCAAACAAATAAAAAAAGCCCTGAAATATCTAAAAGCCACAATTTCAGAATCTTCACCTTATTACCCACAAGGCCGTGCTGCCAGATGCTGTTGAAGTGTCGAGAGCACATTTGCAGCGTCAATCGCTTCAATACGCTGAGATGCGATTCTTTGAAAGTTACTTTAGCTCCAGTAAATCATTCGAGCAGCTCAAGGTCCCGCTTTACTTCGAGTGAAATGTGTTTAATGCAATGCTGCAAACTCCATTGATGTGTTTACAATACATGTTTCTCGTTGTGTTTTTGATTGTCAGGGTGTGATGCAGGACGTTCAGATTCTGGTGATGGCTCAGGGATACATCACGCAGTGCCCCGACCTCAACCGCAGTACGTCACATTCCTTCATCTTTTCATCATCGCTCAACTGTGATTCATCAAGAGGTAAATGATCTTGTGTGTGTTTGTTCTTCAGCCTGCCCGACCTGTAATGACTTTCACGGACTCGTGCAGAAGATCATGGAGCTTCAAGATATCTTGGCGAGAACCTCCAGCAAGGTAAACTCTGAGCGAAACGAAACACATTTGCTGCTCGATCTGTGTGATGTACATATTTTTATTCGCTTGATGAATTAATCGAGCAGATTTCCTTCAACATCTGGGTTGTATCTGCAATGTGAATTTGAAGAGGTGTTTTGCTGTCTTGGTTTTGTGATAACCCAATCCCATCTGTCAATGGCACAAAGCTTCATTGATGTGGAACAAACTAAATAATGCAGACAGTCAATCGCAGGTAATCGATCAGGGGTGCGTTTCCTGAAAGCGGCGTTAGCCAACTACGGTCGCAAGTTCTGTCGCTCCAGCATAGTTCAGCGATTCAAGGGTTTATTCTAGGGATGTGAATTGAAAAATCTATTATATGTGATGATTCAAGCCGGTTGAGATGTTATTTTAATTGCAATACATGATTTGAACATCAGGGGGCGCCAGGTATTTACTCGAAACTTGGAAAACGTGGATTTGCTGATATTTCTTAAATGTAAAAATATCCAATAAAAGCAGTTTGTTTATATTTAAGATACTTGTGTATTATTCACTATTTGATTTGGAATTTTTTGTTTTGTTATTTGACATGAAAGATATTTTTATTTCACAAAGAAAGGTGCAGCATTTGAGTAACAATAAAAGGGCAGTTGTTCATTTCTAAATGGTCTCAACTCATTTTGTAAAAATAAATGGTGATTGAATCGTATCATGAGATCAGTATCGTGAATCGCATCGCATCGTGAGCTAAGTGAATCGTTACATGCCTAGTTTATTCCGAAACAATCAATCCAACGATCAATTAAAAGTTGCGTTGTTGGAACTACAGGTCGAGAGCTTTGGTGAGAAGCATCGTTCCTTTTTATTATGACATGTAGACTTAAATGCATCGTACCTTTGAGCAATCTAAGCAAGCAACATGCAGTGCATTCTCTATCCATCATTCTAAATATATACAAATTTAATTTGACATCTTTTAGTTTTCTAAGAGAACAGAAGCGCTGTTTTTCGAAAAGTGCAATCCTACGTGCACTTGGACCTGGGGAATCCATGGGCGGCATGATGTATATAAAATAACAGATAACAAAAATTCTTTAAAATGCATTTTATGTTGTTTACAACAAGAATTTGACATTTATTTGATCTGAATGTATTTATTAGTAGACTTCGTTACTCAGACGAGCTGGAAAATGACCCTCGAATATACTTTATTTATTTTTACTAATCCGTTTTTGGATGTATTATAATGCTTTGTTTGTTAAATCTACTAAAGTTATGATAAGAAAATATAAATAACCACGTTACATCTTTCACACTTCATGAAAAGAAAGCATTGCCACATTTTTTGAAAGCGAACAGCCATGTTTTACAATCAGAATACATTAAAGCAGTCTAATATGTCATTTTATGTCATTTTTACAACTCAGATTAGTTTGTGGCAAGAATTGAGGAGTGAGATAACACTTTTTAAAATCATGTTTTTTATTAAGTTATCATCTTTTCATTGTGTTAGTTAGCAGTGATTTTGGAGTTATTTTGGCTTAAATCAAAACAAACCAACTGCATTAATTCAAATCCACAATAAAAAACAAGATTTTTGGAACCAAACTCTTCAAATATACATACTTTTGTAAGTTGCTGTGTACAAAAGTTTGCATTATTTTAATGAACAATATTACACTATAAACATATATATTTCTATTAAACTTGTTATTTACAGCACTCAGTATCAATATGTTTCAAATATGTTTTCCTGATTTTGGCCGTACAGTATAATGTCTCCTCATTCATCCCTCTGTTTCTCGTCTCTCTCTTGTGCACCAGCTGACTCTGGCCGAGGAGAAGATGAAAGGTTTGGATTCTTGTTATTGCGAGAGAACCTGCCGTGTGAAAGATGTGACCTACAGAGAAGATCAGACCTGGACGGACGGCTGCAGAAATTGCACATGCTCGGTGGGTCTGATGGACGTCATGACAGTATAAATGGTGGGATGCGAGATGTTCTTCTGTTGTGTGGTAGAGAAACCCCCGTCGTGTGTCACACAAACACAATAGTTCTGACGTCTGATCGGCTCTGTTGGGTTTGTTTGGCTCTGATGACTGTACATTATTCCTGACACAGGATTTCAGCCACACAGCCTCCTCTCATCTCACCTTTTATTGAGATGAGGAGAGAAGACACGTCGAGTATTTAGCGCCAATTAAAATACAGACGTTTATTATTCTTCATCACTGTCGATGTGTGTAATGAATTGATGTTTAAGGAATGAATCACTGATCTAGTGAGTGAGTGTCTGTGGGGTTTTGTTATAATGTCCAGCTGTCATTTATCCTTCAGGTCTAAAATGTACTCAAATGCATAATGTAGAATGCGGACACACAGCGATTCAGACTCAATTTCATGTGTAGTTGCTCTTGAAAACATGTTGGAGTAAATTTAATAATACAACACGTGAGGACATTAGTGTAAGCTGTCGTCCAGTAGTTTCTGCATTCGCTCGACTATGCTTAAGAACATTTACTATGACTACATCTAGTAAAATTCCTTGATTCTATAATGTGTTTGAATCTTACTATAGTAAATACTATAGTAAACTACACTATTTACTCAAGTTTTTACTTTTACTAAAATATTGCAGATGTTTATCCTTTTCCCCTTAATAACTACAGAATACAAGAAATATACTGTAAGTAAAATATTTTGTATTTCATGCTACATTTTCACAGTTTACTAAAGTAAATACTTGTATTTAGTCCTTTGGTGAGTTGAAGGCACAGTTCCCCCAAAATGAAATCATTCATCATATATTCGCCCTCAGATTGTTCCAAACCTGAATAAATGTATTTGTTCTGCTAAACACAAAAGAAGATATTTGTGAGAATGTCAGTGACCAAACGGATCTCATCCCCCATTCCCTGCCATAGGGAAAATAAATTATATGGAAGTCAATGGGGGTGAGATCTGTTTGGTTACTGACATACTTCCAAATATCTCTCTTTGTATTTAGCAGAACTTAGAGATTTATACAAATTTGGTCAATTTTGGGGTGAACTGTCCATTTAAAAAACATTTGCATGACCACCGTATTACATTTCGACAGTTTACTATAGTAAATACTGTACTCTAGTATTTGATCGTATAGTATATATAATATACTAAAATATGTGGGTGGTTTCATTATAGTAATAGTGTTGTTGCCTTAATTTTTTTTTTTTACAATTTTTACGATAAGTATCACAAATAATCTAAAGTTACTATAGTGAGAGGTTTTCGTCAACATAGTAACATGCCCGTGTTTACTGATGCCAGCGTCGTCTCATCATCATCTAGTCCTAGTCGTATAAAGGTCAATTTTTCGTCATGTGTTTGTAAACAAAATTAAGACAATCGTGCGCTTAGCATCACAACGTGTAAAATTCACGAGTAAATCATGTGACCATCTGTCCTGATAAAATCTTCATAATGCAGTTAACATCTACAAGCTGATGATGGTTTACGTCTCCTCAGCAGTCGTTCTGTCTAATAAAGTAGTGCACAAACAGACGACACGCAGATCTTCAGCCATTCAAATAGTTAATTGCACGGCGTCTCTGAGATCAAACACAACACAAAATTACACGCAGAAAAAACACGCAGCCTTGAAAACCATACAGTGAACACACACGGATGTGGATTCTGTGTCGTTTCACGTTGAAACATTTCCTCTCGTGATCTCTCATCTTTCTTTAACAGCCATTATAGATTCATCAGCTGATTTGAGATGAATATTTTGTCGAATGGAAAGTGACAGACAAAAGAAATCTGTCCTATCTTTAGACGTCCCTGAACATCTGTGACGGGCGCTCGCTGGTTCCCAGAGCTCCCGGTGTGTCCAAACAGACAGACGTTCAGACTGAGACACCAGTCCCACTGAAACCAGAAACAAGAACATTATCTCCTTTCAGCTCAAAGTCATGTCTGTCGGGGTTTAGAGAGAGAAACTCGTCCCGTTGTGATGTCCCGGAGCCTCGCAGATCGGTTCTGAGGATTAAATCTGGATCACTAACATGAAATTATAGTTCACATTGACCTGAAGTCTTGTTGGTAAAGTCTGGACGTGTTGCGCGTCTGTGTCAACTATGGAGAAAATAAACAAAGTGGTTTGTTCAGATGTTCGGATGTGAATTTATGAAATTAGAAAAGATTCATATCCGCCATCACTCGGTAAAGTTCCCAGACGTCTTTTCTTAGCAAAGTACGACATCAATTATTTGTTGAATAGTTCGTTTGTGTGTAGTTTGTTGAATATATTTGATTAGGATATGTGTGTGTTATGCTCTGAATTTGCTCCCTAAAGTGAAAGTTAACCCAAAAATTAAAATTCTGTCTTTTCTCGTGTCTTTTCAAACCTGTATGACGTTTGACACAAAAGAAGATATTTTGAAAAACAGCATCGACTTCCATTGTATGGACACATTTCTCAAAATATACTCTTTTGTGTTCTACTAAAGAAAGAGTCACATACAGGTTTACAAACACATGAGGGAATAAACGATGACAGGATTTTCATATTTTGTGTATATTTTGTGTTTTGTGTCAGAATGGAACAGTCCGGTGTGAGAAGATTTTGTGTCCCTCTCTCGACTGTCCTGATGGTACGATGGAGGCGTATGTGTCGGGAAGCTGCTGTAAAGAGTGTCAGTGTAAGTACGCACACATTTATTTTGGTATCTTCGTGGGGATTTGCCGTAGACTTCTGTGGTTTTTATACCGAGCCAATGATGTGTTCTATCATCTTCCCCTAAACCAAACTCTCTCACAGACCTTTCTGCATTTCACAGTTTCAAATAAACACGGTTTGGTTTGTTTAATAACAAATTCTTATCTTGGGGACCGCTGGCTGATGCACGCCGTGTATGAGATCTTAGCTTTACTATCCTTGTGGGGACCAAATAGGCACATACACACACTTCTCTGTGGGTGTGTTCTGTCACTCCTCAGTGCCAACAATAGCACTTTCCTCTTCACACACACACACACACACACACTCTTCACAGCCGCCTCCACAGGGTTGCTTGACGACTGACCACACGCCTGCGTTGCTAAGCTACATCCTCAAGTCTCCTCCAGAGGTGACAACCGGCACATTTGCATATTCAAATCAATTATTTATCAGCAGCCAATAACTCGCAGCCCCGCAAGGGTTATGCAAATGAAAATTTTGATCTTAAACATCTCAGCTACTTTATAGGCGAAACTACGTTTCCTTTATCGAGTAGAAATAAAATCACAGTTGTAATATTGTAACGTTTATTTCACCCCGGTGTACAATATTGAGAATTAAATGAGTGATAATTGAGCTCAGCTTCATTAACCCGCTCATTATCGTCTCGGCTTATTCATTAGTTTATAATCACAGAACCTGTTGAAGTGGAACTTTAGGCTTAAAGATGTGAGTCTGGTTTTGTTTGTGTCTTTATAATAAAGCTTAAGAGCCGAAAAACTTTAAAACAAAAAATGTAAATGTTGTCGAAGAAATAAACTGAAATAACTTTAAGGCAGGGGGGCACGGTGGCTTAGTGGTTAGCACGTTCGCCTCACACCTCCAGGGTTGGGGGTTCAATTCCCGCTTCCGACTTGTGTGTGGAGTTTGCATGTTCTCCCCGTGCCTCGGGGGTTTCCTCCGGGTACTCCGGTTTCCTCCTCTGGTCCAAAGACATGCATGGTAGGTTGATTGGCATCTCTGGAAAAAAATTGTCCGTTGGGTGTGAGTGCGTGAGTGAGTGTGTGTGCCCTGCGATGGGTTGGCACTCCATCCAGGGTGTATCCTGCCTTGATGCCCGATGACTCCTGAGATAGGCACAGGCTCCCCGTGACCCGAGGTAGTTCGGATAAGCGGTAGAAAATGGAATGGAATGGAACTTTAAGGCACTAAAATAAACAAAAAATTAAATAAATATGATTTTCAATAGGAACATAAAAATAAACAAATAAAAAGTAAAATGACAAAAACATAACAAATTTGCTATTTAAAAAAAAAAAATTAGAGCTAATTTAAAATATGAATAAAAGTGAAAAACAAAACTATTCTAACTCTAAGTCAAACAAATGGCACACGGAAAGTGAAATCTTAAAAAAATATTTAATAAAATAATTACATTTAATTACATTTAATTACAATTTAATTTAATTAAAATATATGATTAACTATACTTTATTTGAAACATAATACATATATTTCAACCATAATTAGCATTAAAAGAATATGAGTTGTCTGGTCTGGCTCATAGCTGCTTTCATCTCAATGCCGCACTGAAACATTAAAGATTAATTTCTGAATATTTGTTTCAATATTAAATCATTTAGTATTCTTTTCACACTCTTTTTATCAAATATCTACAAAGGATTTTTTGTCTGTGTTTGTGTTCGTCCGACAAAGGCTTTGCTTGAAAGTCTCTCATGAAAGTTGTGCCGTTCTTTACAGTTCATATCATGCAGAGAAACATATTCACACAAACCTGTAATGAAATGATGATGTGTTTATATAATGACTGCAGCTATTATTATGAAATACACTCATTATAATTATCGTTAAATATGTGTTTTAATACACAACAGCGGAACTGATTAAACACATGACAGAACTCACCATTTTCTACATACACAAACATTTCATATCATTCAACATATTGTGTATGAGATTTTTGTTTTGTGTATCCTTTTTGTCATATTTTATCTACGTCCATCGTTCTGTGTCAGATTCAGAGATGTCCTTTAACACACGGGTGTTGCTATACATGTTGTGATTTGTTTACACACACAATCACAGGAGAAATGTGTCAGTCTGAGGTGATAATGGCCGTCCTGGGAACAATTATCACTTCTACTTGTTTCTTGTTTGCTGCTCAGAGTCCAAATTTTCATTCGACAGCAGTTGTCATACTGATAAACATGCTGTAGTGTTTAGAGACTGTAACGCACATAATTAATGTTTAATTGTGATGTTTATGCTCACAGGTGTATGTGTGTGCGTTTAAACTCAGGCATGTGTGTCTGTTTGTGCACAGAAGTTTGTGTGTTTGTGCACAGATTTTAAATGTATTTGTGTTCAGGTCTGTGTGTGTGTTTTGCATAGGTGTGTGTTTGTCCATAGGTTTTTAAATGTATTTGTGTTCAGGTGTGTGTGTGTGTGTGTGTGTGTGTGTGTGTGTGTTTTGCATAGGTGTGTGTTTGTGCACAGATTTTAAATGTATTTGTGTTCAGGTGTGTGTGTGTGTGTGTGTGTATGTGTTTTGCATAAGTGTGTGTTTGTGCAAAGGTGTGTATCCGTATGCGCATCTGTGTCGGTGTGAAGGTTTGTGTGTCTGTTGTGTGTGCACCAATGTGTGTGTGTTTGTGCACAGGTTTTTGCATGTATTTGTGTTCAGGTGTGTTTGCACATTGGTGTGTACAGGTAATGTGTGTGTCAGTGTGTAGATGTGTGTGTCTTTTAGAAATTGAGTGTGTGTCTGTTTGCGTGCTGATGAGTGTGTGTTTCTGGATGGGTTGTGAATATAGTTGTGTCCAGGAGTGTAGTTGTGCAGGTGTGTGTGTTGATTTTTGTTTCTGAACATCTGTGTGTTTCCTTTTTTGTGTGGAGGTGTGTGTGTTTCTGCACAGTTGTGTGTTTGTGCAGGTGTGTGTGCACAAATGTGTGTATTTCTGCACAGTTGTGTGTGTTTCTGCTGAGATACCTGTGCACAGGTGTATGTTTGTGAACAGGTGTGTGTGTGTATTTTCACATGTGTTAGTGTGTTGTGAGTGTTTGTTGATGTTTGTTTTTGTGTCTCTGCAGCGATGTGTCTGTTTTCAGAGCAGATGTTGGTGGAAGGGGAGCGTCGTGCCGTGCATCATCCGAGCAGACCCTGTCAGCTGTTCGAGTGCAGGGTACGACTGATGTGTGCTGTGTGTAGATGTTTATGTGTTTGTGCTGCACTCTGTATAAAACTGAGTGATGTCATTTATAACTTTAAAAATCAGTACAAGAGTTTGTGTTTATACTAAACCGAATTTGTGTGTAAAAGCAGATGATAGAAATACATGACATGAGTCTGGCATTGAGGTCCAGATCAGGTTGATATTCTGTTGGTTTTTCAGGACCGAACGATGCACAGAGTTTCAAACGCTGAAGACTGTCCGGCGCTCACCTGCTCTGAATCTGAACAGCTGACCCTCACCGACCGATGCTGCAAAGTCTGCAGAGGTACATTCAAAGACAATCATTTCAGACATTATTAAAGCAGTAGTTCACTTCCAAAATAATGTTCATGATCATTTACTCACCTTCATGTCATCAAAGATGTTTATGTGTTTGTTTCTTTAGTGGAAAAGAAATGAAGGTTTTTGATGAAAATATTCCAGGATTTTTCTCCATATAGTGACTTCAATGGACTCCAAACGCTTGAAGGTCAAAATGACAGTTTCAGTGCAGCTTTAAAGGACTTTAAAACGATCGGCCATTTAAAAAAAAAAAAGTATATGCTTTATAAACACAAATGCTTGTCTTGCTCTGTTCTGCGCGTTCATGACTTCACAAAATACGTTATAACGTTGAAACGGTTACGCTTGACGTAGGCGGGAGTCAGTGTTTACAAGTTGAACGTGCAAGATTTCAATGTAATTACGTATAACGTGAAGTCATGAATGCACACACACACCTGTGCAGAAACACACACCTCTGCAAAGACAAGTTGAATGTGCAAGTTTCCACATAACTATGTATTTTGTGAAGTCACGAACGTGCATCGTAGAACAGAGCAAGACGAGCATTTGTGTTTATAAAGTAAATACATTTGTATTTTTTTAAATGATGGTTTCTCTAGATAAGATCTTTATTCATGGTCTGGTATGGTTTAAAGCTGCACTGAAACTGTCATTTTGACCTTCAAGCGTTTGGAGTCCATTGAAGTCACTATATGGAGAAAAATCCTGGAATATTTTCATCAAAAACCTTCATTTCTCTTCCACTAAAGAAACAAATACATAAACATCTTGGATGACATGGGAGTGAGTAAATGATCATGAACTTTTATTCTGAAAGTGAACTACTCCTTTAAAGACTTCTTTTTGAAGTGAGTTACGCTGACCTCTTACACCGTGGGTTAAAGGTCACGACTTCTGCTCGGAAGCCAACGTCTGCGCAGAGAACTCGGAGTGCATAAACCTAGACGCCGGAGCCGGCTGCAGCTGCAAGAACGGCTTCCGTCCCCTGCGCGAGGACGGCGCGTACTGCGAAGGTGAGTTGTCAATCAAACTCTTTCTTTGGGGGTCCGCCGATCTGTCCGACACTAGGTCATTGCGTTCTCATAATAACTGGACTTTTGGAAAATCTGGCAGAATAGCGTGTTGACATCAAGGTAGTGAATTAGAGATCACTAGATAGTCACGGTGCACAACTCGTGTAGGATTGAAACAACTCGTCTTTCATTGGCATTTTAATTGGCTGATATTGGTCACGGGTGTGAGTAAGTCATCAACGTCTCCCGTCCACCTTCCTCATCCTCTCAACGCCGAGCCGAGCTCCGGCTGGCCTACTTTTGTTGAATGTGTAATGACTGTGGCTGAGTTTCTGGGGACGCTGCGGCCCCCGTCACCTCCCCGCACATCAGTCGGGTCTCTAATGAAACCTGTTCATCTCGCCGGCTAAAAATAAACCCAGGAGATGTGTAGGAAGGATCCAGCCGCCGGCCGCCCCTCGCCTCACATGCACGGCTGGTCAGGTAATTATCAAAGAGCAGGAGAATATGAATAATTAAAGATGCTATCGGCTTAATATGAGCAAGCCGGACGGTTTTTCCTAAACGTGCCTGTGGGAATGCGTTGTGGATGCTCGAATGTGTTTTGAAACAAAGGTGAAATATGACGGAATTATGAAGAAATATAAGCCACGTGTAACCCAGAAATGTTAGCGGGTGAGACGGATTCAACGGCTGTGTCCCACTTCCAGAATAATTTGTCACCTTGTTCTTTTTCAACCTTGCTGGTTATAGGACGTAACACCTGGTGCCGAGGTTTCCATCATTAGAGGAGGATTTCTGCTCAGAGATTTTAAATGAAAGCGTTTGTAGAATTGATTTGTTTTGTGCAGATTTGGTTTGGCCAACATTGAATCTCAGTCAGATGGGTTGCATGGATATATATATCATAATATTTACATATTTGTTTGATCTTTTATTTTATTTGTAATCATTTATTTTTAATATGATTGATATGTTTATTTGATCATTTAAATATATACATTTATTTGACTATAAATTATTGTAAAATCGTGATGAGTGATTTATAATTCATAAAATAGTTTTTATTTTTGTTTAAATTTTTGTTTATACATATTTTTAAATATTTTTCATAATATATTTTAGTAATTTTCGTAGATACAGTATGTAGATTATTATATTTGTGTATGTTTTTTTATTAAACCTGCAATCTGTACTGATTTTTTGGTGGGTAAAAATGAACAAAAAATCAGTTTGGGGTAAGTCCATAAATCCATGTGTAAAACCGTAGACATTTATTAATGAATTTTTTAAATATTTTTTATGTATTTATAAATATTTTTTATAATTTAAATAAATTTATAATATATTGAAGTCATATACATATGCGTTTTTTACATTAGATTTTTAATAAACCTGCAATCTGTAAAGTTTTTTTGGTAAAAAAACAGAAATCTGTTTTTTGAGCAAATACATACGTACATCGATGTTGAAAATTGTACGCATATAGAAATGATTTATAATTTGAACTGTCGGTACGATCTCACAGAAAATAAAAACGTTAAATAAAATGAAGTTTTATGCTTGAAACAGAGATTGCGATAGAAAGTTAAAAGTTTTGCATCTGAGTTAATCCCTATTGTTAAATAATTTATATAAATAATATATTTTTTGTGTGCCATATTTGATCTTTTCCTTTCTTTATATTTAATTGTACATTATACATAATTATTTATAATTATTCCTCTACGTAAACAGACTTTCCTTTGAACCCATGACCTTGACCGTATAAAGCAACATGTTAAACAGAACTTCAGACGTCACCTTCCCCACCGTGTTTCTCATCAAACAAGATCGAAAATGGCGAAGCAACGTCGAAACCCTGAGGCGAAACATGGCAGGTCCCCGCCTCACCCCGTCATTGTCTCGCCGAGGTTTGGAGAGACGTTTCCCGTCTTCATTATGCAGGCAGAGAAGCGTTGAATATCTCTCAAGACGCGCGGCGTAGTTCTTTAGAGGCGTCATGAGCATTGGCGAGTTAAAAATAGAGCGAGTCTGTGCTGATGAGATCAGTCCTGTTTCAATATTTCATGTGAGAGGTGGAGTGGCACGGGCCCGTGGGAATACTCCAACCAGCGGGTTTCTCTTCCACGCCCGCTCGACTGGGGTAGAAAGCATGTTTTCGGTGTCTTCACGCTGGTTTGCCGTCTAACACAGGTTTCAATCAAACAGCGGATGAGATGGAGAGAGACTATGAACTCCAGATTGTTTTTATTATTGTAGAGGAATGGATTCTCAAACTGCTCTTCATTCAGTTCACATATTCAAAGATGACGGAAAATGCAGACGTGTATGACATGTTACCTCAACCAAAACACACATCACAGACATTTGCTTGTCATGTTTATAAAAGCTTCGGATTTCTAGACAACTGACCTTGAAGCTTTAGGGATTGAGTCTCAGATTTTACCGCAGTAATTTACACTGATTCCAGCCGTCTGTAAAGGAGCCGTATGGACTGTACAGCGTACACTGGTGTGATGGCAGGGTGAAGCCGGTGCTCAATGTCATTGGCCGGAGGTCTGAACGGAGAAATGTCGGCAGGTGATTGTGGGGTGATTCATACCGACTGTAAAAGTGCAGATGAATCTTAAATGTTATTACTGTAAATGAGATAAGAAGCGTGACGGCTGTGAACCTGATGCTGGGTTATTATCACGTGTTTCATTCACACGTTTATGTTTTTGCATTTGCACTCGATTTTCAATCAGGTTATAGTGCAAAAAAAACGACTTCACCCTGAGAAAAGTGTTATTGCTTCCTTCAGGGTTCACAAGATCTGATGGAGTTTTTAATTGCGTCTCATCGTGGTCTCAGATGCTTCTCCTTAGATTAACAAGAGAGATACATGAGGGTGTTATTGTGTAAATCCATGAGGTGTAAAGTGTGATGAGAAATGTTTGAGTTCACATTGAGATCTTCAATAATATTGACTTTTGATTGCAGACGAGACAAATCTGAGCTCAGTTTGACGCATTGTTGACATCTCTTCTCAAACTCTAAGGACAGACACATTCGTGAGATGGTGGTCTAGTGGGTTAAACCACTGAACTGGTAAATCAAAGGTTGCTGGTTGGATCCCAGCATCCACCACCAGTGTGTCCTTGAGCAAGACACTTTACTCCATGTTGCACCAGGGGGATTGTCCCTGTAATAAGTGCACTGTAAGTCGCTTTGGATAAAAGCGTCTGCCAAATGACTACCATTATTTGTGACATTTTTTTCTTAGGAGAAATAATAAGCACGTGTCCATTTGCTCTTCTTTAACCATCACTTATGTCTGCGAGAAATAATTGAGATATTGAAAAGATTGATTTGGGTAAACTTGATGATAAATGTTTGAGTTTATATTGAGATCTTCAATAAGATTGACTTTTGATTCCAGACGAGACAAATCTGAGCTCAGTTTGACACATTGTTGACGTCTCTAACTCTAACGACAGACACATTTGTGTGATTTCTGCCTCTTTTTCTCACGAGAAATATCTGAGACGCAGATGAGACTTAAGCTTCCATTGCTTTCCATTTCTTATTGTTGTCTGAAGAGAAATATAAGAGATCTCATCTGTCATTCTTCTTTGGCGTGGGTTAATTCAGACCTCATTGTACCAACATTTATTTTTATCATTAACTGTGAATAGAGAAAGATGCCACTGAGATGGTCCTCCAATCTCCTGCCGCTTCTCCACCGAACCTCTCGTGACTCTTCTGAATAAGCTGTAAATGACAATCGATTATGATCTGATATTGTTTGAGGGCTCTGCGCCCGTGATGAACGAGAGTCTCTCGTCCGTCCGTTCCCAAGCTCTCGCGGGACGCGCTCGCTCTGGTTTTCGTTTAGAGAGTGCTTTACAAGAGACAAAACAATTCATTAGGATTAATCCGGCCTGCCACAGTCCATTTTCTCTCGCTGCATCGCTGGAAAGTTTACTAGCTTTATTATGCTCTCCTAGCTGAGAATGACAAAGAATCGCTTCAGATAGCGCCGTGATTTATTGGCTGTAAACGCAAGGTAATGAGACAATAGCAGCGCGTAGTGCCAGTGTCCCTTTTTCATGTTATTGCTGCTTTGTTGTCATTGTGCCAAATCTCATTACTTATTAAAGACAATTTCAAGGTTTCTTCTCTTTGTCGGCTTTTCGAGCGGCATGTTGGAGTGGATCCTAATGGCCGAGGTCTGCTCATTCACGTTAAACGCTCTCTCAAGAGTGTTAAGCATGCACACTAATTAGTGTTAGCCCGCACGACGGGTTATTTGCTAAGCAGCGGACGACGCGCTCAAGAAACGTCTCTCCACAAGGCTCTGGGTGTTTATCGAGCGCTCGCCTGACATTAGAGAAATCAATGCGCATTTTCCCATTTAAAAGTCTAACGGAAGTTAACCTTGATAAACCTCAAGCGTGTGAGGTTTTGTTTTTTTGCATCTGGATCGTTGTTTCGTGAAAATTGTGGTCAACGCGTTGTGAGCGTGCAGGTCTGTCTGGCGTACTTCTGTGTTTCTGAAGCAATAAACCTCGATACTCCGGAGGATAGAAGACATCTGTACTGTACATTTGTTTGTAACCTGTGATATTTATTTGACCAGCATTACTACTTGGCGTATTTTGTTTATAAGTCCAGCCGTCTGTCATTCATCTAGCTGAATTTCATCATGTGTGTTCTTGAAATATATCATATATTAGTACGGGTTGTGTTTGAGACGAACGCTGTAAAAAAAATCTGTACAAAAATAATGAAATATACCGTAAAAAATGGATATATATTAAATCATTTCCCCCCTTTTTCTTGTAAATGTTTTGTCTTGTTCTGTAATATTTAAGTTTTTGACCGTATTCCAAAAATAAACTTTAAAAAATGAAAAATTACAGAAAAATAAAGCAAATTTACATCATTTTACAGGGAAAAGCCGGGGTTTTCCCTGTAATATGATAGAAATCAATGAGATTAAACAAAGACGAATAAAACTTTTGCTTAGATCTCATCTGCGTCTCAGATATTTCTCTTGAGAAAAAGAGTCAATGTGACAAATGTCGTCCGTCATCAGAGTTTTAGAAGAGATGTCAACAATGTGATAAACTGAGCTCAGATTTGTCTCGTCAGCAGTCAATATCATTGAAGATCTCAATACCGACTCAAACATTTCTCATCACATTTACCAGATTATTTCACCTCTACAATCTGCACCCCCAGACTCACATTTCTTTCTCTTTCGACAGTTTTAAGAGAAACAAAGTTAATACGATGATATTCTATTAGAAAAACTGCAGAATATCAGATATATGTGCGCTTGGTAAACGGGGTGTATGTACCGGTGTAAGCGGGCGGGGGCGAAACGTTCTGACTGATGACAGAGGGAGGGCCGCTCGTTCAGACGTACTGATTTACTCTCGACTCGAGCAAGGTCGTTCGATTTTCTCCAGGCTGAGAGCGTGTGTGTGTGTGTGTCTTGTGTAGACCAGTGTGTTTCTGAAGAATGATCTGGTGATTCTCTTTCTCTATAGAGGGCTTTAATCATGCAACCTGTAGATGAAGCCGAAGTTAAGTGAATTAGCGGAGAGAAACGACGGAGGTTATGCTGAAGGACGAGGGTTCGAAGTAAATTGGGTTATAGTTTCAATTGAAGCCCTGAGCCATAAAGCCACTTTGAATTCATCACAAATACAACAGAACGCCGCTGGTGAAAATTCATAAGGCTTTTTATTAGATCTGTAAGTCTATGAAATTTGATTTTATACCTTATATTTGATCTGGCTGTGATAAATTCAAGAAGTCGCCAGCACGTCGCTCAGTGTGTCATGATGTCTTCTGAAAGCACATTACGCTCTTTACGTCGCAGAATGATTTCAAAAACACTCTTGATTTCAGAAAGGACTCTTAACTCTTGATTGGTGTGTCATTATTTTACCGTCACACGTTTCTCATATGCATCGTACATGGGAAAGCTTGTTCAGATGTTTTTTATTACGTTTTCACTCACGGTCTCGTCCCGCCTACTTCACTACATATAGTTTTTATTAAGTAATTTAGTAATTAATATACTACTGAATACAACCGTTTACTACACAATGATTTTGTATAGTACATGCTAAAGTAAACTTCAGTATATACATTAAGTGAACAATTCACTATGTTGTTATTTACTGTAGTAAATGCTAAAGTAAACTACAGTATAGTCATTAAGTGAAGTAATTAGTAAACCACTGTATACTACACGTTTCTGTACACGTATGATTTACTAAATATAGTATAAATATAGTAAATATTAATGTTTACCACAGTTTCAGAATACAGAATACAATAGTGTAAAGTAACAAAGTGTTCTCTTTGAGATACTACAGTATACTACAGTTTACTATAGTAAATATTAAAGTGCACTATAGTATATACTACAGTATCAATGTTTTATATGTTGAGAAGAGATTTTCATATTAGATCATACTAATACACTGTCAGAAAAAAATAAAAGGTAATGTGAAAGTACAGTTTTGTTTCTAGAGGAAGAAGACATTTATCTGTACCCATCATTTTGTGTTTTGGACCTGATGTAGGATAAGGAACCCTTAATGTAACCACCTCAGTGACAGATATTTTCTGAGAGCGTATACATTAACAAAGAAAAGTGAGTTAACATTTTACTATAGTAAAGTTTACATAAAGTCTGCTTAGGGAGGTCATGCCACTCGGCGGTCATGTTTGCATATTCAAAAAATATCTGGTATCTACCAGTTTTCATGTGGGTGGTGTGAAGCATCTCGATCAGGTCTCACTTCATGACTCACTTCTCGCAAGCATCGAGCCTGCAAAGCTTTAACTAAGAGCTTTCTCTTTAAAGCATGTCGTACCGTGAGTGATTTTTCTGGTGTTTCCACAGATATCGACGAGTGTGCCGAGGGGAGACATTACTGTCATGAGAACACGCAGTGTGTGAACACGCTCGGATCCTTCATGTGCATCTGTCACACTGGATTTATCCGTATTGACGATTACTCCTGTACAGGTGAGACTCTCAACCAATCACATTTGATCTTTTAGCACGCACTTGATTCGTGACTTACGGTTCATTTATTTCTCAGTTTGTCGGTTTTCTATCAATCAGACCCATGATCTTGACATTTCTAGCGTTATGCTCTAGCAGTGCGCTTTAGCATAACATTCACGGTGACTCAACCAATCACAGCGCAGAGACTCCATCAACCATACACTACAAGACTTTTGCTCAGATTTTCCCAAGATTTTCAGTCTGGCCTTGTTGCAAAAAGTCTGCGCTAGTCTGTAGATTTTATCGCGGTGTGTGTTATGCCTTGTTTTCTCTGCAACCTTTCAAAATTCTGTCCAGTTTTTTTTAATCTGTCCAGAATATAAAGGTGTGTAGTGTATTCCAGTTTTTAACCAATCACTGCGCTTAAATGATGGAAGATAGGACAACCAATCACAGTGCAGACTATCGATCAACCACAGTGCAGAGAAAGAGAGGCTTAAACAATCACTGCACTTAAACGATGCAAGACAGGACAACCAATCACAGGACAGAGACTCGATGACTCAATCAACCGTAGTGAAAGAAACTAGAGAAAGAGAGGCTTAACCAATCACAGCACTCAAATGATCCGAGACAGAACGACCAATCACAGCGCAGAGATTCAATCGGCCAAACTGCAGGATAAAAGAACGTAACCAATCACAGCATTCAAATGATCCCAGACAGACCAACCAATCACAGGACAGAGACTCTATATCGATCAACCATAGTGAAAGAAACTAGAGAAAGAGAGGCTTAACCAATCACAGCACTCAAATGATCCGAGACGGAACAACCAATCACAGCGCAGAGACTCGATGACTCGTTCAACCATAGTGAAAGAAACTAGAGAAAGAGAGGCTTAACCAATCACAGCACTCAAATAATCCGAGACAGAACAACCAATCACAGCGCAGAGATTCAATCAGCCAAACTGCAGGATAAAATAACGTAACCAATCACAGCACTCAAATGATCCGAGACGGTACAACCAATCACAACGCGTGCTGCTTAAGTTAACTCTTAAAGCTGCAATCCGTAACCTTTGACTTCTTTCGCCCTTTTCTGTTTGAACTCCAGCTCACTTTATTTACCTTTCAATGAGGACAAACTGACAAGTCCTAATAAAACCCAACAGCTCAAGATATAAATCATGCACTAGAAACCCATCGCAGTCGTCGCACTTATTTCTGCAAAAAGAACAGAAGAATATTTGCTGACACAGTAAATGTACAGATACGTGGTGGTGGTGGTGTTGCTGAAGCAGCGTATGTTAACCCCGAGAGTCAGCTTTCTGCTATGAGTCATCTCATCTCTCCTCTTTAAATATGGAGGATCGCTGCCATTATTTTCAGTTGTTCGTCACGCTTTTCCAAATAATTGCTTGTTTATATTCTTGGCGTGCGTTTCTACTCTTCATACATCTCTTTGATATACGGATAATCAGGACCGCAGGTACTGAGTGGATGTCCAACCGAGCGTTAATGCTTAACGTCAGCCTCTTCCTCCTAGAAGATAATTAGTCAAGCCAGTAGGAAAAAATCCTCCCGTTAGCTTTCTTCAAGCGTGTCGTCTTTCAGATTAATGTTCAGACGAGGTAATAGAAACGCAAGTCGTGATAACATTCGCCCACATATAAACATCTTTATTACAAGAGTGAAGATTCACCGCCGTACGGCATGAAGTGCTTCGTGTCCTTCAACATTTTAAACAGGCTCTTAAAAGAAAATCAGGCTTATATAATGAGAATCCCGCTGTGTGCTCGTCCTCCTGAGGGAGTTTTTGGTGTGTTTGCGTGGCGCCCGTCCCAAAGCGCCGTCTTTATCCACATAAACACTTATAAGGTTGAATTTCTCACATCCCCAGAGATGAACGGCAAAGCTCGGATGGATTATTATCGATATTAAAATGCCTGCCCGCCCTCGGAATTCCCAGAATGCATCTGTTCATGTGATTGAGTCGACTACCCGCAGCAATGTCTCTGTGAGATGCTCGGCGCAGTCGAGAGGTTGTCGGCGTCACGTCGACTTACAGAGAGATACAGCTGTGATGGCAGATACACCAACCCCTGACGCTCCGCCGGTACTCGTAAAAGGAAAATAAATGATAAGAGCCGCGCTTACAGTAACAGCGAATCATCGATATGAAATCAGTTCGCATTTAACCTTCTGTGCACTGCAAAAAAACACACTCTTGTGAAGTGTTTTTGTTTTTTCTTGTAGTTCAAATATCTAAACATTCCTAAATCAAGATGCACTTTCTTGACAAGAAAAGTGACCTAAGAGATTAAGTTTATTTTTTAGGAGAAAAATTGAAGAATGAGGTATGTTTATGGTAAAAACAAGCCAACAAATCTGCCAATGGGGTGAGAAAAATAAACTTAGTTTGACCTTTTTCTCAAGTGCCAAATTCAAGTTAATTTTTTTCACCCGATTGGCAGATTTTTACCATAAACTTACTTAATTCTTATATCTTCCTCCTTAAAAGCAGACTCAATATCTTAGGTCACCTTTCTTGTCTAGAAAATTCATATTTATTTAAGAAGTTTGAGATATTTTTACTAAAAACAAGACAAAAATGCTTCGTAGCGATGTCATTTTTTGCATATTGCATTTTAGCTCCGTCATGAGTTTGTTCCTGTTTTGTTTATTTCTCAGAAGTTTCTCTTTTATAGCTCAAATCATTTGATGACATTCTCAATTGTATTTGATAAAGTATTCACTTAGTCTCCGGTGTTTCTCCTAAACTGAAGAGAATATGAGATAACTCCTTTTTAAAATGTCTCAAAAATCTATTTATTGTGCGTTCCAATTATTATCTGTAGTTGTTGTGTTTTGATTTAATTCATAAGAACTCCAAAAATTCAACTAACTAACACAATAAAATGCTATAAAAACATGATTATTGATAACATGATAAACATGACTTGGAACCAAACTCTTCAATTGTCGAACCACAGTTTTCTTCTCATGCTCTCTGTAAGCCGAACAGCCCATAAATCTTTCCGTGGCGTTTTCTTGCGCCCGTGACTGTTTCATCTCACAAAAAGCCATTTTGGAAGATACTCAAGAAAAGCGTCTGCATTGCTTTTGGACTCTATTGTTTGAAAGCGAGACCGATGCCAAGCTCCGATCCGCTCCGCCAACTTCCGTTCGCCCATCTCTGAGCTGATTTAATTTCATCCCTCTCTTTTTGAGGCCAGCTTCATGAAAGCGTCTCCCAGCGTGCGCCGGCAGTGCGACGTAATCAAAGGGCGCCTGTAAGTTCGGCTGAGATGCCCGAAAGCGTCCAACTTTTAATGAGACACTGCCTCTCTTTTGCCCGAAACAGAGAATTTTCTCGGGGCTCTACAGAGAGTATCTGCTGTTTGAAATGAAGTTCTGCGGCTCGTTCACTCTTTCAAGCATCTCTCGCTTGTGTGTGTGTGTGTGTGTGTGTGTGCTCTCTCATAATTCAACACTTCAGTCACAGGTGCTGTAATTAATAGCCGGAGCACATCTGTTCCCTTCAGAAGAGAAGCCCGGAGAGAGGTTTTCCTCTTTCTCAAAGCTCACGCAGGGCTCCAATGCAAACATACTTTACAGGCAGATAATCCGGACCCGCGTCCACACTCGGCCTAATGAAATTCTTTCTTTCTTTCCTCAGAGAGACGCTAATTAGTTGGAAATGCCGACCGCGGCAGTTTGTTCTCAGAAAAACTATATTGATAAATCTTTGATTCGTGGTGTGCAGATGGCCGTGGGGTTTATCACTGAGTTTGCAGTTTTGCGCTGGTGATACGAGACGTTAAACAAACTCTCATCTATAACGCCTGCTCTGAAATGACAACCAACACATTATTACTTCATTTTGAACAATGTGTTGAAGCGTTCGTAAAACACACAGACGACGCCAGTTTATATGAAGCTGTTATTGTTTTAGGATTGATCTTTGGAATTGATCTCAATGATCTCATTTAAAGATCAGATCTGTCTCAGGTGGTTCTATCAATGTAAATATGCATTATTCATTATTTTAGAAACGAGGAAGAGAAAAAAATTGGTATATATTAATATAGGCTAAATATTTTAAGGCTGTCACATGATGAATCGCGATTAATCACATTAAGAATAAAATTCATGTTAAAACAATATATGTCAGTTTGCTGTGCATATTCATTTTTTTATAAACACATAAACGTACATGTTTAGGAAAATATTAATATGTATTTATTTATATTTATCAGTCATTTAATTTACATACTCATTTTTTCTCAAATATATGCATTAGGGTTGCACAGTATATATATATATATATATATATATATTACGAAACATCGCATTAAATATATATTTCACAAACTTGAAACGTTATTTTATCACACATCGCATTATTTGTCAAGTTATTGTATTTCACATTTTTCTTTAATTCTCTGCAGCCCTATCGGTTACATTATTTATTTCAATATACTTTAAAACAATTTCAATTTATAAAAAAAAAGGAATCTTGTATTGCATATCGAATATTGCATTATTTAGCATGCCATCGCATTTTTCTTTAATATCTCACAACCCTAGTAAGCATGTATGTGAATGTTTTTATATAAATATTTTAAATATTTATTTTATGTAGGTTTTGTCTTTTTTCCTTTTTTAATTTTACAAAAATTTGCGAAAAATTGCTATAAACTGTATTTGTGTTCCAAATCTTGGTCACAAGGTTTCAAAAGGTGCAAGCCTCATATGGAAAGTAAAATAAATCATAAATAAATGTCATATTTGAGTGAAAAATTCGATTTGGTGCTGTGATTGAAAAGATTGAGATTTTTCAGGTTTTTCTCTTCTCTGTGTGTTTCATTGCACCAAACGATTAGCCCAATAATGTACCGCAAAGTTTATTAGTCTTTCCTGCGGTGTGTAAGAAAGCTGTTATCTGAGATAGCAGTGTGTACTGAGTGTGTGTGTGTGTGTGTGTGGTCCATTCTTCACTGTTAACTGGAATGGACCAATTGAGAGAGGCCTCTGGCTGTACCACAGAGAGCTGAGGTTTTATTCTCTCTTCTGTATCTCGCCCCATCCGCGTCCCAACTCCTGGACTCCGTTCATTTCTTTTCAGGCTGTGGACAGAAGCGCCCGTCGCCTCCCTCTGTGAATGTGGCTTTGTCAGTGCAGCACCAGAGGGATTGTGGGAAATCAGAACGGTCATTTTTGAGTTCATTTTAGAGTTCAACGGCCACCTTTTCTCTAGTTTGATTCGAGATTCGTCTCTTTTTTTATTTCTATGAGGCTTGCGTCTTTTAAAGCCCTGTTACCAAGACTTGGAACATAAATACAGTTTACAGCAATGTTTAAACATTAAAAGCAGAACATACTGTATATCAGAATCTAAATATTTATCTTTTTTGTATCTTTTTCTATTTCTATTTTGATACGTTTCTTTGCATTTTTATTTTATAATTTGAAGTTATGTTCTGACAAAAAATTTTGTTGTTATATTCAATGATCTTTAGTTACAGTCGGATCTCTTACTGACTCCTTTTTCTTCAAACTCATCCAATGCATTTCGAAGCATTTTTAATACGTTGAATGTTTGTTTTGTAATTACATCGATTTTCTACACAACTAATTTCGGACATCTAAGCACATTTAGTTGTAAACATGAGAAACATTTCAGTTATTCATATGTGTCACATATATTAGGGCTGTCAAAACGATCAATCGCGATTAATCACATCCAGAATAAAAGTCTTTATTTACATAATTTATATCTGTGTACATACATGTACACAACATGTATATATTAAGAAAATGTTTACATGTATTTATTTATATTTGCTAATCATTTAAATTATATGTACATGTAAATGTTTATCAATATTAATATATATTTTTTTTCTTAAATAAATGCGAATATTTGTAAAAATACAAAATTAGTACGCACAATACACAGACAAACATTATGTTAACCCAAACTTTTATTCTGGATGTGATTCATCAAGATTAATCGTTTGACAGTCCATATATATATATATATTCACACTGGTGTGAACTGGTATTTTCATCAGAACGTAGCTGTTATTCATCTGTTCTGTCTCAGTCAATCTCAATCCATTTACAGATCTGAGTGAGACGTTTCTTTGACCCAAACCTCCAGAACTCAGCGTGTCAGAACAGGAAACGAGAATTCTTTTCATAAAACAGCCCGACGTGATGCTTTCTAATGTGTTTGAGAGAGCTCGGCCTGTTTTTAAGGTGACATCTGTAATTGTCGCATCCTTATAAATTCTCCTCCGCTGTAATTCTGCTTTTATTTTTCCAGGCCCCCTGCTGGAGCGCAGCGTCTTTAAAACGTCAATCACGCGTCTCGTTCCATTGCGTGACAACAGAAAATGCATCCGTGCATGAGAAACGTGAGCGTGCAATCGCTTTTGACTCAAGACGGGCGGTTTTCGGCAAAAAGTTTGTGCCGATTCTTTATTCCATAAATAAATGCATGTCATTAGCATCGCATTCTCTGCACAGATGTTGTACCGCAGGAAAATCTGAGGTGTTCCTCTCCAACGGCTGTACATAAATGATTGTTTATCCGTCTGATGCATGAGCGACGAGAGTTTGAGTGACGCAGGCCGTTCAGACCCGATGCGATCTGAGCTCTAGGTGGCATTGACCTTGAGCTATAATCCTCTCATCTGACACCTCCACACCGCTGTGATAGACAGCATTTCAATATCTGTGTATCATAATGCAGTTTTCTCGCATTCTCCTCTTTGGAATGCATTGAAAACGTCGTTTCCAGTTTGCGTGAGGACATCTGAAGATACAGTTTGGTGAAATGCATTCTCGATTTCATGATGGTGTACATACATGGGATCTCACATCGAAATTGTGCTGTCTTGGTTGCTAAGAGCATTTCATAGTTTAGTATTTCATATCTAAAAATATGATGAATATTTACTTATATTTGAAGATGTTTTTAATAAAATTGGGATAAAAAATAATCAAATGAAAGTGTAATTGTTGAAACACATGAAGAAATTAAATGCAGATTGCAGAAAATCTGGATTTGAGTAAATTTGATGAGAAATATTGAGATCTTCAATAATATTGACTTTTGATTTCAAACGAGAGAAATCTGAGGTCATTTGAGAGTACGTTTTATTAAACCCAACTATTATTTTTCACGATTTCGACCGCATAACTAAAGCTAAAGTTTGGATACGGGAGTTTCCATGGGTGCATTTGAGGCAGCGATGATGCTTTTGGCTTTAAATTGTTAAATAACTTAATTAACAGAATTTTTTTGACACATGTGCAGATGTTTTATTTCTTTCTAAGTTTTATGCTTCGTTTTTTGACACTAGGCCCGAAACGTTGTCCAAACGCGTGTGCAGTAAAATTCATTTTGGTGAGTAACAGCTTCTCCTCTAGGCAGGAAATTTATCTCGAAAAGTTCATGCGGTATTCTTCATTTTAATTTTCCAGAAGGTGCATTTTTACCATAATGCGATGAAATGATGTAAACTACGGTGTCATTGCCAGCGAGGAGTGTTTACGGCTGATACATTTTCTCGGGTAAAAAGTTCATTTTGGAGAGCAGGCGTTGTGAATCACACTCACACGCTCTCTAATTATTTCCTCATTTGTGTTTTATTTCTGCGGGATGAGACTGTGCTGGCAGGACTTTATGAAACCTCTGCTGGCCTCCGGATGAATCTGTCCCGTAATCTCTCTTGGATACAAATCCCCGTATCTTATTGTGATTGTGGTCAGTTTGGGGTCACACAAAAATTGCGTCTTTGGCTCTCTGGAGAAATCTTTTATGTGTGTGTGTGTGTTGTTGTAAAATCAGAATTGAAGTTTTATTGTTTTGTATGTTAGCCGTAAAGATATCTCTGTAATCAAAAGATATAAGCACTTTAAACTTAAATGCCACCGGCTATTTCAAAAAGGGGGAGGAGCTACACAGTATGTCATGTCCTAACTTCCTGTTTCCGTGAAAATGATGGTCTTTGAGGGTTGAGGTCTTGTTCATATCGATGACTTTATTCTTTAAAGATTGTGTTTTTGTTTTTAATTCTGACTTTGTGACGCTTTTGATTTGGATTTTTTCATCTTTGGTACATCTGTTGTCGATTTGTTGTTCAGCGCATCACCTGAGACATAAATGTCATGCAAATAATCGAGAAAATTATGCCATGGCAACGCTGAACGTCTCAAGACCTCCACTAGCTACTATCGTGGTTCCTGATGTTTATTTGTTGTCTCTCTATCTCTCCAGAGCACGACGAGTGTGCGTCCGGACAGCACAATTGCGATGAGAACGCTCTGTGTTTCAACACGGTCGGCGGTCACAGCTGCTCGTGCAAACCCGGATATACGGGCAACGGGACCACCTGCAGAGGTGAGACCAAAACCATCTGGCATCTGATCTGACGTTTCACGCCCCTGACCTCTGTGCGCCCTCTCTTTGACCTTTAGCCCTCTGTGACGGACGCTGTCTGAACGGCGGCTCGTGCGTGTCTCCAAACATCTGCGTTTGTCCGCAGGGCTTCAGCGGCCAGAACTGCGAGACGGGTAAGAATCGCTCCAGAGCGCCTGTTGGCGTGTGAATGCATTTTCTGCTCCTCCTCGACCCGTCTGAGGACCCTTTTTCTCGTTCGAACAAAGAGTGAGTGTGTAAATGGCACTTTTGAAGAAGAGTACTTGATCGGGGTCAGACTGACGGCTGAACTCATCTTCAGCTTTTTAAACAGCACAGCCGTGCGTTTTACTTTTGCAGTCTGATGTTCGTCTGCAGAACTCGGTTCAGGATTTACTAAGTTCTCATCAAACAGTGTTCGGAGGAAGCGAGTATTTCTGCGTACAAGTTTAATTGTGGAAATAATTGTTTTCTCAAATGGAATTTCATTTGAGAAGTGCACTCGAGTTCATGAGTCCCTGAAGTTTGTAGTTAAATGGATAAATGCGTTAATCTGCAGCGGATTGTCTGAATTTGTGTGACTGGCTGCGGATTGTTGCATTTGGAAAAATGTAAAATGTAGTTTTTTTTTACTTTATGAACTTTGGGATGTATGTCTGTCACAACACAAATTTGATTTCACTAGAATAGATTTGTCAATAGTGAGCATGTCAGTTTCGCTGTCATTACAAAAACAAAACAACATTAAAGCACGCTAGATAAGCATTTATTATACATGAAAATAATTTACAGTCCCAGTAAAATGAAAAATGACAATTTTTCAGCGTTTATAGTAAATAGTTTATCAATGTGATTTGTTCTCTTTTTAAAATCTGTGTGCTCTTAAAATCTTTAGTTTAAATCTGAGAAAGCACTTCAGTCCTGTAATGACTTTACATCTTAGACGACATATGTTAGATGGGTTGGGCGGAGCATCCATTAACTCCTCCCCTTAAACTGTCAGTCTGCTGCCACTTCCATTTCAAAATGCAACAGCCATTTTATACGTCCAATCAAATCGCAGAGAAAGACAAAAGCCACGCCCACCGTTTTTCTCATTCACAATTCTATTACATTTGGAGATGCTTCATAATTGAAAATGAAAGAAGATTGCAAGTTCTGGTTCACGGGGACTTTAAACTCCCCCTTGACGTTGAGGATGTTCAGCCTGATGTTACAGAGGTTGGAAACTATTTTCCAAAGTGTCTATTTCATAAATAAATCCAACAAGCCACTGTATGATAAAGCATATGATACAATAGTAAGATTCGTGTCTGATTTACAAATTCTCTAGCCAGAACAGATGTGATCTGATTTCATCTGGCAGGATTTGATCGGGATGTAAAACATGTTTGTGTTTTCTCCAGAATAAATGATAAATAGTTCTGGATAGTACAGGGAAAAAACTAGAAAGTGTCAGTTTTGATTTCACGTAAATTTAAACGTATGCGAATATCTTATCTGTCTGAGCTCATTTGTCTTGATTTAGGCCTGGTGTAGTGTATGAAACAGAGCATCCATCTCTCCTGTAGCTAAAGGTGAACACGGCCCACCGTCTGTGTGTTGATCTCTACACACACTTTGTGTAGCTCTCGCCCTGCGTTTCTTCTGTTTTGTTGTCATTGACCCCCGGGGTAAAATCGGCGCCGCCGCAGGTTTAATGTGGAGCTGGATTGAGATGGATTGAGCTCACAGCGACGTTTTAATGAAAACATAAAGCTAAAGTCTCAATGGGAGATTTCACAGATGTAGATCATCTTCTGGCTCTTTATATAAGTGTCTGCTGCGTTTTTAGCGTCCCAACATTGATTTTTATTAAAACCAACAGAAGTTTTCTTTTGTGAAAGTCACATTGGCATTCTGTGAGAGGCTTTTTAACAGCATTCATGCAATTTAGCAGTGCTTAAAGTAGGTTTTGTTAGATTTTAATGTTTTTTCCAGATTATCAATCATGTAAATATGGGTTTAAAAATATGACAGTAAAATATCACTATGTAGACTACAGTTAGTTACTATTGTTAACTGCATTCTTGCTAGATACTGTCATGTAGTTTTTTTATTCTAAAGTATACTACAGAGTGTACCACAGTTTAATATAGTTAATGCTACATAATAGTATAGGATACTACAATTTACAGAATTTGACTGTAGTAATATCAAATTATACTACATGTTGTCCTCTTAGGTAATGTTTACTGTAGCAAATATAAAGTATACTACAGCACAGTGTTACTTTCGTTGCCGAAAGTCGAAAAGTATTCGTTAACGACATGTTTTCACCCATGAAAACGAGACGATAACTAAATGCATGAAAACGAAAACTATAATAAAAATAAACTGACATTTTCGTCAACTAATAAAAACGAGATGAAAATATTCTTGTCCCACCTGGCGGACATCAATCTGAAACAAGACTAAAACTTAAATGATTCTGTTGACTAAAATGTCACTAAAACTAAATTGCATTTTCCTCAAAAGATTTACTACAATTTACTGAACTGTACTGTAATAAATATAAAAGTATACCACACACTGTCCTCTTAGGTTTACTTTAGCAAATATTAAAGTGTACTACCGTATTTACTCAAGTTTATTTATTTACAATAGGCAATAGCACAGTATACTACAATTCACTACAGTTTACTATAGTAAATACTACATTATACTGTACAACAATATTTGTTCATGTGGGCGTATATGACACATTTTATATCAACTAGAAATTCATAAAGTTGGTGTTCTTGGTTACCGTGGAGACAAGCGCTGGGTAAAATATGCTGAAAGTTCATCTGTAGTTTTGTAAATTTATGCAGTAATCATAATAATGCGACTGATGCATTGTAGTTTATGCCACGTGACAGTTTGATCAACTATAAATTGAGATAAAACACTTTGGCTGCCAAACACACTGTCTGCCTTGAGATGTCCTGAAAAGATTGATTAAAAAAGAACCTTGCAATTCCCTCTCAATAAATCCAGTTGTAGGAAGATAACAAGCATGTTTTGATGGCGTCTGATAGTTTTCATTGTGTGTGGAGATTGAAAGAGGCTGTTGTGACTGTAATTTTGAGGACATGATGTCGGCGCTTCTGACGTTCATCTTGCATCCGTTTGCTGGAGACGAGACTCGTATCAGTCAGATGAAGTCGGCGTGATGTTCACGTGAAGGTCTTGTGTTAGTTTTATTTCAGTCATCCTGGTTATGAATCAAACAATCACAGAACTGTGCTGTGACTTCCAGCAAATTACAGACAAAAATAAAAATAAAACACCAGACACACACACATGTGCGCACATCTGAAGAGATGTGCACCGTTCAGAACCACCGAGATGACTTAGTGACCTTCCCCAGTGACATTGTGTACTTATGAGATTTGTTTTTCAGACTCTCTTTAAGACACATCGAGTCTCTGATTGTTTTGTGATCTCTATTATATATTAGTTTTACGTAAACACTGCACAAGGTGATGAATGAGATTGCTTTTTCACGACCGTCTCGCCTGCCTTGCAGAATATCTGTTTCTTTTTGAAGATTAATTCATCATCACAATGTCAATGTCATTATTTTTGGAATACAGCATGTTTATGATGTGTGTCTCCTGCGGGAGTCTTAAAGCTGATAGACACAAAAATTATTTTGCTTTCATGGGTTTGTAAAATTCTGTCTTGGTTTGGAATAGATCTAGTTTGTGTATTTCATTGTGTGATAAAAAGATAAACTTGCGTCATAGTTTCAGGTTTGTGGAAAATATTACAGCGTGAAGAAATGCATATAAACACGATCCTCAGAGTGAGTTCAGAATAGAAAAACTGTGATTATCACAACACCAGATGTATAGATTCTGCACAGAAATAAGTTAAAAGTACAGAACTGTTACAAAGAACAAAGAGATAAACAGTTGTAAACAAACACTGAAAACTTGTCTGTGTTGTTTTGCGATTAATGATGAAATGATGGAAAATATAACTCTAGATCCAATCGCACACAAGAGACTCGAGTCTTTATTCATTCCAGTAGAAGTTGGTGCGTAAAATGACAACAGGCAGAATTGTGCTGCCAAAAGAAATATCTTATCTGTTCTGCGTCTAAAGTGATCCCTACATAGGGAGCTTGCTAGTGTTTGGACCACTGATTCCAGACAGCACTTGACTGTAATTCAACGTCTTAATCAGGTATCACATTAAAGTTTTTGTTTGGTTCATGACTCCTTGTCCCATCTGGAGACGTGTTCTCGGCAGAACTCTGAGAGGAGTTACGCAATATTTATAAACCTCAAATGATATATCATTTGATGTAATCATTCAAACGTCGCGTTATAATTCAATAAATATTACTCAACATCACCCTGTGCTAGATAACAGGGACACATGAGTCAGATACAAGCTCAAATCTTTCAGTCTTCTCCTCTAGAGCGACTCATGACAGCTCAAAGAGATGATTCCCACTCTCAAATAAAAGACAGACGTGTGTGTGTGTGGACACGAAAATGCTTTCTCTCCGCTGTACGCTTGTTCATTTCTCTGGCTTTTATGAATTCTCTCAAGACCATCTGACAGAGCCGGCCGGCAGACGCACACAGAGAGAAGTAATGGATGCTGAGTCGAGAGGAGTTTAGTGACAGATTATGAAAGCGGACTGAGAAACCCATGCAGAGGAAGAAAGGATACGCATTGAATGCGAAATAAACACGGTCTGTGATAGGTGTAGCCGCGCCTCGCTGATGTCATCGGTTCCCCAGGTGCGACAGAGACTCGTTACGCAACACAGAATATGCATTATTAAAAGCTCATAGTAGCACACCACTGTACAATATTCAAAGAACATGTTTGTATTATTCACGACGCACGAATGCAATCACAGGTAAAATCACATACAAGTGCAAACAAACTGAAGATGCATTATTAGCAGCCTGAAGACACCCGAGTTTGTTTTGTGTTGCGTGTCAGTGTGTGTGATTATATGTGTCGATGATTGTACATCTTTATTGCTCTATTCCAAAGGTTTCTATTATATACATTTGTGATGCACATAAATACTTGCATTAACATTCATCAAATGCGGCATGTGTCATTATGTGTTTGTGATTGTGTGTGTTTATAGATAGATTCAGAAGGTTTCTGTTATGTAAATTTTTTAAACGCATAAATACTTGTATTATGCATCAAATTGATTATTTGAATTAAGACGCATCAAATGCGATATGTTAGCATGTGGGTTTATATGCATTTGTGATTGTGTGTGTTTATAGATAGATTCAGAAGGTTTCTGTTATGTAAATTTTTTAAACGCATAAATACTTGCATTATGCATCAAATGGATTATTTGAATTAAGACGCATCAAATGTGATATGTTAGCATGTGGGTTTGTATGCATTTGTGTATGTTTAAAGCTCTATATGGAAGGTTCTGTTATGTGAACTTGAGAAATCGTGCAATCACATGCCCTTTGCAGAATGTGTATTAACATGCATCAAATGCATCACCAGCATGTTTAATTTTATTTCTCTACGATTGCCACATATTTATAGCTCTGTGCAGGTTTTTGTTAAGTAAATTTATGATAAGCAGAAAATCTTGCAATAACATGCATCAAATGCGATATGCCAGCATGTGGGTTTATATGTGTTTGTGATTGTGTGTGTTTATAGCTCTATTTGGAAGGCTTCTGGTATGTGAACTTGTGAAACAGAAAATCTTGCAATAACATGCATCAAATTGAGTATGTGCATTAACCCGTTTTAAACGCGATATGTGGATTTATGCATTCCTGATTCTGTTTTTATTGCTCCGTTCATAAGGTTTCTGTTGTTGAAACGCAGAAAAGCATGCAATAACACGTATCAAATGCACACACACACAAATCCTGCATGGACGTATACTAGCACTCACACGCTCTGAGGGGTCGGCACAGGGGTCAGCTCTCAGACGGGTCTCTAGTGTGCAGTTCTCAGAAGCAGCCGCATGCATCTCAATGTTCAGCAGAATCAGATGCAGCTTCACACGATAACCTGATAACCAGTCTCTCGCTGGTGACTCGCCACGCTCTGCATTTTCATGTTTATCTATCGCGATTAAAGAACGTAAAGCAGATAAAAATACCGCTGCACTAGAGATGTCACAGCAGAATCTGAAATGACACATTTCTGCTGTTGTACAGTATATACAGTCATGTGGTCAATGCTCAGTGAGATGCTGTGCTGAAATGTTCTCTGTAAATGCACAATGCACATCGTAAAAAGTGCTAAAGAAATTAAATTGAATTGCGCATTATATCACTGGGGTAAGAAGAGCTCAGTGTGTGTGTGTGTGTGTAGTGGAGATAATTAAGGCTGTGCTGTCCCTGAAGTGTGTGTGTGAGCTAATAAAGGTTGTTGTGTTTTCTCTGCGATTGTTTTTCTTTGAATGTTTCTATAAATGATTGTATTGTTTCAGCAGGATGAATGCAGAAAGCGTCCTCTGATATAAACGCTTCATATGTCTCAATTATCTTCACTAATTTCTCATTAGATTTGATTCAAATCTGTTTTCAAAAGTAAGACGCCGTCTTTTGGTGCAATTCAAAGGGCAGAATTAAGTGTTTCTTTCCCAGCAATCCCAGAATGCACTGCGATGGGCTCAGCGGAAAAAAACTATTCACGTTGTTCGCTTTTCAACAAACGGCATGTGTTTCGTGCACAGTTGACAGAATGAAGCTCGATGTCCTTTAGAAACGCTAGAAGAGAAAGATGCATCAGTGTTAAACAAAGGTGATATTTTCTGAAGTCCTTTCATACAGTAGATGAGTGCAGGTGGTGTTTTCTGCATTTGTTGCTCATTAAAAGGTCGTTTGGCTGTCAGCCGTCGCTCGCGGATACACACAGAGAGAAAGAAAGCGAAATTCTGTTTTCATGCTCACACATTTCTTGTGTATTTTGTGTGAGGAGGTCTTTCTTTTTAAACGCCGCGGGTGGAAATTGAAGCCGTTGTCTCTCTGTAAATGCTGGCGAGTTTAAATTTCACATCTTGTTAGTTTTCTCTTTGATGTCTCGTTTCCAGAGATTGGATTGTAATGTTGCGTGACGCGCTGCTGTTTAATGCCACCGCAAGAGTCGCTTTGTGTTTTATAACACAAACCTTTCTGACACTGCAGGTGTGTGTGTGTGTGTGTTTGTGATGATGTAATCTTTAGTACTACAGTGTCTTTCAAACATGCCCAATGGTAACCATGGTAAATTTCGACCAAAAATATATACATATCACATATTAAACTCAAACCCTGTAAGACACGTTTGTTGACGCTGTGATTAAGATGACGTGATGAGCTTTTGAAACCATAGTATTATGGGATGGAAAGGTGGATTGTATGGTTACCATGGTGGGTGAATGGTTGTAAGGGCTGTGTTGTCATATGTGGGCTTGCCAAACTTGTGCAAACACTAATGTAACAGTCTCTCTCTCTCTCTCTCTCTCTCTCTCTCTCTCTCTCTCACCATCTCTCTCTCTATCTCTCTCTCTCCCCCCTCTCTCTCACCATCTCTCTCTCTCTCTCTCTCTCTCTCTCTCACCATCTCTCTCTCTCTCTCTCTCTCTCTCTCTCTCACCATCTCTCTCTCACCATCTCTCTCTCTCTCTCTCTCTCTCTCTCTCTCTCACCATCTCTCTCTCTCCCCCCTCTCTCTCACCATCTCTCTCTCTCTCTCTCTCTCTCTCTCTCTCTCTCTCTCTCACCATCTCTCTCTCTCTCTCTCTCTCTCTCTCTCACCATCTCTCTCACTCTCTCTCACCATCTCTCTCTCTCTCTCTCTCTCTCTCTCTCACCATCTCTCTCTCTCTCTCTCTCTCTCTCCCTCTCTCTCTCTCTCTCTCTCTCTCTCTCTCTCTCTCTCTCTCTCTCTCTCACCATCTCTCTCTCTCTCTCTCTCACCATCTCTCTCTCTCTCTCTCTCTCTCTCTCACCATCTCTCTCTCTCTCTCTCTCTCTCTCTCTCTCTCTCACCATCTCTCTCCCCCCCCCCCCCTCTCTCTCTCTCTGTCTCTATCCTACACACACACACACACACTGCGAGTTAATTAGTGGTGCTTAATTAAAGCCTTTTGTTTCTCACAAGTGGCTTGTTACATGTAAATGTCGTCTCAGAGGAGGAGTGCACGTGTGTGTGTGATGAAAGTCGTTGTTAGCAGATGTTGTTTCATGTTCATAATGTTTTCTTTGTTTTTTCATCCGTCGCCAGGATTTTAATAATAATATTCAGCAGAGCTCACAGATCAAGTTCCAGCCATTTCGTGTGCGTCCGGATCTGTTCATTATGAGTTTGGTGGTTTCTCTCTGGTGTTTCTCAAGCGTTACATAATGTGATGTCAGAATGATCAATCTTACAATTTTTTTTATCTGATCCTGGAGTCCATCAGGTTTGAAATGAGACGAGCAAATGAATGTAACGTGATGAAGCTGTTTAATCCAGTGCATCTCTGTGTTTATATACATTTACAGCTCATGTATGTCCTTCATTTGGTTGTATTTGGTTTTAGCCAAAAAAGGACAATTCTGTCATTATTTAGTCTTTCTTCAGTGAAACTCAAAATAAGATATTTTGAGAAATGTCTGAGTGGATTGTGTTCATACAATGGAAGACAATGGTGTTGAGTGTTGTGTTTGGACATGACAGTGAATAAATGATGACAGAATCTTTTTGTTGGGTAAAGCGTGTGGAGAATGATGATGGATGATTTCTTTCTCTCTGTTTCTCTTTATGTCTCTCTCTGTCTCATCTGCTCTCTCCCATTGACAGTTTGGTTTTATGTGCAGTTTCTGTAAGTGAGATGTAAACATGAAATCAGTTTATGGATCGACAGATGTGATTCGGTGATCATCCCTCTCACCCAGCGTGTTTATATTTAGCAGGCTGACATCTTTTCTGATATAATAGCGTTCGACTCTTCAGAGACTAGCTCTTTTATTTATTTTCTTTTTATTGTTAAGCCGCAGATCGTCCAGACAGCGTCTCGGTTTCAAAGACTAAGCCGTCTGCAATGAACACAAGCCACTTAAAACAGAAGATTCTGTCATTTATGTTTTGCTCGTATCGGCGTGTGTGAGAGGAGAAAAGAAGCGTGTGCGAGTCAAAACTTTATATTTAGACTTCGTGAAAGTTCACGGCGCTTGATATTTGTGACCACAATGAAACGTCAAGTTAAAAAGTTCTTGAAAATAAAGTAATCTAGTGATAAATAAAGTGAGAAACATTTGAGTTCATATTGAGATCCTCAATCGTAGTTTTGATCGATTTCTGACTCGTTTTCTCACGAGAAATATCTGAGACGCAGACGAGACTTCAGAAAAGTTTCCTTTGCTCTCCATTTCATCCCAGCGGAGTCCAGCAGAAATATTAAAAAGTTTTTTTTCTTTCTGGAAATAACAAAATTTGATTTAAAGTCCTCAGGTCACCCCTCCATTTGAAGGTTCAGGGTCATGATATCGAGCTCATGCAGAATAATCATCAATCTGCTCTGTGAAAATGTAAAGAAGCCCCGTTAACCTGCTCATGGTCACATGACCGCAGTGAAGTGAAGCTGTGATTGGACGGAGATGAATCCATGTGTGAAGAGTCATTTCGATAATGATGGGCTATAATCAGGACCGAACCCAATTTCTGTGTTTAATCGCTGTGAAAATCTTCCCTGGGCGTCTTTCTTCACGACCCTCTGAGTAATAATAGCTTTAATGTCCCTTTCCACCCGCCACACTCTAATTTAATCTCATTTTCACTCATTATGTGTGATTTGTAAAACTCATTTGTTTGAAAATGGTAGTAGAGTTAGTAGCCGGTGTCTGTTTGATGGTGTGTGTGAGGTCATATTTCACCTGAAAATTTTGATATTTTTCTATATTAAAATTAAGAACATTTTTAGGACCGTGAAGATTTGTTGTATTTTGACATTATTTTCGATTAAAGAGATCATTGAAATACAATTAATTTGCTTAGTACATGAAAAGTTACTAAAAAGAGTAACACGTGTCTGTTCTATGTTTATTCAAGTGTGCTATTAACAGTGTTGAGTGTAACTAGTTACTTAGTAATTAGTTACTGTAATGGAACTACTTTTCCCTTGAAAAAGTAAAGTAAGGGATTACAAAAAAAATTCTGTAATTGAATTACTGTTAGGCTACGTCTGATGTTATAAATTGAAATATTTTGTGTAATATATTAGTGAGCAAGAGTGGAATTGAAATTAAATTCAAAGTATAAAACCGTTGCACATTGAGTCCGAAATTTGCGTCCGAAATTTCCACACGATAAAAATAAATACGACCTCCAGTTTTGTCACTTACATTTACACACTGCCTCCAAGATTTTCGTCCGTCACAAAAAAACTTGGAATGGGTTCGATTTTCTGTGTTTTACGCATCCGTAGCGAGCATTTTGAAAGGCATTTTGACAATTCAGAGACACCGTACAAACGAGCGCCAAATACAAAAAAAACGCACACGAACAATTTCGGACTATATGTGCAAAGACCTTTACTTTAAAATTTCATGTTTTAATGTATCATTCTCACATTTGTAATTCTTTGGTTAAGTTAATAACACTACTTTATGTAGTTTTATATTATTTATTTGAATGAATTAAAGAAGAGCCGTTTCATGTCTATCCTTGAATCACTGATCAAGTTTGATATAAGATATAGAAAATCATTAGTAATAAGTAATTCAATACTTTTTCCAACTAACTTGCCCAACCCTCCCTTTTAGTATGCGTATTATATTAAACTAAGAATACTCAAAGTACACTTTCAGTCAACTTCTTATGCACTTTTCGGAAAAAACACAATTGTCAAAGTTGTGTATTTGAAGTTTACCATCAAAGTATACTCAAAGGATAGTTGTGTACTAGTCACCAGTGTACTTGTAAGTATCCTTAAAATATTCTTAAGAAATGTGTGATTGTGTGTCTCACCGTCTGAACTCATCTGCCATCTTTAACCGACTTTCTTACCATGTGCACAATGCATTATGGGATAGTCCTCTCTGTTCAGTATGTGTGTGATGTATGTGGAGGCTCATGATGCGTTTGTGTATGTTTAGATATCGACGAGTGCTCTGAGGGTTTGGTGCAGTGCGAGGCACACGCCGCCTGCGTGAACTTACCTGGCTGGTATCACTGCGAATGCCGCGACGGTTACCATGACAACGAGGTCTTCACCGCCAACGGAGAGTCGTGTAAAGGTACGCTACGCACCCGCACACCGGAAACGGCGCACTCGTGTGTTTACCAACAATCTGCCGTCACTTTCTGCAGACATCAACGAGTGTCGCACGGGACGCAGCACATGCGCCAACGACACCGTGTGTTTTAACCTTGACGGAGGATACGACTGCCGCTGTCCCCACGGCCACAACTGCACCGGTGACTGTATCCACGACAACAAGGTCAAGCACAACGGACAGATCTGGGTGCTGGACAATGACAGATGCTCGGTCTGCTCGTGCCAGGTCAGTGAGAGTGATGCATTATGGGTGGATGTGACGGTCACGACGGATGATTGAGTGCGGGTCAGAGTAAACATCCTCGATGTCATCAAGGGAGCAATGTCCAAACACCGGCGGATGTGTGTTTACTGTACGACGCATCAGCCGATCATAAATCACAGGAGTTTAATGCTATAGCAAGGTCACGAGACAACACGAATCACACGCTCTGTTGACTTAAAGAACTTCATATCATACGTCTGAAATATTCGATTAGTTGTAATTGTTTTAGCCGTAATAGTTTATGAGTTTACACTTTTCTCTGGGTTGTGATTCAGCTCAAGGATGGAAGGTGTTTGTGATGCTTTAATGCGCAGCGCTGTCGAGTCACATTTCTCATTACAGCGATTGACCCCCATCAATTTGGCCGGTCACATTGGGTAATTACGTCTTTAATTGAAATGTTTTCTTGCATCTGTAGGAAGCAGCGAGGAAGATGAGCTTTAGATATTAAATAATCAATCTAGCAATTATCCAGCTCATGGTGAAGGACAGATCGAGGAATCTTAATCGAGCGTCACCGTCTAATTGATGTGGAAGAGCGAGAGCTGTCAATCATTATTAGAAACTCAAAGCTTGAGTGAAGCCAGTGCTAAACACAATGTGTGTGAGAGTGTGTGTGCATGCGTGTGTAAGAGAGTTTGTGTGTGTCTGTGTAAGAGAGTTTGTGAGTGTGTAAGAGACTACGTGTGTGTGTGTGTGTGTGTGTATGTCTGTAAGAGACTACGTGTGTATGTGTGTAAGAGAGTTTGTGTGTGTGTGCGTATGTGTGTATGAGAGTTTGTGTGTGCGTATGTGTGTAAGAGAGTTTGTGTGTGTCTGTGTAAGAGAGTTTGTGAGTGTGTAAGAGACTACGTGTGTGTGTGTGTGTGTATGTCTGTGTGAGACTACGTGTGTGTGTGTGTGTATGTGTGTAAGAGAGTTTGTGTGTGTGTGTGCGTATGTGTGTATGAGAGTGTGTTTGTGCGTATGTGTGCAAGAGAGTTTGTGTGTGCGTATGTGTGTAAGAGAGTTTGTGTGTGCGTATGTGTGCAAGAGAGTTTGTGTGTGCGTATGTGTGCAAGAGAGTTTGTGTGTGCGTATGTGTGTATGAGAGTTTGTGTGTGCGTATGTGTGCAAGAGAGTTTGTGTGTGCGTATGTGTGTAAGAGAGTTTGTGTGTGCGTATGTGTGTAAGAAAGTTTGTGTGTGTGTGTGTCAAATTGCGTGTGTTAGAGAGAGTGTGTGCGTCCGTGCGTATGTAAGTGAGTTTGTGTAAGATTGTGTTTGTTAGAGAGAGTGTGTGTGTAAGAGAGAGTGTGTGCGTGCGTGCGTGCGTAAGTTTGTTTGTGTTTGTGTGCGTGTGTGTGTCAGATTGTGTGTGTTAGAGAGAGTGTGTGCGTCCGTGCGTATGTAAGTGAGTTTGTGTAAGATTGTGTTTGTTAGAGAGAGTGTGTGTGTAAGAGAGAGTGTGTGCGTGCGTGCGTGCGTAAGTTTGTTTGTGTTTGTGTGCGTGTGTGTGTCAGATTGCGTGTATTAGAGAGAGAGTGTGTGTGCGTGTGTAAGAGAGTTTGTGTGCGTGTATGTGTGTAAGAGAGTTTGTGTGTGCGTATGTGTGTATGAGAGTTTGTGTGTGCGTATGTGTGTAATAGAGTTTGTGTGTGCAAGACATTATGCACATGCGTGTGTATGAGAGTGTGTGTGTGTGCCTGCGTGTATGTATAAGTGTAAGAGAGCTTGTGTGTGTAAGAGTGTGTGTGTGTTTGTGTGTTTGTGAGAGTATGTGTGCCTGTGTGTGTTTGTTTGTCAGAGAGTCTGTGTAAGAGTTTGTGTGTGCGTGCGCCTCTGTGTGTGTGTCAGAGAGTGTGTGTGTGTGTTAGAGAGTTTTTGTGTGTGTGTGTCAAATTGCGTGTGTTAGAGAGAGCGTGTGTGTCCGTGCGTATGTAAGTGAGTTTGTGTCAGATTGTGTGTGTTAGAGAGAGTGTGTGTGTGTTAGAGAGAGTGTGTGCGTGCGTGCATGTGTAAGTTTCTTTGTGTTTGTGTGCGTGTGTGTGTCATATTGCGTGTGTTATAGAGAGAGTGTGTGTGCGTGTGTAAGAGAGTTTGTGTGTGTCAAATAGTGTGTGTGTTAGAGTGTGTGTGCGTGCGTGTGTGCTTGTGGAAGAGAGTTTGTGTGAGTGTGTTCGTGTGTTTGCGTTTTTTGAACACAAACTAAAAGTGTTACAGGTCAAAGTCATATTGTGTTCTTCATAGCACGACCCATGTAAACACGTGTGTGTTATGTGTGTGTCTTGCAGTCGGGTCGGGTCATGTGCAGACGGATGGTGTGCGATTGTGACAACCCCACGCTGGACCTGTTCTGCTGTCCGGAGTGCGACCCTCGACTCACATCTCAATGTCTTCATCAGAACGGTCTGTTGACGTACTCCAGCGGTGACACCTGGATCGACAACTGCCAGCGCTGCCAATGTCTGGTGAGACCTTCACCTTTAGCTTTCATTGGGCCGGTGTTTTACATTTAGTCATTGAGCAGACGCTTTAATCCAAAGCCACTTACAGATGAGGTCAACAATAGAATCAATTAGAACGACATAAGAACAACAAAAGGCATAAGTGCAGTAAAAACTGATCTCACATAACCTGCCACAGGGTACAAAGTAAAGTTTTGTTTTTACCTTGAAGCTGCAATTTTTTCACATTTTGATTAGAAATAAACAAAAAACGTTTTTTGAGCAAATCAGGTCAGATTGTGCAGGAAATCTCAGTTTGACGTCATTTGACTTTAACCTACATACTCGTTGTATGTAGTGCGCATATCTCCAGTCAAATACTCCCTAATGAGTGTACACACACACACACTCGTCAGCTGTTCCAGCCTCCATCCATATGCTCGTCTAATCCTAATGTTATCTTTGCATTCACGAGGGGATATTTTTGAATGAAACAAGCGTGTTGTGACCCTCTCCCGATTGGCTCGTTTCCCACGGACCGTCTCTGTGGCGAGCGGGAAGCGGGAAGGGCCCCCACAGCCCTCATTAACATATGCTCTGGAACATCCATAATGCTTTTATTCTCCATGCGCAGCCGGCCGGCGGAGACGTCAATAAAAAAAGATGGGAAGTTTATTACTCCACGCACGGGCGGAGGACGAATGAAATGAATCGAGCGGATGGAGGGAAGGAGAGAATCAGAAAAATGAGAATTACTTAAAGTAATAGAAAGAAAGAAAGAAAGAAAGAGGAGAGAGTGCTGAAGAGAGTGAGAGAGAGAGAGAGAGAGAGACAGAGAGAGAGAGAGAGAGAGAGAGAGAGAGAGAGAGAGCAATTCCCAGTGCAGTCTCAGCAGTCTGTATTGTGTGTGATTGTGTGCAGATTGATCATTCAGAGTCTATAAATTATCTTCTATACAAACTGACTCTTTATAAATTGTGCTTTATTCCCACACGTCCGTATGCGTGCCGCCGTTAGAGTTGCTTTATATTCAAAGAGGTTTGTGTTTATGAATCACAGCAGCAGCTGAAACAAATGTTTAACATCTGACTGTTTGCTCCAGAGATCCTTCACTGGACATTAGAGACGCTGGAGAGGTTTGAGATGATCTAGTGAGGGTTCCCCTAATGCTCTAATAATGAGTTATTTCCCAGGTGGATGTCAGTCGTGAAATTAAATGTGATGAGCGGTGTTGAGTGTTACTAGTTACTTAGTAATTAGTTACTGTAATTGAATTACTTTTCCCTTAAAAATGTAAAGTAAGGACATGAAAAAAAGAAGCTGGCAGAGAGCGTATTTGCAATAACTAATCACATATTACTAATTAATACTAATTTCTCAACAGAAATGCAATCAGAAGAATTTTATTCTTTCGAGCTTGATCCTGCTTGACCAATCACCTCCCTCGCGTGTTGTTATGGAAACGACACACTACTCACTTGTCATTGGTTAGGTGGGAAAAGTAGCTTGTAATTAAACGAAATACTGTGTTATGTATGGAATAGTGGAATAGACGTTAAAATTCTTACTTTAAAATACATGAATTCATGTATCTTTCTCACATTTGTAATATTTTAGTCTGTTAATGAGAGTACTTTATGTAGTTTTATATTATTAATTTGAATGAATTAAGAGTCGTTTCGTGTCTATCCTTGAATCACTGAATTAATCAAGGTTGTAAATGATATAGAAAGTCATTAGTAATAAGTCAGTAAATACTTTTTGGAGAGAGTCATTTGTACAGTAATATAATGACACTATTGAATATGTCATTAGTAACTAGTAATTCTTTACTTTTTCAAAGTAACTTACCCAACACTGGTGATGAGGAACAATGAAGCAACCCAGAGGATTGTTGCTTTTTCATAGCTCAAGAGATTTGATGGAGTTCTCATTTAAGTTTCAACTTAGTCTCAAATGTTTCTCTTAAAATAACTCATGAAAAGTATGGAGGATTATAGGGATCTTATATTGAGATCTTCTCTAATATTGACATTTGATTGCAAACGAGACAAATCTGTGATCAGTTTGACACATTGTTGACATCTCTTCTCAGACTCTAATGAGTAATGACATACACATCTGTGAAATATCTGAGACGCAGATGAGACAAAGAGAAAATGTACATTTGCTCTCTTTCCTCTCCTATGGGAAACTGCCGTATGAAGCGTTTATCATGGTAATACACTACACAGTGTACTCGTATTCCATTGAATCGTCTTCTGCATCTCATTCCGCTCTAAACGCCAAGAAATATTCAGCCGAGAAAATCCACAGCATTGACATTCAGCGCGCGAGAGCCGCGAGTCCTGCAGAAACGGGAAGCTTTGGATAATTGTAGGAAAATCACATTCAGCCAAGCTGATAAGCAAACCGGCGCGAGCAGAGCGAATCAAAACAGGCCGTGCGTCTGAATGCTGGCATTCATGCCGCTCACAGATTCAGGGTTCGAGGGAAAGACATCTCGGGTTCATTTCTGCACGTTACCCTGGTGATAGTGCTAACCCCGTTAAAATGAGTCCAGCTCAGCCAAATCTCTGCTAAGCCGGATCTCGAAATTATGACCTGCACTGAGGGATGGCTTGTGGGTGTCCAGAGAAATCCTCCTCGCTCGGGCACGTTATATGTAATAAAATGGGGATGTGGATATTTGTAATGTCTTGCTCGTAACGCTTTGTTCGCCGCATGAATATTTGTGCGGTTTAAATGTCAACTCGGTTGTTTTTCTACTGGCTGTGTCTGCAGTTATTCCCCTGGAAGTTTGTTGCATTAAAATGCGGAGAAGTGCAGGACAGCAGTGCAGCAATTATTGCTCATCGCTGCGGTTATAAGACTCATGCTCACCAATACATCCATCACCAAAAATACTGTAGTAAACCTTCATATTTACTGTAGTATTTTACATTGTTAATGTATGCTAATGTATTTGGATCCAATATGACAAACATTTTGTAGTCAACTATAGTAATCTAGAAGTAAATTATTGTATAGTTTAGTAATTCCTATAATTGTTCTTTTTTTGTTACTCTGGTTTTTATTAACTTAACTGACTATGGCCTTGTTAATATGTAACTGCAAACACCTTATGTCTTTTATCTTTGCGAACGAATATTAAATTACATTTCATTTTAAATTTCAGTTTTATCACACGTTTAAGAAATAACCTGATGGTACAAACTTTGAACAATATGAAAAATCAGTATAATCTAATTACATTAGCACAGGAACTCCTGACATTTAAACCCAATTTACTTTTATAATGAAAAGCTCTGACAAGGCAAACTTCAGGATGTGTTACAGCACTGAATCACCTGTAGATGGATCATAACTGTGACACGTGAAACGAGAAACACAACTTGCTGTTTTCCGGACCTGACTGCTGGAAACGATGACGAAATCACGGGATATTAGCTTACGTGCTTAACGTGACGTCAAAGCTTGGAATGAAAACTTACTTTCATATTTACAGACGTCTCCGAGACGTATTGCAGATGAGCAAACTATGAATGCAGATGTTTTCCAGATGTAAAATAGGCGTCTGCCAGATGTAGTGTGCTATCAGGGGATGAGCCACACAATATAAATATAGTAGAGTAAGGTTTAAAAATGTGGTAGTATCTAGAAATTTTTGTAGTTTACTACATGAAATATTTCAGCATGCAACAGTTTTTTTTTCATGTTGGTTTAGACTCCCTATGCCATGTTTGGTTTAACTGTGATCAGGGCTATTTGTGTCTGTTTTTCTCACTTGTGGCTCACGCTGATATGTTCTCTCCGTTGTTCAGCAGGGGGAAGTGGACTGCTGGCCTCTGTCCTGCCCACCGGCCGACTGCGACTTCACGCTGGTGCCCGAGGGCGAATGCTGCCCGCGCTGCATCTCGGACCCGTGCCAGGCACACGCCGACCGCAATGACATCACCAAGACCTGCGAGGATGAACACGGGATCACGCGGTTCAGCGGATCCTCCTGGGTCAAACACGGCACCGAGTGCACGCTGTGCCAATGCAAGGTAATCAAAAACACACACATGTACAGATAAACAAACACAATTCAACACATTTCCTTTGTGGGATGTAATCTCTCTCTCTCTCTCTCTCTCTCTCTGTGTTTTAGAACGGACACGTCTGTTGCTCAGTGGATCCCATGTGTCTTTAGTCGTCCGGCTCGACGCTAACAGCACCTGTACAGTCTCACAAGACCACCCCCCCACAACCTTCCTGAATTTATGCCAAATATGAAATGTGTATAATATCAGACATTGATCGCATCTGAAGAGGCCATTTCTGCACAAACACAGACTTTCGGTTCACCTGAAACACCATAAATAAAATAAACACGCTGTACATGCCGGCATGACCACATTGGATGTTTAAAACACATTTTTATCTCTTTGAGCACTGAAACGGACGTAGAAATTTTAGATAGCGAGTAAATCTTGTCGTGTTTCTCTTTTGCCTGGTTACGGAAGTCGATGCTGTTTCGTGTTTCCACAGCACATTTTTTCGTTCGATTAGCTCTCTGTCTTTTTGTCTAGATTTTGAATTATCATACTGCTTGTTCTTGTCTCATGGTGAATAAAATATCTCCATTTCCATTTATGGACGTCGGTGACCTTCATTTCCCTGCGGTTTTGCTTTTCTGGATGTGTCTCTCGGCTAATGACCGTCTTCTCAGGTGATCAGCGACTCCGCTAATGAAAAGGCTTTCTTGTGACCTTCTCTGGTACCTGCAACATCATTAACGCTGCGCTTTCAAGTAACTTAAATATCCCAGCGTTCTCATTAACGATGTACGGCACACGTAGCGTCACGTCTCGCTTGAGTTTGACCCTTCTGAAAACTCATCACGCCCGTCAGCTGGAAAAGTATTTCCGAGATGCGCTGAATCCGAATTCTTCCTCTTCTTGTGTGTTTTGAATACTGCATGAATATTCAGCGGGAGCGAGTAAAGGCACTGGCAGTTGCTGGGCCTCATGCATATTCAGCAGGAGCGTGTAACGGCGCGGTCGCATTGAGGTCGCACAGGAAACAAGATTGTGTTTGTTTGGTTGGGGTCACCGTGTTAAAGTGTGTTTCTGAGGACAAAACGCTGCTTAACTTTTATTATAAAATATACCCAAAGGCCAAAAGTGTGATCGCAACATATTTAGCAGCGTTTGCCGCTGTTACTGTTACTATTTCTCCCAAAATTTGTTGCTTTTGAATATTATTATTGAAAAGATGGGAGTTGTCAGATTTTTGAGAAATTGAGAAATATATCCCGATATAAGATCTGGAATTCGTTTGATTTGAAAAAACATCTGATAAACGTCTTAGAACAGACAGTTTTACACACATTCTAAATCATAAACGTCTTAAAGACATCTTCTAGATGTCCATATGACTAGGGATGCACCACATTTTGTCCGATATCTGATAATTCTTTAACATTGGAAGCCGATAACCGATACATTGGACGATATACAGTATCTAAATATTAATATAAAATTCCCTAGGACTGAAACCAAAAGGCGAAAAGTGGACAACTGCTTTCATTAAAGAACATTGACTTTCTTTATTCAATTCTGCTTATTTCCCTTGAAAGTCATGTACCAAGCCTACTTTACACTAGTTTACGATTCTTTAATCTTCAAACTCCTCTGGCATATTTAATTAACAAATTCTAGATGTTTTCAATAGCCACACGTCTAACAGGTCTCCTGACAGAAAGCATTCAGACAGCAGTCTGTTTCAAACAAAATGCTTTTATTTCTATAATTTAAACAATCATAAATATTGTATCTACATACTGTACCTACATCAGCAATGTTTTGCTAATAGCAGTAAGTGAATGATCACGACACAAAGACAGTACTTGCAGATGAAGTAGTTTAACCAGAGGAAATTATTTATCTGCTTTAATATAGCGGCAAACATTTTATTATCTGCCTTCACCGATAACATTAAAAATTACAATTTATCGGCCGATCCCGATATGGCCGATAATTTATCATGCTTCAATATATGACATCTGGCAGGAGACGTCTCAGAGATGTATAAAAAAGAGACATATATCAATGCAAAAATGTAGACATCAAATAGATGTCTCTCAGATGTATGTGTGTTATTAGTTGAAAAGAGTAAAGGTTTGTTGAGAAGATCAATAAAGCTTTACATTTATTTGACATTCATTGTGTTTTCTAACAACAATATGTGTTTAAGTGGATATTACTGAATGAAAATATGAACCATCTACTTGGCTGTAAAAATCTATTGATCTAAAGGGGAATGAGTGGTTACTTTTTCATGATTATCAATTTTATGTTATATCTAATTATCTTATTTAAGGTGTTATTTCATTTACTATGTATGTTTATTAAAGTTTATTTCAGTTGCGCGTCCCGCCGGTCCATCACTCATGTTTTAGTGTTAGATAAACATTTCTCCACACTGGATTATGTTCATGTGGTTCTTTTCACAAAGACATTTTTTGGCAGCGGTGTTTTCCCCTTCAGCCGGATCTGCTGATAGGGTCGATCGTGCTCAGGATTCGGGAAACGGTCCAAACTCGCCCTCCTCACCTGCTGCGCTCCATCAAGAACGCGCGCGCGCGCGCTCGAGCTTAACTCAAGGTTAAACGCACAGCAGCAGCCGAGAAAAGAAGCAGGTTTAACATTTTCCCTCTTAAACGATTAACTCTCAAACTATCAAGACGTTTATAAGCAGTTTGGTTTTAATATGAAATGAAAAGAAAGAAAGAAAGCGAAGAAACGGGCATACTGAGGGGATTTTTTTATTTTGACATTCTGCGCATGCGTTGTAGATATTTGTATGTACGTCGCGAGCTGCTCCGCTGCTGTGGTCGACGGAAAACTCACAATCACTCTTTTATTACATCCAGATAAACTCTCAGAAGGTATTTCTATCATGTTCTCACTTGTTTGCTAGCATGAGTAAATGCTTCTTACGTCCGTAATATCATTTATTGTCGTCTTTAATTAATTTATCTGCTTTTTGAAAGTTACTGTTGTTTTACTCAACTTACATTTCTTGACCAGGATTTGTTTGCCTTTAGCTAACAGTAGGCTAATACTTGCTTCTTTACAGTTACTTTACTAACAACGTTTATTTTACTTTGGTTTGACCTGCAGAAATGAAATTTGTTAGTTTTCTAAATTTGATTTACCACACGACATTCAAACATGTTTGCTTTCTTTAATAGGTGGATATAAAGTGTAAATGCTGTAAGAGATGGAGAGCAGACAGGTGAAGACAGACAGATAATGATGACAGGTAAGAAATGAGGAAGAATGACGTGGACATTTTCTGGCCTTCTGACAACTTAAACTCACACTTTACCCACAATTCAGTCGGTTGCCAGATATTTAAATCGTTTGTATATCAGGCTTGTTGGTTATTACTTTCATTATTTTCATGCTCTAATTATCAAATTTTTTGACTGAATATAATATAAAAGTTTGGAACTACATATGAGATGTGATATAGTGGTTCTGGTTGATAAAGTTAATAAAATGAAAATTGTAAAAAGCGCTATATAAATAAAGTTGAGTTGAGTTAAAGACGCATCACAATAGTCTCTTGCTTTACATGATCCTCAAGGCTAATCCTAGAAGAGTTTGAGTAAAATGATTTTTATTATTTCAAATGGTTTACATTGAATTGGCACCATTAATCCAAGACGAAAATATGATGCGTAAATAAATATAAACAAGAGAGCGTTACACACCATTCTTCTGGGAAGCGTTCCAGTATGAATGTCACAAAGCAAACCTCAAAGACGTTATAAGAGGGATACAGGTCTGTCCTCAGTGTTCAGGACAGATTTGGCACAGGTGCCATATGTGCACGGTATGTTCCCGTACCCTCTAGCTGGATCCCAACGCGCGCAGGCCAGTTTCCAGCTGCTTCCTAAATGACCAATTTACTATCAGAGAGCCAAACCCAGTGTGACAGATGCCACGACCTGCAGGGGCTGATATTACTCTTTCTGCCGACTGTTAATGACTGGCCTTGATTTCCATCACGTTCCATCATTTCCATCCTCTACCATCACCTGCGCTTGAGACCAAACTATCACGATGACATCATTTGAGTGACAGATGTAAAACCCACCCACATTTTATTCAACTCATTTAACAAGTCAAGAATTGTTTCAGGGGATTGTAAATAATAAAGTTTGTGCGACGGAGGCTTAAAGTCAATTTCACATGTGGATTTTGGTCAAGCGATGTACGCGTGTCAACCTCTCAGACCAAACTTTCTTCAATTTCCTTGTAATAAAGTGTAAATGTCTGATATCTTATCAGTTCCTGCAGTGTGTGCTTAAGTTATCTTCCGTCTGCAGCTGTCCTCCTGGAAGAACAATGTGGTCACGCTTTATTTATTTATTTCTCGTCGTGAATCTCGGATCGTTGTCGTACGACTGCGAGCCGCTCATTAACACGCTACAAGGACGTTGTGATATTGTCCCGACTTTCCCCGCAGCGCGGTTGATAATAACGGACAATTTTCCGTCTCAGGTGAAGGCAATCGAAGGTAAGCGGTCTCAGAGCGAGAGAAAGAGAGAGAGAGAGAGAGAGAGAGAGAGAGGAAGGAGGATGTTAAAGCTTCTGGGTTTTCTCTGCAGTCTGGCAGCTCTGTTCAGGGATCTGTTGAGTGACCCCGCGCTGTGAGAGTCCAGAACGACCGTGGAATTCCAATTTACGAGTCTGAAAACACGAGCACTAGCCGACACTGTATGTTCCCAGTCGCAGACGGTTGATGGATGTCTGACAGATTTCCACAAACTAGAAGATCCAGGTCTGTCAGCAGACGTCTGGAGTCTGAGCCGTCGCTGCTGTGATCTCATAGACGGGAGAGAAAAGGCCGACATGACAGGAGATGTGCTGGAAACTCAAAGAACAGCTTCGGAAAACACAACTCAATCGGAGAGCTGACGTGTCCGCAAAATGTCTCCAAATTTGCAGAACGCTTACAATACCAGATATGATCATCCACTGTATATCCTTAAAAAATAAATAAACGTACATAACGATCATTATATGACGTAGAAAAGTATTTTTTAAGTATAGGCTATTTAAGTAAACTATTAAAATACAAGTTATCGTAACACTTTACATTAAGGTACCCTTTATGAAGCATTTATAAATGTGTTCATTAATGATAAATAATTCATTTACAAATACATTATGAAGCAGTTGTAGCTGCATGAATAAAAAGAGGTTAATGTACTTTAATGACTGAAATTATAAAAGTGTACTTTGAAGTACAAAGTAGAAAACTTACACACCTAATTTTCAACTATGTTTTTCAGAGAAGTACATTACATACATTTCTAAAAAGGACAAAAAACTGTGCTTGTATACTTAATGTTGTTTTTATAGAAGTATACTACAGTACTAGCACACATAAATAAGCTTTCTTGTAGGGAAGACCACCACATTGTTTCTGTTTAATGTCTATACACTAATATAAAAGTCACACAAATGTATTTTTTCATGTATGCTGTTTTATGTTGACTATTTCAAAGTTTAAAGGAAAAATATCCATCACTTTATATACATATATACAGTACATGCTCAGTCTCATGGTATCTCATAACTCAAAAGTTATCACGTCGCCATATTTGAATTCATTGCATACGCTTTATTTGTTTTAATCGCTAAATAAGATGAAAATATTCATAGTTTTTTCCATACAAATGTATCTCTTTGCCTTTGCCTAAGACATTTATTTACTAACCCACTGGAGTCATGTGAAACTTCTTGAATGATGGATTCTTGTGCTTTTTGGAGCTTCATGAAGTTAGGACCTGAAGTGACGGGTATTTCTATTACAAATCATTTGAAAGTGAAAATTGTGTCATCATTTAATCCAAATTGTGTTATCATTTAAGAGTTGTTCTTAACCTCCTAAAAATGTCTTTGTTGTGTTGAACACAAGGAAAGATATTTAGAAGAATCTAAATGTCTAGCTGACATTTCCGGGATGTCATTGACTGCCAATGTAGAAAATCGTATTTTATTTTTTGTTCTGTTAACACCAAAGAAATGTGATTTTTAAGAATTTACCAAAGCAAACCATTCTGGAGCATCTTTAACTACCATTTAAATTTTTCCTACTATGGTAGTCAATGGTGTCCCAGAAATCTCAGTTGCTTACATTTTTCTAAATATCTTTATTTGTGTTCAACAGAACAAAGACTGTATATAGTTTTGCAACAATTTGAGGGGGGAGTAATTCATGACAGTATTTTCATTTTTGGACGGAGCGTCCCTTTAGGAAAGGATTTAAAATGTGCCTTTGTCTGCATGATGACAGAAATCAGCAAGAAAGATCATTACGTACAACGTTCCGATTAAATGCAACTTTATTTTCATCAATAGCAATTTTTCTTCGGTTATACAGTATATCATTTCTGTCTGACCTGCAAAGAAATCAATGTCTCATTTTTTGGCAGGGATCACAGATCGAGTTAGAGACAGGGTGGCAGTCAGATGGTGAGATTTACCAGAATCAAACAACTGGCAGTAAACAGAGGTTTCTTTACATCCAAAAATCAAAGTTGAGGCCTAGATTCCCTCTTGAAAATGAACAAAAAACTGGAATTGTTTGTGGAAATTGAAAGGTGATTTGAACACACAGCGGGAAATTCAAGCAAACTATTGGAGACAAGAAAACCATGAGCAATTGAAACACTAAGAAAGCAGTTGACAGTTTGTCTTTTATGAGTGAAATCAGCAGCTTTTCATATAAATGCCTTTATAAGCCACAGGTGTTATGACCTGTAATGATGTTTAATGTTTGTCTACCAAACGTTCCCGGAAAGCGGTTGAATGGCACTTTCAGCTCAACTGGACCAACATCTGAACCGGGCTGGATGTGAGGGGTTGCTTGGCAACAAGGTCACCGCAAGGTGATGCCAATTGCTGGGGCGTTTTAACGCATAATTTTCACCAAAAACATTCAAAACCACCTGCATATCATAGACGGTCATTTATCGATGACACAGTTTGATATTTGAGGACATTAGACAGATGGTGGTGTGATATTCACCAACCAAACATTTGAAGAGAGCTCATCCCAAACAGAATGTAACGACAAAATATTAAAACTAACATGAATATATACATCTACTCGAGAAACACACTTTCTTAGCTCAGGAGATTTGATGGAGGTCTCAGTTGTGTCTCATTTCAAGATCAACTTAGTCTCAGATGTTTCTCCAAAAATTGCTTAAGAAAATATAAAGGAAGAAACAAATATGGAGGAGTAAAATGAATGTAGATTGTAGATGTAAAATCATCTGATTTGAATAAATGTGACGAGAAATGTTTGAGTTGATATTGAGATTTTCAATAATATTGACTTTTGATCGCAGACGAGACCAATCTGAGCTCAGTTTCTCTTCACAAACTCTAATGACAGACACATTTCTGACTCTTTTTTTCACCATAAATATCTGAGACACAAAAGTTACCATCTGCTTTCCATTTTATCTTATTGATGTGTGTGAGAGATAACTGGGATAGAAATGAGATGTATGATACGCAGCTTTCATTTAGTTAATTTGTTAGTCTGTTAATGGTTATTTCCAGTAGTTACAGAATCGACTCTTTTATATTCAAATGTCACATCAGAATTTCCAGAACATGCATGTAAACGTGTCTGTTTGATTTACAAATCTAATAACTCAAGAGGTAATTTTAGGTATTGTATATTTTTCTAGTAAGAATTGCATTTCTGATATCTGAAATAAGATTTTTAACATGTAAGAAATGAATTATTGATATCTGAAATGGAATTTAAATGGCAGTCTATTGTGATAATTTACTAGGTAAAATGCAACTACAGATATCAAGAATTAATTTTTTTACTAGTTGAAATTTAATTTTTGATATCAAGAATACACTTTTCTGCCAGTTATGACGTCATTGTTGATATCAAGTATTCACATTTTTACTAGTGAAAATGTAATTACTGATATCAAAAATAGTAATTGTTACTATTGCCCAAATCAAGAATGATAATTTTAACTAGTAAAAATTGAATTGTTGATATCAAAAATTCATATCACGAGAATGATTAAAAGCTAATTCGGTTTGCCATATTGTTGTGTAGTACATGTAGATTTAAGTCCAACAAACATTTAAAATATTGTGATTGGCGAATGGGTCTCATGCTTATGTGCACAATCTGATTCACAGCGACTTTATTTATAAATCATAATTTCCACATGAAAATTCTGGTTATTGCAGATTTGTTTCACCAAAACGTATGTATATTAGCGAATCCGTAAAACTTACTCTACCAGGCGTTAGCAGTAGATTTATCTATCAAAGGCACAGCTTTAAATAAGAGTAACATTTCATGACGGTCATGCCATGCGCTCAGTACAGTATTATATCGTGTAGGCACCAGGACATAAAAAGACGTAGAAAAACACAAGATGTCAGCACCACACACCCGCTTCGAGGAACGTGGAAAAGTTCATAAAGTTGGTGATGTTAATGGGATCTCTGAAAAGCTTGGTATAAAAATATAGAAAAGATGAACGTTCATGGGAGTTTTAGTGCAGTTTTAAAGATCCCAAAAGTCAACATCCTTCTGAGTTTTTGGAGGATCGTTGGACCAAGATCAAACATTCGGGCGGTGTAAATTTGTTGACGTCTACAGAGCCATCAACAGCCACGTCCGACTGCGTCTCCGGAGTTTCGTTCGAACACGGCGATATGGAGCTACTCGATGAGCCGAAGTGATGAGTGTCGACCAGGAGCAGCATGGGTGTTCCGGTTCTCTTCAGCGTCTTGCTCATTGTGATGTGAGCGTCCTCTGGCGTCGCTCCCGGATCGGACGGCGACTTTCTCTTGATGCGCTCGTAGGTCTTGTCTTGGTTCTCCGGGAACGTCTCGCAGTCTTGAAAACGACCGAAGAGCCAAATGAAGAACCCGACGAGAGCGAACGCGGCCAGGCTCGGAATGAACGCCAGGCATTTGACATCCAGACTGGTGCCCACGTACCGGCTGTGCAGGAACATGTCTCTCTGGATGTACGTCTGGTTGAAGCGGGGATCTGTGTTCTCCGAGCGCCACTGCCAGGTCAGCGTACTGCGGTTGAAGTCCCGCAGGGTTTCTGGGTCCTCGACGGTGTAGATCTTCTGTCCCGGACCCACGTACTGGCCGTATTCGTAGGGCTTATAGAAGATCTGATTCTTCCACATGTTCAGGTCCAGAATGAGGACCAAGAATAGGATGCCATAGTTAAACCATTTCCCTAGAGATGAACAAAGAAAGAAAGATGGAGCATCAGCGTGTTGGGAATTTACTGGAATTCGAGACACATGCTGACTAGGGTGTTTATATTCTAGGATCCACCTTAAAAATAAACTCTTAACCTTACATTCACCAGTTTATTATAATGCCTGCCATCAATGTCCACATTCATTAGAGCAAAATTTACTATCCAACAAATTCAAATAGTTGTCCATGTTAAATTATTACATTTCAGATTATTAAATCATTGAAAAATGCAATACAAATGCGGAAGAAATTATGTTTCAAATCAATTTAACACCATTATTTTGGCTGAATCTAACAGGATGTTTGTTCTTAATACATTTACAGTATGTCTCACTTTTTAACAATATTTGATCAAATTGCAGCATCACTGAAAATAAAGTAAAATCATAACATATCTCACATAAAAATTACTGAAGTACACTAGTATTTACTTTAGTAAACTTTCTGAACCTTACCAGAGTACATATTAAAGTGCACTAGAGTTTACCACAGTTTTTAATTTACTATAGATAATATACTACAAAATATTTTAGTATACATTAAGAGTATTGATAACTATTGTAAATACTAAAGTCTACTACACTCTTTTTTCCATTTTGAAATGTATTATTTATTATTAACTTTATGTATCGATTGTTGAAGTTTTTATCCATATTCTTGGTGGAGTTACATCATTCGACAGTCTCAGAAAAGCTTAAAGCACGATCTAAACACAAAAGTCAATTTCCAAAAGTAGCCAATATAAATGATGACTATAAGGCGAATTTCTGGCTTTAATATGACCTTCCGACAGAAAAGGCGAAATCAGTTATTTGTAATAAAAATCTTGCCTTTGGGATATAAAAGGCCCGAATAATTCCCTTTCTAATGGTCGTCTTCAATTCGCTCACATGAGATTATTGTCATGATGCTTAATTGCGGTGCAAAACAATAAGGTTAAAGACTTTCGCGAATCGTTGAGCAGAAAGCCAATTTCCCCACACTTTGGGGAACGATCATCCATTCCCGAGATGACTATCGAGTACAGTGAGCAAAACACAATGGGTCGGAAAGAAAGAACGTAAAGCTGTTAGCCGAGGATTCTTTAGCTCTCGCCTGTCAAACGCACCGACTCCATTATATAAATATAGGTTTTCACATGAGCAAATACTCATTAGTATGCTGCCTTCAAACACATCATTATAAAGAAATGAATCTAACAAGCTAATATTCTGACAGCAGGATCCTTCGGGAAACAAATGAATTCATCCATCCCGTCCCGCACGACACTTAAGAGAACCGCCGCTTCATCCAGCGGCATAATTGTGTTGGCAGCGTGTTTCCCGTCGCGTGACACCTGATCGGGCGGTGTGAATTTACCCGTGATGTGAATGTGATATTCCTCTTTAAAGATCCGCTTGCACACGGGCAGTTTGATTTTCAGCTGGGTGGTGGAAAGGCCCGGAAGGTTCATGTCTAGATCGCCCATGAAGTGAGGGAACTCCCAGTCCTGGAAGGGAAACATTTGACAAACGTCTTAGTGCAGTGAAAACATACCGTATGATTTGTTGTTAAGCACCGAGGGTTGAAATAGACAATTCATAAAATTTCAATACATTTTTCAATACTTGGGTCACTTTCGCAACTCTTCAAACAGCTCTATTTACTATCTTTCACAAATCAAAACTATCAAAATACGGTGGAAATTCTTACATAACAGCTGTCACACAACAAACACAGTTTCCCTTACAAGTATATCAGTTTACTTCGTCCACTTTTTATGCGCGTCTCAGATAAAAATATTTACAAAAAAATAGGGGTGTAATGATTTTGTGTTTACGTTTACGACTGTGTCGCGATATTTGTAAAAATAAAAATGTTAATATGAAAATGACACTCAAATTAACGTTTAACACTCAAGTTTTACTTGAACCATTTTATGTAAACTGAATAGATCTGTCACTGCGTGCGTTTACATGCACAGTCTCACTCCGAATATGCTTAATAAGCTGATAACAAGTAAGCTCATGTAAACGTGTAAAACGGTTTTCTTTTATCGGGGAAAGCTCATAAACTATTGTTGCATATGCAGGTTCTGCGGACATGAGAAGATTTCCGAATGATTTCCCGCTGTATTTTTCAATTACTAACCAGACTATCGAAGATTCTGCATAAGCGTTGTATTACTATGCATGTTAACACGTGAAAACAGGTTTCTTTTTAAGGTGATTTTTGATAGATATCCGTTTATTTTCTGCATGTAAACGCACTCACTGAGAAGTAAAACTGAATTTTAACGTTAAAAAACAAAAATAAAAAATATATATGTTTCTATATTGCAATTTGAGAAACTTCGATATATTGTCACAGCCCTACTAAAACAGTTATAAAAACAACTTTACAAACTAAAAAGTGGCCCAATTTTAGTCAAAATAGTACACTAGTTTACTAGTACTAGTATTTACTACAAAGAATACTTAAAGATATACTTGTTTGCTTTGCATTAACAGTTTTGCATTATGTTAACCCTCACAATGAAGTTTACTCAAGAATGTTAATAGTATACTTCTCTTAAGCTTCGAAAAAGTTTATTCTCAGTCCACTTTTTATATACTTAAAAAAAAAGCAGTCATGATCATATGCAAAATATTAAATTCTTTCACTACAGATAATTTTGAGGTTGCTGTTAGAAATAAACACACTAAAACACGTCACAACAACACCAGCGAGCACATAACAGTCTAGAAGCATCTGTAATATTGATGTTGTTTGTTGTACAGTTCTGCTCAGGATACTGTGATGTCACCGAGCAACCGCCGAAGCAGAGTCTGGCGCGGCCGTTTCCCATCTCCACGCCTCCCGAGACTGTTCTGAGAACAGCCAGTGCAAAATCAATAAAACTTTCATAACAATGATGATCAGAGACCTCGCCGCTGGAGAAGAAACCAAATTAAGATGCGGAAGTGAAGAATAATGATTCTCGGCAATCAGGCCGCATGTTTACAAAACTGAGTCTTTGATTTCTGTTGGACTTCATAATCATGGCGGCTCATTTACTTTCATAACTCAGTTGTACAAAATGAACATTAAATTACATGGAATAAAACCAATGGAGGGGTTGAAATGAAAGAGCTTGTAAAGCCGCTGCTTTATGGCTCTTCTGGCCCTTTGAGTTAATCAGAGTCTGAATAAAACATCAGATGAACTGACGCTCGGCCGGAGGTGACGGGACATATTTCAGCGCGTGATGAGGAGGTGATGGAGAAACTGTGATCAAGAAACATAACCGCAGATACGGACACGAACAGATGAGACCGAGAGGAAATAATTGCAATCAGTCGGGAAATGTCAACAGATTTGTGCGAACAGGTAAAGCGATGGAGACGCTGTAATCACACACAGATTTCGACAAAACTATAAAACAATGAGACGCCTCCGTGAAATATATCGTACTAAATAAAAAAATAATGTTTTTTTACAAAAAATGTAATAAATGAATGAGTGTTACTTTGAGGTCAATGCGGACCCCTCTTCAAAATAAAATAAAATATAAAATAATAATAAATGTATAAAAATGATAAAAGTACAAATAAATTAAAATATATAGTTTATTCTTTGGTGCTTGACGTTAACTAAGCTAGTTAGCAAATTAGTAGTTAAAAACTTTTGTAAAATGTGATCTGCGCAATAACTGAAGAAACAGAAGCGAAGGAACGTCTAGAGCTGAAAAACTGTTATTATCATATTTTATCTCCTCGACATCTCGCCGCTGAGATTAAATTCACATGAGGGTGGATTAAACATGAAAAGTTAAACAAGCACTGACCATAAATGAGATAAACCTGAGATATGGTGTGCGTTGGTTGAGGTATTAGAGACGTGAGAAGCTGTTGAGCACATATTTGCATATTCATGACACAATGAGACACGCTGTGCGATTCGCTGCCCGGGGGGACGTTGAGAAGATTAAATAAGAATCAGCCAACACACACACACAAATTCACTGAAACCTCCGCCTGTGGATGATAGATGCAGGGTGAGGTGGTCGGAAAAGGTCAGATCAGGTTATACGGGGCGTGTTTGTACCTGCATGATGATGAGAAGGTCAAAGACCAGGACGAATGAAGCAAGAAACGCTCTGGAGACCTCATCGCTGGGCAGAAACCCACGATTCAGATTATCCCATCTGATCCAGTCCGTACTGATGACCAGAACCACCACAGACGTCAGAGAGATCAACACCGTCCTGAGAACAACAACAACGACCCTTATAAGTGAAGTCAAGTGCGCATTACACCTTTGACCCTCAACGTTAAACATCAGCGTGCAACTCATCCCACGTCGATTCTCCTACAGACGCCAACGAGATGAAAGAATCAAAACATTTATTCTTCATAGAAAATATCAAACAGACTTTGAATAGAGACCAACTCTAACAAATAAATAAGTACACTTTCTAGTTCACTTTAAGCAGTGTTCTCAACGAGGGGGGGGTTGTTGGGGAGGCACAGCTGAATTCCAAGGGGAGCTCAAAATGGCTCGGGGCCTTGAAGATTTTGCTGATTACAATGGGGGGCATTGGAGCTTGAAAATCCCTGACTTTAAGCATACTTACTCTAAGAAAACATTAAAAAATGAATCTATGCTTTACATTTATATCAATGTACCTGAAGTATACTTGTAACTGTACTATTTCAGGCTCAGTTGCCTCACTTCTTCGTTTATAAAAGGGTGCTTTTAAGTATACGCTAATTGTGACAGTACACAACTAGTTGATGGTTTACTAGTTTAATACTTGAAGCAGAATTTTAGTACACTCTGAAGTATAATTCTCACTGCAGCAGTCTGGAAACTTGAATCTGTACCGAAATACAAACCGTGACCCCACCCCGCAGGTAAAGACAGCCAATCAGATTGCCGCCTGACATTTAAGAGTCTATTTTAGTGTGTAAGACGCATCAGTCTGGGAACGGCCCGCCGGCTGCTATTAATTAAATGCTAACAAGCATCTAATGAGCAGTGCAGAATCTTTTAAACACACGGTTCTTCCGCAGCGGCGCATGAAAAACTGCGGCCTGTCAGGACGTGCTCAAAAACGCATCTTACTGAGAGCATGAAATGATGTCTGTCGTTTACTAATGGATGAAACCCATCAGAGAAAGTCCAAAAGACAGAAGGATGAAATGTGGCTACCCGCTGCTGCCTGGGTTTGTAACACACTCGGAAGGATGAATAATACAGACACCAGATCAGTTCCTGCTGTCAGCGGAGCCGCGTTTGTCAACCAATAATGATCCATGGTCAGCGTTTTTCTTCTTTACGGTTTAGATTCATCGCTGTTTGTAAACGTGGCACATTTGATTCTGTGTACTGTAAGTGTGAAGATGCTTTGAAATAAAGACAGTTTGACACTTTTCTGACAATTTTTCTCACAAGAAATATCTGGAACACAGATGAGACTTAAAGTCCCCGTGAACCGGAAGTTGCAATCTCAAAAAAAAATTTTTACTTTTAGAATGTTCAGACATTAGATACTTTATGTACTCTACGCTATTTACAATAAATGCAATACAATTTTTTTATTTATTTTTAAATTCACTGGGACACTATACACAAGAATAGTTTTCTTAAGGGATACCAGTAGGATAAAAGAGCATTTAAGTTTCAAGATAAATAGTTCCTTAAATAACCTGTGATATGCCTCAGAGTGACATTAGGGTCAGAGATGTGTTGTGTGTGTGTTTAAGGGGTGTCAGGGTCAACGCATGTGTGTTGTCAGGGGACCGCGTTTAGTTGCGGGGTCACGTTGCCGTGGCAAACACACCAGTGCAGATCGATTTTCTGCTGCGTGTCTCTTTAATTAAACACGCTGACACTCAGAACAGGGATTTAAGTGGCGCAATTAACACACAGTTTTGTTATTCTTGAGGGGACTTCTCGACATTTCACCCCACAAGAATAGCAACAGTTACCACAATTGCATTTACATTTTAAATTCTATACGTACACATACTAGCACAAAATCTGTCCGTAAGACACAAATGTAGATGTAAATGAGGTAAATATAGCCATGTTATCAATATTCGTTCTTGTGTCAACATCACTTATAACATGACAGACGGAGCAGCATGTTCTGGAAGAAATCTAAATGTTGACAGTTGACTGTCTGTTATTGATGGCCACCAACATTCAGCCGACTCGTCCTTCAGTTTGTGAAAAATTAGAGATAATATTAGTTCTCCATTGACTTCATGTCAACAGTTAACCAAACTGAAGAATGAGTCAAAATGATTACCCAATATCCATGTGAAAGACAAATCAGACATGAGATCTCGTAACATCTCAATTACTTCTAGACACTAGTGAGATGAAATGGAGAGCAAAAGGAAATTTTGCTTAAGTCTCATCTGTGTCTCAGATATTTCTCCGAAATGTCACAAATGTCAATCTCAACAAAAGTCAATATTAATGAAGATCTCAATATGAACTCATGAACATTTCTCATCACATTTACTCAAATCCAGATTATTTCACCTCTATAATCTACATTCATTTGCTCCTCCAGACTCTTCATGTGTTTCAACAATTACGCTCTCATTTGATTCTCTTTAATTTCTTCTAAAGCAATTTTAAGAGAAACAAACTTGATACTTGGCTACGAAACATTACTAAAAAATCCTTAAAATCTCATGAGCTATGAAAGAGAAACATCAGAGCAAGAACATTTTCCTCTGTGACGTCAGAGGCTGTGCTGGTTACCAGTAGAGTTGAGCACACTCACCAGAAGAGTACGATTCTGTTGTTGCCCTTCCTCCATAAATGCCTCACTGTTTTGCCCCAGTCTGGGTAATGGGTGTCCTGTAGCATCATGTCTGTCACCTTGGAAACAAACAAACAACCTGCTTTACTTTGAGCCCATTTACAGAAATACAATCAAACATAAGTGTTTTAGTTTATTTGTTTTAATAGATTGATCGTAAATTCCCAGTGAAATTATAAATGACAATTCTTATTTTTTTCATGAAATATTCCAGTGTTTATTGTAAATAGTTTATCAATGTGGGTAGTTTTCTTTAAAAAATTCCGTACCATCATAATCTTCAGTTAAAATCTGAAAACGCACTTCCGCCCTGAAATGACTATACGTCTGAAATCACGTAAATTAGACGGCTGAGGCGGAGCATCAGTGAACTCCTCCCCTTTAAAGGTCAGTCTGCTGTCATTTCCAATTCACAATCAATACAACAGCTATTTTTACACATCCAATCAATTCGCGGTGAAAAATGCAAGCCAAAATACTCGGAAATGTGTCAGAATACAGAAGTAAAAAAACTATCTCAACTTACGGTTTGTGAGGACTTTAAAAGCATGAAATCAAAATTGACTAGTCACTTTTCAATCAGTCATTACTTTTATTTTGAAGTCCACATCTAGTTTCCCTGTCCTCTCCTTGTCTTTTTGGCTTTCTGATTAGTTTCATATATATATATATATATATATATATATATATATATAAATAGTATATATTGTACTGTATATATATCTCATAAGCTGAAGTTTCTATAGAGCGCCATAGTGAATGGTCAAAGACGTTCGTAGTAACAATTTTACTCACATATTATACGAGTATATATTATTATATCATATTTCCATTTTATCTGTGCGTCTGCATGACTCAACCAAATGTAAATGAGTCAATTAAAACCCACTACACTTCCAACTGAAGGCATTTAACCAAAGTTCATACATTTTTAATAGAAATACATAATGCCTGTGAAGTATAACAGGTTATATTCATTTACATAAAAATCATTATTCCTGAAAGCCATGTATGTAGGGAGCAGTGAACACTACATAGGTACCCAAGGTTAACCTCCTGCTGGATGTGTTTCATCCCAGACGGATGTAAAACTGCGAGGAGGGGAAGAGAAAGAGCAGTAAATCTCTGAATTAATGACATGTAAAATCTGCCGGTAATGTCTGGATTCAGCACTTTAGCAGCGCTCGTGTGCCCTTCCCTGTTCTTCCTTTTGTTCCTCACTTTTCTTTCTAATCCCTCTTTCTTTCTACACCTCTCTTGTCTTTCCTTCAACTGTGCAGTTTGAACACAAGAATACTAATGTGGGAAACACACAGACAGAAATGCTTTAAGACAACACACCGACTCATCCCAGAAGATTTTCGACTACACCTGCACTGTGTGTGTCAGAAAGACTCTTTGATGCCGCATGTTGTAACACAACGTTTGTTTCCGTGTGTCCTTGAGTGAACTTGAAGGAAAAGAAAATCTGTCTAATCACGTTCAGACAGAACGGAGCTTCACTGACGGGTCACCTAACATTAACTGATATATCCCTAAAGTGTGTAGAGTACATAAAGGATCTAATGTCTGAACATTCTGGAAGTGAAAACCTCATTTTCCTAAAGTCCCAGTGAAATAAAAAATGACAGTGCCTATTTTTTCATGATTGCAGCGTTTATAGTAAATAGTTTATCAATGTGGTTCGTTCTCTTTTTATAATTCATGTGCGCTCATAATCTTCAGTTAAAATCTGAAAATGCACTTCTGCCCTGTGATGAATATCCATCTTAGATAACGTATATTAGACGGCTTGGGCGGTACATCCATTAACTCCTCCCCTTTATCTCTCAGTCTGCTTCCAGCTTCATTTTAAAATCAACGCAACGGCTGTTTTTATACATCCAATCAAATCGCAGAGAAAGTCGAAAGCCACGCCCACTATTTTCTCATTCGAAATTCCATTTCAATCGCAACTTCCGGTTCACGGGGACTTTAATAATCAAATCCATCTGATCGTGAGGAAATAGAGCAGTAGTTAGTTACCATGGAAACGAGATGCAAAAAAGCTCATCAGCATTTGACCAATCACATAAACTAATCTGTAATATAAAGTTATAGTTGTTCTGTAAGTTTCTCTCATTTAGTTTCTTCTTTCATATCCCATGTCTACCGCTAAAATGTGTTTTCTGTAAAGCTGCCTTTCATCATTTGTGTAAAGTGTAATAGAAATAACCGAATGGAACAAAGCATTTTATTCTTTATGATTAAATAATGTACAAAACGTCAGTCCCTCGACACGCTCAACTACTTCAATATCTGAATATTTGATAGAAAAACGATTATACTAACATTTAAATAACGTAAAGTGAATAGTTTCATATTGTAATGTTCATTTATTTCTGTTCCAACACTTTTCACTCTCCCTTGAGAGGATTAAATAAAGTGCCCATCACACATCTTCAATATCCATTTTTAGTCATTATAGAAATATAATGATTTGCATTGACCTTAAACTGTGGACACGGTGTGAATGTTCATTATTTTAATCACTTGTCAAACGTCTTCATTTCTTCGGGAGTAACCTGCAGCTGTAAGAAAGAGGAGATTATTGGTTTCCAGACGTGTTTCTCTCTCGCTGTGGTCTTATCTGAGCGGCGGTGTGTGTGTGTTTATGGTGAAATGAGACGCCTGTCGTTCTCCTCTGTAATTTCTCCGGGTGAATGGACGCAGCCTCTGGGAATCTCAGCTGCTTTCCAAGAGACTCAATTACCGACAAATAATTACAACAGCGTTCAGCGGCTCGAACTCTCGGAAAACCCTCTGTAATATTATGCTGCTTTAAAGTTAGACACAAAATCCACCTGATACACTTTATTAATACACACATCTTATTGAACAGTTCATCCGTGTTGTTTTATTAAAACACACTTTCTTAGATTCTGCAACCATAGATTCTTATACACAGATGCCTCATGAACAGCTGTTTCTATAGACTGCGATACAAAAGTCATCCGGCATGAATATCAAACGTGATGTGCTTTTGTGTAGACATTATAATTGTTAAACTACCACAATACAACACGATTAAGCTAACAAAAACACAAGCCAACACAACATTATATTAGTTTAAAACACTAATATTGAGTTCGTACCTATAAAAACTGCTGACAAAGGTTTTCACATTTCCATACAAAGTTTAATCGTAGGAGGATTGTGAACAATGTTTACGGTGAATGACAATGACAACATGAACTTAATTGTTGACCTTTCCAAGATGGCGGATGGTATATTTCCACAGTTTATCTATGCCTGAAACAACGTGTTGTTTTGTTTGACGTAACCAATCTCGAAAAGGTTTAATTCTTAAACATTCTGCGATAATACTCCCACATTTTACAATTTGATCAAATGCCAAGAGAAAAAATTGATAAATTCAATTTGTTGTATGTCAACTCAAACCAATGATTATTATCAAGGTAGGTTTAATCAATTAACTATTTTTTCAGTTCCAAAATTAATACTTTGGTTGCAATGTGGCAGAAATTGATGACTGTATGTCCAGATTCAGCTAGATTCTTACCATCCACGCAGTCACAAAATCACCCATCCAAGTTCCTACAGCGGCAATCTTCATAAAACTTTCGTTTCTGATTCCCATGTATTCTGTCACCATGTGGGCACTGAGAGAGAGAGAGAGAGAGAGAGAGAGAGAGAGAGAGAGAATGGGTTAGTTTGTTAAACTGCAGCGTCCGACAGCGATTACGAGTTTCTCTTCAGACGGCTTTTATTCAACCACACTTTCAGACTGAAAATGTTTCAGTATTGGTTATTGTACAAACAAACCTCACAACACACACACAAACAATTCAGAGCTCTTCACAACACATTCAAAGAAAGGAACGCTTATAGAAAATGATTCACGCTCATATGACAGCGACTGAGTTTAATCTTCTTTGTGCTGCTTTCGTGCCCTCAGAAGTGTTTACCAGCCTTGAACAGGTACAGACTAGTTAATCTTCTTACAGTTGTCACTTTGTGGATTACACACACACAACAAGACTAATTTTACTGCAAACAAATGTGAAAAGTCTCAGTCTCGTTTTAAATGGCGTTACAGATGATAACATCGCGACGGACGTGATTCTTTAAATGAGCCGTCGGTTAATGAGCTTACGCCCTTATTAGAGTTTTGAGTTAGTTAACATCACCTCAGGCTCATACGCCGATCGACGCGGAGGTGTTAAATCTAAAGAAAACCAACACTTATCCCACGTACGACAATTCTTGTGACGTTAAGAACAACATTATAATGAGTGAGACAAAATCTGTATTTTTCCCGTCATTGCAACGCCTGACTTATCCCACACATACAGATCTGAAGATAAAGCTAGTTTGATTTAAAGCAAGATTTAATGACATATGAAGAGTTTGGTTCCGAAATGAGATCACTTTTCAAAAATCATGTTTTTGTTATGGTATCATGTTTTTATTATGTCAGTTAGCTGTGTTTTTGGAGTTATTATGGAGTTTGATTGATATTAAATGGAACGCACAATACAAAAACATGATTAAAAAAAAACAAGTGGTCATTATCATTTTGGAAATCAAGTCTTCATATGAAGTCAGTCAAACAGCGGGTCTGGAACACAGTCGCCGTAGCAATCCCGCAGGGAGCTGTTTAGCAAGGGCATCGTGATAATCGATAAAACGAAGAAGACCAAAACATCCAAGCAGTTTAACACACTCATTTTGGTTAGTATGCAAGTATGCTATCTCAGGGTAATGCTGAAGAAACAGCGTGTCAAAGCTCTAGCTCGCTCGCTCTCCCTCTCTCTCTCGCTCACTCACTCGCTCTCTCTCCCTCTCTCTTTTGCTCTCCCTCCCTCTCTCTGTCTCTTCTCTGTCTCTCTCTCTCTCAATCGCCCTCTCTCTCCCTCTCTCTTTTGCTCCCTCTCTATCCCTCTCTCTCTCTCCCTCTCTCTCTCTCGCTCACTCGCTCTCTCTCCCTCTCTCTTTTGCTCTCCCTCCCTCTCTCTGTCTCTTCTCTGTCTCTCTCTCTCTCTCTCTCTCTCAATCGCCCTCTCTCTCTCTCCCTCTCCCTCTCTCTCTCTCTCTCTCTCTCTCTCTCACTCTGTCTCTCTCTCTCTCTCTCTTTTGCTCCCCCTCTCTCTTTCTCTCTCTCTCTCCCTCTCTCTCTCGCTCACTCGCTCTCTCTCCCTCTCTCTTTTGCTCTCCCTCCCTCTCTCTCTCTCTGTCTCTACTCTGTCTGTCTCTCTCTCTCTCTCAATCGCCCTCTCTCTCTCTCTCTCTCTCTCTCTCTCTCTCTCTGTCTCTCTCTCTCCCTCTCTCTTTTGCTCCCCCTCTCTCTCTCTCTCTCTCTCTCTCTCCCTCTCTCTCTCCCTTCCTCCGTCCCTCTCTCTGTCTCTCTCTCTCTCTTTCACTCTCTCATTCACTCACAATTAAGTGTGGTTTATTGGCATGACAAAATAAACATTCGTATTGCCAAAGCATTAACAGCTGAGCTGCATGTAAATATGTAAACAAATGAAAAGAAAGATAATTATAGTAATAAAATAAAATAAATAAATAAAGTGATGTATGTATGTAGTGCAACTTAAAGTGGTTAATGATTTGTGTATATAAAAACAGAAGTACAGCTTAAACAAAGATTTACAAAAGCTAAATATACATTTAAGTAGCAGAATAACGGGATATAATAATATAATGTTATGTACACGTATTGGAAACATCAGGTCAGGGCAGATTTGTTGTTTTCTCTTTTGTTGTGACAGGCAGACACATATTGTGAAGCTAACACACAGCTAACACACTCTCTCTATCTCTCTCTCTCTCTCTCTCTCTGCCTATCTCTCTTTTTCTTTCTCTCCCTCTCTCTCTCTCTATCTCTCTCTCTCCCTCTCTCTATCTCTCTCTCATTAAGGGCTTGGTTGTTGATTTATTCACTCTGGATGTCATTTTAATGCAGTATTTGCTTTGCGACCTAACGTGGGGGATGTAAGTCATACCAGTGTCCTACTGCATACATTACACACGCAATAAAACACAAACACACACTCACTAATAGTGACACATCTCATTTGCGAGCAGACGGTAAAGGCCGGGGGATTCTTATGGGATAGCAGAAATGAGCCGAACCTAAATGCGAGATCGTTGAAACACGTCTGAGCTGTTTGGCCATCGGTTACAATTATAAAGCAGAAAAGAAAAGGATATTTCGGAGGCCGAGTTATTACCATTCAAAGAAACATTATGAAAAGTCATACCGCTTTGGAATGGCAGATGAGGGAGAATGTGACAATATTATTTTTTTCAATATTGATCATTTTCATTTTGTGGGTAAACAGTCTCTTTGAGCATTCTAATAAGCAAGTCGGGCGTTGAAACATACACCGTCCTTATGATGTCCAAAGCACCGCCTGATTAAAATTCGCCGCAGCCTCAGGACCCGGTACGAGTTTCACAAACAACTCCGAGATGGCCAGCAGGGTTTTGACGGAGGATGAAAAAGGTTCGGTCTGAGGTCCTGAAAATAGACCAAAGGCAACCGCAGCCGTTAGTGTAGAATTTGTCAAAATCGTGACGGGGCTTTTTTGTTCTCGGTGAGACGACTCATTAGAAAGCACTCTGGATCAACATCCATATTAATTCTCACTGCCGGCTGAGAGGAGAGAGAACACTGAAACACATCAGCATTCCCGTCACGCTCTTCTCTGACTTCCACACACCTGAACTTTCTCATGGTTTCATTCTAGAACTCCTCACGGTGTCCATTCAAATCAACTTGTACAGCACGCGTGACCTCTTTTTTAATAAAACATCTCATTTCTCATAAACTGGGCCACTCTACCACTATAATTAACAGAATGAACACCAGGGAATAGTTCACACATGTACGAGCAAGCTGTTCAAATACTCATTACTGGACATGTACATAGAATTACTTATTTCTGAGTTCAATTCAAAAAGTTAGATGTCTACATTTAGCAGAAGCTCCTATAAGAAAAATCACATTTGAGATGCCATCTCAATTGTTTATCCTACACATCGATGAGAATAAATAGAGAGCGAATGGAAGCTTAAGTCTCATATGTCAGAAATGTGTCTGTCATTAGAGTTTGAGAAGAAATGTCAACAATGTGTCAAACTGAGCTCAGATTTGTCTCGTCGTAGGGCCCCGTAAGCTTGGGGGTCCCCTAGTGGCTACAAGCGGTAAAATTATTTGACGCTTGATTTAGACACTCCGATATATGCAATGAAACGCACGTATCATAGTGGTGCTCAAACGCGAAAAAAAGCAAAATTTTATAAATCAAATACCCATTTTACGAATATAGCAATACAATGCTATGAAAAGAAGCATGAAAAGAGCACCTTTTACTTTCTTATACCGCACTGCAGCTAAAAGCAATCTGTATAATTTCCGAATAAAACAAAGGACACTTTTTCATCCGAAAACGCCCCTTCATGTCTGCAAACAAAAGTAAAAAACTCAAATCCAGATTATTTTACATTCATTTTACACCTCCATACTCTTCATGAATTTAGTTTTTCATTTTAGGAGAAACATCTGAGACTAAGTCAATACTCAAATGAGACGAGTGAGAACTCATCAAATCTGAGCAATAACATTTACTTTTGGAATAAATCACATAACACAATCCATTCCTCGAAGATAATGTGTAAGAATTCTGCTGCGTTGATTGAAAAGTATCCAGTACGTGTGTTTTGTGATAAACGAAGGAAACACGAAGCGTCACGTGTGAAACAAACACACTGGAAGTGAAATGTCGTGCTGTAATATTTGCACAGGTGATTTTGACTATTTGCAGTTTTAATGCGAAGCGGCAGGAGAGACCGGGAGAAAAATGAAGATTGTAATTATGAGAAAGCGCAGAGCAAACGATCCCTCGTATCTAAATTATGCAGATTTCTGCTGCTTTTCCTCAGGGAATCTCATCTTGGACTAAAGGCACATTTCCTAGTTTTTATAAGTGGCGTTCAGTGTTGGATCAGACAGCAACCAGTGCAGAAATAAGTTTGATTTATGATACCAGCAGCTTGTAAAACAGCACTTACGATCATGTAGAGAGTTACTGTGGTGATGGACTTTCTCTCTCACACACACAAACACGCACATACATGTCATTCCTGATGTACAATTCGCCCTATATGTGCATCTGTTAATCCCACGAGGCTATTGCTGTTGTCACGGTAACAACGGAACCAGCTCATCTCCCACAGGGCTGACCTGAGAAAGAACACAAGCCACACCCCCTTCAGCACAGGACCCGCCCCTTGCCCTAGATAGTCAAACCACTTTCTCCCCCAATAGTTTTATTTTCTCAAAATATGACCTAGTTAAAGGGGTAAATGACTATTCCTCCTCGTACACCTTTTGTTCTAAGTTTTGGATTTAAAGGAGTAGTTCACTTAAAAAAAAAAAAAAACATTGATCTTCCATATTAATTTTTATCCTAGTATGGAAAGTCAATGGGGGCTTATTTTAAAGTGAACTTGCTCAGGAGATTTGATGGAGTTCTCATTTAAGCAGCGTTGGGTGTTACTAAATACTAAGTAATTAGTTACTGTAATTTCATTACTTTTCCCTTGAAAAAGCAAAGTAAGGGATAACTACTATTTTTAATGTAATTTAATTTCAGTAACTTCTGATGTAATTAAATTAAATACTGCGCAAAATATTCAAAAGTGGAAATGACATAACAATTATAAGTCAAACTTTCAAATGTATACTTTAATGTATCCCTCGTTCTTACATTCGTATACTTTGGTCAGTAATTACAAATAATTTATGTAGTTATTTATTATGTATTTAAATGAATTAAAAGAGCTGTTTCATGTCTATTCTTGTGTCAATTCTAATTAAGGTTGATATAAGATATAGAAAGTAATTAGTAGTAAGTAATTAAATAAGTTTTCGAGAGTCATTTGTACAGTAATCTAATTACACTATTGAATTAACTTAGTAATTAGTAACTAGTAATTGATTACTTTTTCAGAGTAATTTACCCAACACTGCATTTAAGTTGGAACTAAGTCTCAGATGTTTGGTCTAAATCACTGAGGAGAAATAAAAACATAAACAATCGAGACAAAACTCATTTGACTCCAAAGGAACATTGAGACACAGGTGAGACTTAAACAAGACTATTCATTTGCTCACCATTTAATCTCAATGATGTCTAGCAGAAATAATTGCGATATTGACAGCACTTCATCTGTGGTTTTATTTTATGGGACACAATTCGATTCACATTCGGGACTAAAATGTCACGTAGATTAATACGCGATGAAAGATTTTTTCATTTTTGGTGGAAGCCTCCCTCTAAATGCAATCATACACATTCACCAATACAAACAACAAAATCCACTTTTCCACCTCCAACACCAGTGAATGTGTCATTTTGACATATTAATATAATTTAGATTTACATAGTCTAATAATTGTATATGAAAAGCCAATACCTGACGCCCGTTTTTGATTTATCGCAACAATTACCGGCGACTACGTGCATGATTTATTAGGTTTTGACTGAAACACATCATATCGATCGAGATGAAATCTAATGTTCTTTCTCAGGCGAAATGAAACCGAACAGCTCCGGCCGTTTGTCAGGCGGCTGCTTAATTTTGTGAGGGTTAAAGGTCGCAGCATTTGTAGATCTTTCCACGCAGCCAATGACCTTCAGATATCTGACCCGGTCTGCCCCCCCAATCTCGACTCAAAATGAGAGATACGCTTCCTCTATCGCTCTATTCCACAGATATTGATTATGTGGTGAGGTGTCAACACCGCGGGCTCAGAAACATCACCTTCACGACCCCCCGCACCACTGCCGCATTTATCTGTGGACCAGACGGGATCTTTGCGTGCACGCGCGTGCGCATGTGTGTGTTATTTTCAATTACAGCAGACCCATGGCAGCAATGCGGCCGAATTAGTCTGTCTACAAGTGGGAGATTGAAATACAGATACACAAATATAATATTTTCAGGCACAGCTGAGGAAATCCATTGCTTTTTGAGTCCATCTATTCAGCGTTGAAAGTTCATTATACAAGCTGATATTTTCAATCCACGGATAAATGTGGCCAGACACAAAACAGCAAGGGAATAAAACAGACTTTAGATGAAGTTTTACTCTTCAGATGTTTCCCCTGAGAACTTCTTGACAAAGTGTGCAGTCTGAGAGTCAAGACTACATCATTTCTCCCACCATCAAAACATCTAAACTGTGTCATCCATTCATTTTAAAACCCCACACCTCCCAGAGGAAAATGATATTGCTCAGATGTTGTTCTTTCATCGCTCAGAACACTTGTTTTAATTTGTGTCTCATATAAGTCTCAGATGTTTCTCTTAAGATTGCTAGTGTTATTGTTGAAACACACGAAGAGTCTGGAGGTGTAAATTAATGTAGATTGCAGAGAGAAAATAATCTGGATTTGATGAGAAATGTTTGAGTTTATATTGAGATCTTCAATAATATTGACTTTTGATTGCAGACGAGACAAATCTGAGATCAGTTTGACACATTGTTGACATCTCTTTTCAAACTAAGACATTTGTGAGATTTCTAACTCTTTTTCTCATGAGAAATATCTGAGACGCAGATGAGACTTAAGCAAATGTGTCCATTTGCTCTTCTTTATCCCTCATTTAATATCTAGGACAAATAATCGATTTGGGTAAACTTGATGAAAAATGTGTGAGTTCATTATGAGATGTTCAATAATATTGACCTTGTTCGCAGACGAGACAAATCTGAGCTCAGTTTGACACATTGTTGACATCTCTTCTCAAACTCTAAAGAAGACTTTTTAAAGATTTTTTCTTAGGAGAAATAACTGAGACACAGATGAGACTTAAGCAAAAGTTTACATTTGCTCTTCAACCCTCATTTATGTCTGTGAGAAATAATTGAGATATTGAAAAGATTGATTTGGGTAAACTTGATGAGAAATGTGTGAGATAATTATGAGATGTTCAATAATATTGACCTTGTTCGCAGACGAGACAAATCTGAGCTCAGTTTGACACATTGTTGACATCTCTTTTCAAACTCTAAAGACAGACACATTTGTGACATTTCCGACTCATTTTCTCAAGAGAAATAATTGAGACGAAAATGAGACTTACGCTTCCATTTGGTCTCAATTTTATCTCACTGATGTCTAGGAGAAATAATTGAGATAAAACGAGATATCGTGTGTTATTTGTTTTTCTTTCTCATTTTATTACAGTCTCTATTTATATGTCTGCTAAATATTTTCAAGCTGACTTTGATTCAATGAATCTCTCTCTCTCTCTCTCCCTCTCTCTCATCAGCAGATGTGTGGCAGGATCTCAGACGGTTGGTGGCTTCTAATTTGCTGTGAGTAATGCGATCTCGGTGCACTGCACTTTTAATTAAGTAACACTGCCTAATTAGCACATGATGTGGACTCTTAATGGACGCCTCCAGCGATGATGAGTTAAAGGGCCCCACATCTGACTCCGCCCCCTCTCTCAGTTCCCTCTCCTCCACCACGACTCCGCCCAGAACGCACAAAGACTCTTCTGATGTCATACAGACTAATGACATCATAACGCCCCCTCCGTGTCTCTCTATAAGATGCGGATAGAAAACATGAGCATTTAGGGTTTATTTTAATCGAGACTGAGCGCTCAGGAGTAGTGACGCCCGTGTGTGTGTTGGGAAGGGTGGTACAGCTTGTTAAGTGTGTGTGTGATGTGTGGGGGTTTGGGGTGAGAGTGTTGTGAATGAGTTCCAGCAGTCGGGGGTCTGAATCACGAGGGGGGGGGGTCACAGAGGATCAAAGAATATCAATGAGGCAGATGAGAGGTAAGAGAGGGAGAGAGAGGCAATTGTACAACTCTCAAAAACTATATAATGAAACAATTAGACCACCCCTCATGAAACCCTGTCTATGGTTTTTACTTACGATAAAACAAAAAAGACATTAACTAATCCGGCAAAAACATGGTTACTATACTTTTACTATAGTAAAATCATGGTTATTTTCATAAAGGACATGAAAAAATACATCATTTACCCCAGTGCTATAATGTTTTATAACCTTACTATTGTAAATGTTCAAGAATAGTACACTATTTACTACACCAAAGGCTTCCTACCCTTAGGTGTGTGTTTAACATACAATAGAGGCAGTTACACAATCCTGACCAAAATAAATCAAGTTCTGTCAGCTGCATGAAGACTATAATGAAAAGACAGAAAGCTACTGGTCCGTTTTTATAAATATACTGCAAATCACTGAATATTATCTCGTGAAATAAATAACAGATGGTGTGTATAAACAAAGTGAAGTGTACGTGCGGAACAGCGTCAGCATTTATTCTCCGAGTGATTTAGAGAGTGACAGTGAGCCGATCAGAGAGAGATCGCAATAACAGCACATCAACACACACACACAGTGTATATCATTACACAAACCCTGCACACATCACACTGAATGAGACACACAGGAGTTGAGTCTCCTCACAGGTGTAAACAATAATTTCACATGACAGAGAGAGATAGAGAGAGAGACAGAGAGAGAGAGCAGGAGAGCTCCTGAGGGCAAGTGAGGAGATCCTCCTGCAGTCTTCACCTGACTGTACAACAGCGCCACCTATCTGCTGTAAGATTTACACCATGTACATTATCTCTGAAGTATAAAAGAACCATAAATTAACAACTAAACATGTCACAATATGAACGGATGATTAATTAGATTTACAGAATGTGTTTGATTAAATTGCTGAGGATCATTTCTTACCTAAACTCTTAACACATGATGTTAATATAATTTGCAATAGAAAGTTATTTAATAATAAAATTCTTTTTAATAATAATGTTTTTAATAAAAGGTTAAAGTGTCATATCACTGAAATGTATAAATGTTTAGCAGATTAGTTAAGAGCTTTGCTCTCGACCCACAGATCTCTTATGCGGTCTTCGAGGTCTTTTTTTTTTTTTTTACCCGAGAAGACGGGTAAAAATAATACACTAAACCATGTGAAATTACCCATGTTATCCTCGTGAATGAAATTTAGAAAGTCTTTTATAAAGTGAATTTTACTTAAAAAGCTTTTTTTGAAAAAAAACTATAGAGTAAAACAATAATAAACAGAGTAAAATGACATGTTAAATAAACAATTATTTCGTTTACGTTATATCTTATGTCTGGGGTCTCTAGAGAAACCAAAGACCATGAGTGTTCACCCCAAACAAAGTCCGCATAAGGTTAATATTTCAATGATTTATCTTCGGACATCAATTAGATTAAATGGAGGGCAAACATTTGCTTAAATCTCATCTGTGTCTCAGATATTTCTCTTGAGAAGAAGAAAAAATGTGACAAATTTGTGTCAAACTGAGCTCAAATTTTCTCATCTGCAATCAAAAGTCAATATTATTGAAGATCTCAGACTTTATATTTAAATGATGCACAACTGAGAAGTCCCTCAAACCTCCTGAGTTTTGATCTTTAGTGGTTGAATCTGTTGTTCCGCAGGAGAAAAGTGTCTGACATTATGCGATGTCTTTCAGGGTCACATGATATATTCTTGATCTTGTGTTGTACGTATTCACACATTACATCATGTGGCTTTGATGCGCTGTTGTGAATTAAGGTGACACCGTTTCTGCAAAACAAGACGTCTACACATACCTGCTGAAGTTTCAAATTAAAGGCGTCCTCTATAGACCTTCTGTAAATAAAGATATAAAGTCTTTTCAGAGACACGCTCTACATCAGTAAATAAACACAGATGCTGTTAGTTATACAAGCTTGATTTCATGCGCCATCGCATTCTAAAATGTTTTAGAACGCAATTCATAATGCATCGCTAGCATGCGTCGCATTCTGAGTGTCGCTGAAGGAGAATTAGCCACAAACCGCCATCATCTTCTGCATTTTCTCTAATGTGTCGACTAGCATTACAGAAAAGCAACAGTTTGAACCAAACTGCACTAAAAACACACTATGAGAACACACATTAAATATGCACAAGGGCATCATGGATAAAGATTTAAATGCTCTCACAAAATTTCAACTTCAAGTTAAAATGAAAACTCTTTGAACAATAATAAATAATTCTTTATATACACAAATCATATAATTAAAGTTTCATTTTATTTGCAAACAACGAACAAACCTTGCGAATCCGTTAAATTGAATGTTATTTTCATTCTCACTCATAGGTAAAAACCAGAGATGCCTTATGAGTGGAGTTTCTATGGGCTGCTATACACATACGAGCGCTATACGACCCAAATATTATAAACATAAAAATGTATTTTAAAAAACTGTGTATAAAAACTTGTGTAAATTTACACATAAAAATTAAGTCAATCCTTCTAGTTGATTTTATAGTGTCAGGGTTTCTTAAGAAATCTTATGGTGCGTCCCAAATCGCACACTTATGCACTATTCTATGATGTTTTGTAGTATAAATAGTTTGAGTATTGCGTTCATATTAAAATTTCTCAAAAAAGAAGTGCACTTAAAGTACCCGGATGATGCTATCATTCAACCGAAAAATATGAAGCGTGGAATTCTGGACACTTCACGGACTCAATGCATTGCAAAGTTCTCCTTCAGAGTGATTACGCTTTAATTAAAAGCTGACTGAGGTCATGTTGAGCACAAAAGATTTAAAATACATTAAATATATTATATATGAATAGATTTTTATTGACATGGATTGTGTTGTGAGATTGACGTCATCTGCCCTTGTCTGGGAAATCGCACACACCTCCGGTTAGTATAAACCATTAACATTGCATTTGTGACGATACTACTCTTCTTAAATTCATACAGTAGATGGTTGAGTGCATAGTGCACAGTTTAATTTCATATTGTATAATATGTCAACTTTATTCTTTTACTGCGATGTAAATTGTTGACCTTTCCAAGATGGCCGAATGAAGTGCTCAAATGCGGCATCTATGTAAAAACATGAGTAAATGAATGCTATGAATGCTTTTTTACTATGAGTAAAAAAGACATGTAGTTATATGTTTACTGTTTCCCAGTCAATCAGAGCGAGACTAAATGATTGTGAGAGTCACCGTTCAGCAGATTTCTCTCAATGTAAGCTGAATGTCATGAGTTCTGTTTCAGACAGAAGCTGAAGAGAGATGAGAATAAATGTGCCGTCAGACCCGCAGGCATCACTTCAACTCTTAGATCCTGTTATTTAATATTCGATCTGTCTCTGTCACATTCCGCCTGATATTTAAAGTCAGTCAACTCAACAAGTCCTCTTACACGTCTCTGATCTTGAATGTCGACAGCGCTTTATCTTCAACCTGAAGAGACAATGCAGTCATTCTCAAGATCATTTATTCAATTAATTGGATTTCGTGTTTTTATAATTCACATAATTGTGATAAAAAACTAAAGTAAATGCATTAAAGAGAGAGTTGAGTAAGCATACATACATTTGTAATATAGAAAGACACACACCTCTTAAAACACTTACAACACTTTCCTGAGGCAATCCCAGAATGCACTGCAAGCCCGGTTGTGAAATCCATAGAGATGGAGCAAAAGGAAATGTTGAATATAAATATTTTAATCAACACTTCAAACTACTCATCAAAATTTCATCCAATCCCCCAAAAAACGTCTGTGATTCGTCATGTGGACAGAATTTTGATCTCCTCATCGTGTATTTTAAAAGTGCAGATTTCACTCTGTTGAAGGCGGTCAAACTATTACGTCTCAAGTCCTGGATCTATTAAACAATAATTCTGATGGAGCTTTACGGCGAGGATTGGTGCGTTGGCTGTGAATAACCTCCAGGAGATGAATGGAGGTCAAATCGCTCGCAAACACTCAATCTCACTGAGAAATGGGGCGTGCGGTGAAAACGCTCACCGGACGAATCGAGCCGTAAGTGAGACATCCATCTTCTCACATGAAATCGAGCCGAAACGCCATCATCATCTCCATCAGATCACACAAGCGCTGATCTGAAACCATTCATCAGTACTTTGTTCTCACATGCCATAATGCAAAGCAGATTGCAGACCCTGACCCGAGAGCAGTGCTGAAATGTGTTCAACAGGGTAATGAAAGAGAATGTCGACTCCATCACATCCATCATTCAACAATGCAAAAAATTATAATAAATAAAAAATATTCTGCCAATGGGGTTAGAAAAATAATCTTGTATTTAGTAACTTAAAAAAGATAAACCTTAATTCAAGATTCATTTTGTTACCCCATTGGCAGATTTTTTGCTTGTTTTAAGCACATATTTACTGATATTTCATATTTTTTTGTCTAAAAACAAGTCTTTTTTTCTTAGGTAATTTTCCCCTTTAGGAAAATGCGTTTTGTGATTCAAGACTTTTTAGACGTTTTTACTGGAAAACAAGACAAACATACTAAATAAGAAAGCAGGGGCGGACTAGGAAGCAAATTTGGGCCCTGGATTATCGCGTTTTTTTGCTGTGAAGATGATGAGAAACAGGGCAGAAAACCTGTTCTCATTCAAAATCTCTATTGTTCAGAGGTTGCTCTCATGAGATTAGTTCTCAGTTGTGTACTCATTTAAGTGTCAGTTTCTTTCAAAACCTTTTGGGAGAAATAAACAAGAAACACAAATGAGAGTGTAATAGTTGAAACACATGGAGGTGTAAATGAATGTAAATTGTAGAGATAATCTGGATTTGAGTAAATGTGATGAGAAATGTTAGAGTTGATATGGAGATCTTCAATAATATTGACTGCAGACGAGACAAACTGAGCTCAGTTTGACACATTGTTGACATCTCTTCTCAAACTCTAATGACACACATTTGTCACATTTCAGATCTTAAGAAATATCTGAGACGTAGACGAGACGCAGACGAGACTTGTCAAGAAAGATGTCTAGGAGAAATCATTGAGATATGACAGAGATCTCATCTGTGATTTTTCTTTCTTATGAGTAACGCAATAAAAGCTTTACAGATGAATTGAACTAATACATGAGAAATAAATGAGAAATAAACAAGAATCAAGAAAAATCAAATCATCCTTAAAGAGAAAACCTATTATATCCTTATTTTGTACCTCTTCTCATCTTCACCAATCCAACGTGTTGAGATAACCGTGAGACAGATGTGAGACGTGTGTACTCTTACCCCATCCGTCCGTTCATGAGCAGAAAGAGGTTGTAGATGTGCGAGAAGACGAACAGCGAGAGAATGGTGCTGAAGAACATCGTCATCCACGAACCGTGATCTTCACGAAACATCTTCAGACGTAAGATACGACCTGAGAAACCAGAGAGAAACTACACTTAACACTCTGAAGATAACATGAGACACTCTCGTCCACTCTTACCCGGGTCTACAGGGTTATGCGCTGTAAGAACTCAATACTCAAGTATAGTGGCAGGGTCATTAGACACAGAACATGACGTTTGTGATTATAACGTTCACACCTTCACTGATCCAGAGCAGTATGCGACTCCACAACCCATCATTAATGCTGATTTAACTGTCCGTCAGTCATTATTCGCCCGATTCAGAGCCAAACAAACCCACCGGCTTCACAAGCGGCTGTAATTGATTCTCAGAAACCGCTTTGATTTCCTAAGGAGAGGGACATTATAACAGCGGTCCCATTTCTGACCTGCCGGGATATTTTCATTAGTTTCTTCACCTCGGCGATCGAAGGACAGTATAAAACATCTCACTTCGTCTCCCTTTGTCTCGCTCTCGAATTGATTCAGACGTCTGAGCATCTGCTCTGAATACCCAATCACGTCCTTCATCATCTCCTCTCTAAACACTCACGAGAATCCGGTGCTCTGGGAGTTTCTTTTCACATCATATTTACTATGGTAAGAACAGCATCACGTCAAATAAAACAATTAATAAAATGTTGTATATTGTGCGTTTGCCGTCACGTTTAATATAGTTTCGAACTGTTCCATCCATTAAAACTTCATATTCCTCAGACAAACTTTCAGATCGGCCAATGGGGGTCGTTTTAGTTTGTCAATTTGTTTCTTTTATTCGCGGAGGGCTCGGAGAATTATGTTTTCACAGCACTATAAACTCATCTTTTAAAGATCAAGTCACTGGTAGTCATGAACCGAATACCGGTTTCAAGGTAGATCTCGGTTTGGAAACTCGCGGTTTTAAAACCACTAACAGTTTCAGTTTCTTTTACACCGTCCCAAATGTACACTGCAAAAAAACTACATTCTTGCTAAGCTTTCTGTCTTTTTTGTAGTTCAAATATCTAAACATTCCTAAATCAAGATGCACTTTCTTGACAAGAAAGTTGACCTAAGATAAATACTTTATTTATAAGGAGAAAAATATAAGAAAGAAGTAAGTTTATGGTAAAAACAAGCAAAAAATCTGACAATGGGGTTAGAAAAATAAACTTGAATTTAGTTTGACCTTTTTCTCAAGTGCCAAAGTTTCAAGTTTATTTTTCTTATCCCATTGGCAGATTTTTTGCTTGTTTTTACCATAATTTTTACTAAAAACTAAAAACAAGACAAAAATGTTTAATAATAATGTCATTTTTTCAGTGTAGGGTTTTATGCATGAATCCATCAGGTTCTGTGCTATATTTTGTCTCAACTTAGTTAGTTGTATGCATTTGATGTATTTATGTAATGCATAGGTATGGATGCACGCATGTAAGTTTATTAACTGGAAAATGCATTTAAAAGAAGACTAGAGAGGGGTGTCATGCTTTCAAAATGTTGGGGAAGCACTGATTTAACGTGACATACTGTTCATGACAACTGTTCCAAATATTTTGTGTTGCTTAAAAATCAAATCTATTGTGTTCAATGTTTTTAACACAGACGTTTAAAATAACACATTTTAGAGTCGCAATAGTTTGGCTTAAGGTAACCATACTGTCAAAATCTCATACCGGCCCGTGCCTAGTCACATGTGATTCCTCATGACATGAGTTTGTCACGGTGATCTAGAGATCCAGAATGTATTCACATAGTTTCCGCTTATCTATGAATCATCAAGAAAGTTTTAAAGGGAATTATTTATCCTTGTAACGCTTTCGTAACGTTGCATCATGTCTTACCGGACAGAAAAAGCGTAATTTAGAGGCCGTGGAAAGTGTAATTCAACTAAATGAAAATATCCCAGACTCTGGGATGAATCTGTCTGGCGCCACACTTCTCATGCATCACAGTTTCTGTAGTTTGTTTAGCAGCTCACGGTTTATTTGTTACAGCTTTCGGAGGCGTTCTTCTCCAGAAACAGTCATTTTCCTGTCAGCGTTTTGCTTCTGAAGCGTTCATCTCTTCATTAGATTCCCGCTCGGGGCCACACAGCGCCTGAATCAGCAATAATATATAATGGACTCTGCACCAATGAAAATAAGCTTTCTGCTCATTAAACCAGAATGATTCTGTCCGTCCGGATAACCCTGTCAAACTGAGTTTACCCAACTCTGACTGCGAGAGTAATTTTTATAATTTAGCAGATTCCTATAATTAACAATTATTTATAAAATCCTGCTGAAAAAATACAAGTTTATATGAGTCAAAGATAATCTGCTGGTCTCGCTGTTTTTCAGCAGAGTGGAATTATTTTCTGCTTGAACTTCAAGATATTGCAATCTTCTGAATACCCATGAGATCTCTTTAATATATCAATTATTTCTCATCGCAAGTTAAAACTTTTGCTTAATTCTCATTTGTGTCTCAGATATTTCTCATGAGAAAAAGAGTCAGAAATGTGTCATTCATTAGATTCATATCAAACTGAGCTCAGATTTGTCTCGTCTGCATAATTGAAGATCTCAACATAAACTCAAACATTTCTCATCACATTAATCAAATCCAGTTTATTCTACCTCCACAATCTACATTCATTTACACCTTCAGACTCTTTATGTGTTTTAACAATCATACCAATTTGTATTTCTCCTGAGCAAGTTTAGGAGAAACATCTGAGACATAAATGAGACCTCCATAAATCTCATATGGAAGAGCGAACTCTGAGCAATGTCATTAAGAGAGAGAGGGAGATAGAGAGGATAAGAGAGAGAGAGAGGGAGGAGGAGGAGAGAGAGGGAGGGATGGATAGAGGGAGAGAGAGAGAGAGTGAGGGGGGGGGGGAGAGATGGTGAGAGAGAGAGAGAGCGAGAGAGAGAGGGAGGGAGGGAGTGAGAGAGAGCGAGAGAGGGAGTGATAGAGAGAGAGAGAGAGAGAGAGGGAGAGGGAGAGAGAGAAAGAGACAGAGAGAGAGAGGGAGGGAGTGATAGAGAGAGAGATAGAGAGAGAGAGATCATTTGGCGTATGGGGTCAAACATCAGAACCTGGAATGACACAGTTATGATGTCCATCTGACCGAAACGCCATCTCGAATGAAATTGTTCATTCCTTCCACAGATATTTTGTGAATATCAAACAGTACATTACATCAAAATCACAGCATGAGGGGTCACATCCTCCACATTTAATACACACATGAGATATGAAGTCTGGGATATCTGTGCCGTGACCGACCGCAGGAACCACACATTAAACATCTTTCAAAATAAACACATCATTGACTCGTGATTTAACACTCAACTCTTCTGCTTAACCTTCCTTTACCTCGCTAACTAACTTTCTGTCTCCATGGAGACCATGGCATAAACGTACACTACACTGCAGACGTGTTCTTCTTGTGTTCTGAGAAATACTCTACACATGAGATCATTTACACACACTTTATTTATAGACTTGAGGAAATATACAGTTGAAAGAAAAAGTGTGTGAACCCTTTGGGCTTACTTGGATTTCTTCATAAATTGGTCATAAAATGTGTTCTGATCTTCATCTAAGTCACAACAATAGAGAAACACAGTCTGCATCAACTAATACCGCACAAACATTATACGTTTTCATGTTTTTATTGAACACAACATGTAAACATTCATAGTGCAGGGTGGAAAAAGTATGTGAACCTTTGGGTTAAATAACTGGTTGACCCTCCTTTGGCAGCAATAACCTCAACCAAATGTTTCCTATAGTTGCAGATCAGACCTGCACAACGGTCAGGAGAAATTTTGGACCATTCCTCTTTACAAAAGTGTTTCAGTTCAGCAATATTCTTGGGATGTCTGGTGTGAATCGCTCTGTTGAGGTCATGCCACAGCATCTCAATCAGGTTGAGGTCAGGACTCTGACTGGGCCACTCCAGAAGTCGTATTTTCTTCTGTTGAAGCCATTCTGTTGTTGATTTACTTCTATGCTTTGGGTCGTTGTCCTGTTGCATCGTCCATCCTCTGTTAAGCTTCAGTTGGCGGACAGATGGTCTTAAGTTTTCCTGCAAAATCTCTTGATAAACTTTGGAATTCATTCTGCCATCGATGACAGTAATCCGTCCAGGGCCTGAGGCAGCAAAGCAACCATGATGCCCCCTCCACCATATTTCACAGTCAGGATGAGGTTTTGATGTTGGTGTGCTGTGCCTTTTGTTCTCCACACATAGCGTTGTGTGTTCTTTCCAAACAACTCAATTTTGGTTTCATCTGTCCACAGAATGTTTTGCCAGTAGTGCTGTGGAACATCCAGGTGCTCTTTTGCAAACTTCAAACGTGCGGCAATGTTTTTTTTGGACAGCAGTGGCTTCCTCCGTGGTGTCCTCCCATGAAGTCCATTCTTGTTTAATGTTTTCATTATTGTAGATTTGTCAACAAAAATGTTAGCATGTGCCAGAGATTTCTGTAAGTGTTTAGCTGTCACTCTAGGATTCTTCTTCACCTCATTGAGCATTCTGCGCTGTGCTCTTGCAGTCATCTTTACAGGACGACCACACCTAGGGAGTGTAGCAACAGTGCTGAACTTTCTCCATTTGTAGACAATCTGTCTTACCGTGGACACATGGACATCAAGGCTTTTAGATATACTTTTGTAGCCCTTTCCAGCTTTATGTAAGTCAACAATTCTTGATCGTAGGTCTTCTGAGAGCTCTTTTGTGCGAGGCATGGTTCACATCAGACAACGCTTCTTCAGAACAGCAAACTCAAAACTGGTGTGTGTTTTTTATTGGACAGGCCAGCTTTAATCAACACATCCAATCTCATCACATTGATTGGACCCCAGGTTGGCTGACTCCTGGCTCCAATTAGCTCTTGGAGAAGTCATTAGCTTAGGGTTTCACATACTTTTTCCACCCTGCACTATGAATGTTTACATGTTGTGTTCAATAAAAACATGAAAACGTATAATGTTTGTGCGGTATTAGTTTAAGCAGACTGTGTTTCTCTATTGTTGTAACTTAGATGAAGATCAGAACACATTTTATGACCAATTTATGAAGAAATCCAAGTAAGCCCAAAGGGTTCACATACTTTTTCTTTCAACTGAATGCTTTAAAAACTTGCTCATAACAACTATTTATGATATATGTGTACTGCGAGGTGTGCAGTGTGTAACATCTCTCCAGGCACATGCAATACATGTAGTGTACACTGTGTAGAGTATAGTATGTCATTTCATGTCTTGTATGGCCAGTGTGTGAGTGTTGTCTGCAGTATGTAAGAAAGTGTAGTATGCAGATGTTGTTTCCAGTGTGTGAGAGTGTAGTATAAAGTTAGTATATAGTTTGTGTAAGAGTATATTGTGCAGTACGTTGTGTGTTATCTGCAGTGTATGAGAGAGTGTAATTTACAGTGTGTTTTATGCAGGGTGTAAAAGTGTAGTATGCAGGATGTACAGTGTTGTCTGTGGGGTGTAAGAGACTGTATTATAGAGTGTGTTGCCTGTAGTGTGCATGGGTATAGTATGTAGTGTGGCGTAGTGTGTTGCTTGGAATGTGCGAGAGTGTAGTATTTAGTGTGTTTTTCTACAATGTGCGAGAGTATAGTTTTTAGTATGTTGTCTACAATGTGCCAGTGTAGTATTTAGTGTGTTGCCTGTAGTGTGTGAGAGTGTAGTATTTAGTGTGTTTTTCTACAATGTGCGAGAGTATAGTTTTTAGTGTGTTTTTCTACAATGTGCGAGAGTATAGTTTTTAGTATGTTGTCTACAATGTGCGAGAGTATAGTTTTTAGTATGTTGTCTACAATGTGCCAGTGTAGTATTTAGTGTGTTGCCTGTAGTGTGTGAGAGTGTAGTATTTAGTTTGTTTTTCTACAATGTGCGAGAGTGTAGTATTTAGTGTGTTTTTCTACAATGTGCGAGAGTATAGTTTTTAGTGTGTTGTCTACAATGTGCGAGAGTGAAGTATTTAGTGTGTTGCCTGCAGTGTGTGAGAGTGTAGTATGCAGTATGCAGTGTGGTGTAGTGTGTAGCTTGTAGTGTGTGTGAGTGTAGTATTCATTGTATGAGGGAGTGTATGCAGTTTGTAGTGTGTTTTTGCAGTGTGTAAAAGTGCAGTGTGTTAGAATGTCTAGTCTAGTGTTTTTTTGCAGTGTGTGAGTGTGTAGTATGCAGTGTGTGATAGAGAGTGGCATATAGTGAGGAGTTGTCTGTTGTGTAAGTATAGGATACAATGAAAGAGCGTTGTGTGTAGTGTGTAAGAGAGTGTAGTATGAAGTTTGCAGTAATATTTCATGCAGTGTGTGAGAGTGTTGTATATAAAATGTAGTGTGTTATCTGGGGTGTGTGTGTTTGTAGCATTGTGCAATTAATGGCGTATTGAATACTTGATTACTTGATTCATCTGCATTGAATAAATCCGTTCTCTTTAGGTTAGATATTGTATTAGTGTGTGTGTGTGTGTGTGTGTGCGCGCGCACGTCCATCAGTGTGTAATCAAGTTCAGCTTCACAGCACAATAGCGAGACAATAACAGATGATTGCTGACTGTCTACTGCACTACTGAGGGTTTCTCCAGTCTCTCTCTCTCTCTCTCTCTCTCTCTCTCTCTCACACACACACACACACACACAGAAGTCAATGCAAGTATGTACACTTACACACTGTGTGTGAGAGGCTGTGAGCTCAACATTTGGCTGTCGGCTGAGAGGACGACATCAGATGTAATGCACTTACAGCCCTCTAGTGTTCAGTGTTAGACACTGCATCTGCATGCGGCACACGTGCAAAGACCACCAGAAGACCCCCAGTTATCTCACACATTTGCTACAATACCAGTACATGTCAACTCAATATGAACTTAAACATTTACTCATTGACTCAGTTTGTATGTCCACATTCACTCATGTCAACAGAGAATACAACCGAGAACTACATGGAGAACAAGTTGAGCTCAAGATAAATGTAAAAAATTGTGAAATGGGAAAGAAATCTGCCTCCCCTTCATTCAGTTCATAGGAAAGGTATCTTTCTGTTCAATATCGACGTTCACGATCTGAGCTGCACTGTTGGAGACCGCTGGAGAACTGAGACACAACTGAGCTGAACATCACAGACCGTAACAGTAGAAATAATGGAGCCATTGGAGGATTATAAAGCCAAAAGTTGTTTGCCTCTTGGTTTTATTTGAGGTCAAAATGCTTCTTTTTTAGGACTCCAAAACGATCTCAATAAAAATATTACGAACGCAAAGAGGATTAAACTCGGGTTGTGTTGTAATTTAGGGTAAGCGAATGGGATTCTTCGCATCTGTGCAGCATCCATTATAATCTGTGCTAAAAACGCCGGCGATAGGCCCTCTGGAGGCCCGCGGCCCCGTTGGGTAAATGTAGGCTAGCTGAGTCCGGTTTCTTCCTAACTAATTCTGCCGGGTCTCAGTAGAATCGCAGCGGGACGGGAGTCGTTCATCATGCCCGATTTACACACAGGTTCAGAGCTCCTGCACCCATACCAAACCCAGCTGTGTCTCAAGAGGCAGTTTCCACGGTAACCGCGGTCACTATGATTAATCAGATCTCATGTGCTTTGTATTGGCCGGACAGAGAGAGAGAGAGAGAGAGAGAGAGAGAGAGAGAGAGATTTAAAACAAATGAAAATACATCCAGGTCACATTTCACCCCAAAATGCAAATGAAGATATTAAGTACAGTACATGCTGTGATGCTTATAAAATAAAATATATTTTAAGACATTACGTTTTTTTGCACAATGACTTTTTTTGACAATTAAACATCAACTTTTCATTACTCTAATGTAGTTTATATTTACTTTTTTGATTTCTATCCATTTAATTTCATGATGGTGTATTTTGAATAATCGCTCAATAAAATGCAGCAAAACAAAAATGTTTTTGTTTTCTTTAAAGTTAAAATAACTAAGGGAAAATTAGTCGTCATGATAAAAACACATTTTTCAAATTTGAACATATGACTGATGTGATAGATGATAGAAATGCAGTTTGTGCATTTGTAAAATCAGAGAAATGGAGGTCACAGCCTGTCATATGATGCACGTGTATGTTAAAACACTCATCTCTGGCCGATGTGAAAATCCAAAGAAACACAACTGATCTTAGATCAGCAGCTGGATGCGTCACTTACTCACTGCTGCCCTCTAAAGACTAAACAAACATTTGATTATAATCAGATTTACACACAATCTACACATTTAATGCACTAAAACACCACATTCACAAAATTCAACACATCCTCTGTCCTCCACATCATCAATTCATTAAACAAATGTCAATTTGATGCTTTTAGTCATATATCAACTTTATTGTTTAAATGTGTTTAATATCTCACATCTGTTCCTGATTATCACCACAAACTCTAAAATCTGATTAACCAAGACATGAAAAACACAAATTTAGGATGCTAAGCAGATCTATGAACCGCCGTGGGGGTGTCAGATGTGATATTACGTTTATTCAGTCTGCTCTACATTTTAAGATTCAAGCCGCAGGAGCTTCACAAAGTTAAAAACACACGTCATTTATCACACACACACCGAGAGAATTGGGGAAGATTTGACATTTGCTCGTGTATGCGCATTCTAAAAATCACACAGGTTATGAAATCGTTACTCATACATTCATAAATGAATATTTTATGACGGAAACCAGATGTGTGTGTGCTTCAGGGTACAAGCTGACAGAACCACTGACCCGGCAGAACTCACAACACAAGAGGAAACGTGTCAGAGTAGCGACGGCTCTTCACCGAATCAGCAATCCATAGAGAACAAGAGAACCCGGCGGATCTGACAGAATCACCTGACGGAAAACACACACAACAGCATCCGCAGCAGATGTCTGTCCATCAACAGAAAGGAAGCTGGACCACAGTTTCATTCAATTACAAACTTTCCAAATTAGAAATTGTAACTAAATTCCTTTTAACCACACAAAACACTTTGCGATCTATATTTCGTCTTGGAGGGCTTTCAATGCATTCTGGGATTAAAAGTTTCACCATTAAGGATGCTAAAAAGCAGCACATCATTCACATCAGGACCACTCTTATGATGCCTTCAAAGGCTGCCTCTCTAGGGATCGACATGGCCCGCAAGTAAACAACATTTAAAGTGACAATCTACATGGTTTTATAATAGGTTTGATGACCACAAAAATCTTATAAAAGCAGACTGATTCCTGACAATTGAGCTACTATAAATAATGTTTAATCATTTGATGAAAAACATGCCATTTACAGCAAGAGAATATCATGCTTTCCAGAAAACACGCACGTAAACAGCGTACCAAACAGACGTCGATGAAACAGGAATTTTCCTGTGATGAGGCCCGTGATGATGGCGAGGATCCACATCAGGACTTTGAGGACGTTCCATCCTCCTCCCGGATATTTATTCACCACGAAGGAAAAGCAGTTTCCCACCACGATCATGTGCGCTTCTGTCTGGCTGTGAGACACGGGGTCTTCTGCGAAGATCAGAAAGTTGAAGAAGATGACCAGGTAGGCCACGATCACACGAGACCACGGGTGCTGGAAATAGTACCGAAACTGGGCGTCGATTTCCAGACGTCTGAGGAATCCCAGACACCGACCCCCTGAAACACACAGACGCTTTGATAAAGACTCGTATGTTTGCATATAAAAGAAGTGTGAGAGCCACCACAACACCCTTCAACACCAACCCAACAACACCGACGCCCCCTACAGACCAGGAAACTCACAAAGGCCTTGCTATCCAAAATATGATAGTCTGACTAAATTGAAGTCAAGATTGATAAGAAGTTAAATAAATGCTTCAAATCTAACTGTGATGCTTGTTATCACATAATTACATTTTGAGGCTTTGGACTGGACATGACAGACAAGGTCACATCATCGCTGTCCTTCAAAACCCTCGGATGTCCAAAAAAACACCGCACTTTATAAACGATGAAGTACTGTGTTGTCAAAGTTAACGAGCACTTTTTAATATTTTTTATTGCTGCAATATGTGCTTAACTCATAAAGGGTGACTTATAATAATAATTTATGTGAGAAAAATCACTAAATATTGAGATACGAGGTTTCATGACAGGACAGCAGTGATATTTCCGTCACAGAGATTTAAAAAGTTCCTTAACTGTATGTGATGAACTAACCTGATCTGACATTATAAACCATAAAATGATCAATCTGTATTTTTAAAATCTTAAATAAGGCGAAACTTAAAAACACACTTCAGTTTGGTTCTGTATAATAATACACTGTTGTTTCCACCCGTCTCTGTGTCAAATAAGAAACAACCCATCATCTTTTAATATCAAGCAATTTGGCGGTAAATTGTATTAATTGTCATAAAATGTCACCATCATGGTCATGTGTTCCAAGTACAATATAATGTACGTATATATTTTGTAACACCAAGTAAGATTTAACCCTACACTCTTTATGTGAATCAAGTCTGGATTTAAAGAAACTTACATAAAAGCTATTTATAGGTGTGATGTTTGTGAGCTTAAATCTGAAGATATAGTGTCACACGAAGCCTGGTGGTCAAAAATATCTGCGGTGACACGGTCTGGAATAACCTGCTGCTCAGAAACCACATGCTGCTGCTGTGTGTGTGTGTGTGTGTGTGCTCCCACATACTGTAGTAAACCGTACTTATCAGCCTATATATAATTGTTCTTTAACCTAACTATGGAAAATAGAACAGGACACTATAGTATTATTTAAAGTGTATCCATTTGCTACAGGTTAATGCAACTATTACAATACAACGCCATTTAATATGCATCCAGTGTAATATTGTTAAAGAAAAACACCACTCATGCAATTTACACCTGTTAAAGAATGAGTAAAAAAATGTATATGATCTAATTGTATAACACATGCATGTCGTAAATGTGCCGAACGAAACCATTGTGTGATGTTTGTAAATGTGGTGAGTATGCAGATTGATTTAATCTACTGAAAACACCCCACTGTTATCTGTTCTCTTATCAGCAGAAACCTACTGATGATATTAAAGTGTTAACACACACGAGCGCGCGCGCGTGGATACAGTATCAATAGTCGTGCGTGTCTTACGCAGGCAGTCGTGCTGTTTATCAGGTCCCATCCCGACATCGGTGTCTGATCCGCGTCCGATTACACAACCAGAAGCGATAAACCTCCGAACATCACACCTGAACAGCTGCTCGCGCACCGGACCACAACATGGAGACACCCGGATCACGCAACACCTCTTTCTCTCTCGCTCTCACACGCGAGGGTTCTGTGCGCGTGCGTGTCTGTCTGTCGCTACAAATCAAAGATCGGATCAGACTTTTTTTTATTAAAATAATTTATATATTTATATATAGCACCTGCTGCTCATATTTAACCCTAAATATCCCTATTGTGAAATCCTGTTATCATTAAATTCTGTGTAGAGCAGAAAGAACACATGTCATGAGATCAAAACAACACAAAATCAAACACAAAGAGAGCATGTGAGGTATATAAATATGTTTCCACATGGTTGTGTAATCGTCATGGTATTCAATAATATATTTATATAAATAACGTTTGTAATTGATTTCTTTGTGGAGGCCATGTGTGATCGCAAATCTCAAATAATTCATTCTCAAAATACAGTCGAGTATCATTTAAACATGTGTATTTTTATCTTTGAATCATCATAATATTAAGAAAGAATGTTTATAAGAACGTTCATAGAGAAACTGCACATAGAAATCAGCAATTTGTTTATTCTAACGTTCATTCATCGTACACTCGTATCCGCGCATGCGCAGCGGGAGGGGCGGGGCCGACTGTTGACGCGTCACAGGCGCGTGACGTCACCGCCGCTCCTCTTCCGTCTTCCGGGTTTGTGAGTTTTCTTCAAACATCATCAGGCGACAGGAGGATAATAATGTCTCATCAGACGGGTATTCAGGGTAAGATCAGAGTTATTTTACTCATTTATGTGTGTCCGGATCCCGTCGCTCAGGCTTTATAAACGCCGTCAAACGCGATTAGTGAAGAGATTCATTCAGAAAACACATAACGTTAACAGTTAAAGATGTGAACAAACCGCGTCTGATTTAACTCGCGACTTAATATCACATTTACACACACATCACGCTTTTAATCATTTATTGTTTCTGTGGTGTTTGATCTTCTTTCACTCTCACGAGCGCGCGGGCAACGCCTTCAGCGCGCGCCGCTCCATCTGCATCCCGTCTTGTAAAAGCGTGCAAACTCATGCATGATAATGCAATCCTTCATACATGTATGAAATATCAAAAGTGTCATGTGCTATTTGAAATATTATATTTATACTTTGTTGTGTTTTCATAGTGCATGTATTGTGACATGAATAAGTGTGTAGTGTATATAATGTGATATATACTGTATGTGCTGCTGAATATAACGTCTGACAACATTATAAACAACATTTACTTATTCTTCTAGAACTATATACTCCGTTTGTATGTCTCTGAATTATTACACACTTCCTTTTATATATCTATACACTATATGTATACAGGATACACAGTTCCCCTATATTCTACCATTTTTTCCTGTGCAGGGCTCTTACTTACTAAATAATCCTACATTTCTGTTCTATCGTATAAAGACATGATGGTTGATGTTAAATGTGTCACACGTGTCTGAGTGTTTCTCTTGGATCTTCCAGCTGCTGACGAGGTGAAAGATGTTTTCGGCGGTGCCAGGAACGGTGCTCACAGACTTCTGAAGATCATCATTGAAAACGGTACGACCGTCACTAGCCGTCTGAACTGAAGCAAGAGAGGAAGTGTAGAGATGAAGTGTGTGATTGTGTTGTTTTGTGTTCAGAGGAGCTGGTTTTAGGACTCACCAAACCAGCATGTCGGAGCTGGGAGGAAGACTACGACACTCTTGTGCTTCCTTTGCTGGATAAAGAGCTGCCGTGTTTCATTCTGTTCCGTCTGGACTCCACCAACAGCCTGGGGCACGAGTGGCTGTTCATCGCCTGGTCACCTGACCACTCACCTGTAAGACACACACATCTGATACACCAACTGAGCCTCACTCACTATTAATTGTTGTTGTTCTCAGTTTTCTTGTCTGTATTTTGTGTGTCTTGGAGTGAAGGTTACTCGAGTGTTTCTTCCTCTTATTGGCTGCATAAGGCTCTTGAGTTGCTCTGTAGTCCGAGCTGAACATTCTTACGATCTGATGCATGTCACAGCATGTCGTAGATGTGTGTTGAGGTGGTACACACAGATCTGGAGTCAGTCACAGACTGTTGTTGAAACACCACCAGTGCTGTTAGTATAGAGATGGTGGATTATTGCTGACGTGCGGTGCAGAATATCTGGATTACACTGAAAATGTCTTCATACGAATGTTTATTAGCACAATGTCTGAACAGATGATAAACAATTTCTATTCATATACAGCCGGGGGAAATCACTCAAGAGACCATTCCAAGTGTTCATCTAATCATCATATCTAGATGTATTGTGGTCATTTCAGTGTCTGTTGAATTTAACCAGAATCAAATTGACTGAAACTTTCCTAAACGCGTATAGAAATATGACTGTTGTATTTCTTAGAAGTGAATCTGAACTTCTTTTCTTTGCGGTGTTTGTAGTCTATAATAATACATCTGTTTTATTTTCATCTGTTTCTCCAGCTTCATTTTCTGAAAATAAATGCAGATAGAAACAACATTTTGATTTGAAATTTGGGAGAAATATTCATATTACATAAACACCTAAATACATATAAATAATACAATTTTAGTACAAAACAGACTTTGGTTCTTTTTCCGTGGCTGTAAATACAACTGATGTTAAGAATTAGAAATAAGCCTCAGATGTTGTTTATCTGTTGTTTATTTCTGGCTGGTCCTCTGTAGAGTTTGTGAATGTGATAACAGCTGTTTAGTGTCATGCGGTCGGCGGGCTGTGAAGTGTGTTTGTGCTTCCGTCGACGTCGCTCCTAAAATCTGCTGTTTGATTTCTTGAACAGGTGCGACAGAAGATGCTGTACGCGGCCACCAGAGCCACGCTGAAGAAAGAGTTCGGTCTGGGACACATTAAGGATGAGATGTTCGGCACTGCTAAGGTTTGATTTGAAGGACATTACAGTAAAGAACAAATCCGTGTGCAAGTGAACATGTGACAACATGGTTTGTGTCAGATATAAGTGTGTAAACGGTGAATTTGTTTACTTTGGGTTAGGATGAGGTTTCTCTCAGCGGTTATAAGAGACACGTGACGTCTCAGTCTGCACCTGCGCCGCTCACTGCAGCCGAGGAAGAGCTGCGAAAAATCAAACTCAATGAGGTAATGCACACACCTGACAAACAACGCCTTCTGAGGTTCTTATATAAAGCTAAAGATAGTGTACAAGAGAAAAAAATTAAAACCCAAAATACTAATTAAACCGTAGTCACGGCTGTTTTAATGCAGTAACCACACTTCTCTTAACACTGTTTCTTAAAGCGAAGTGCTAACATCAGAAATATTTTTGGAGTCTTTAATCTGATCATGTGATGTGACTAGTCTTTAATTCACAACCATATAAGGCCGTGAAGTGCAAGACAAGCACGTTCCATCCCTAAATCTGACCAATCAGAGAGGGAGACGATGCAAACAGGAAGTAGAGCTTTCATTTGTACAGAATGAGCGAGAGAACAGATATAGAACATCAGAGACCCGTCTGCTCATGAATGAAACCGCTGTCTGTCTGCAGGTTAATACTGATATTCACGTGAACACTACTAAGCAAACTCTTCAGGGGGTCGCGTTCCCTCTGGACGGAGAGGCTGTGAAAGCGCTGCAGAACTTGAGGGACAAGAAACTCAACTATGTTCAGCTGGTGAGACTTAAAGGACAAAACATTCCATGAAAGACAAACGACTGCACTTGTGTTTGATCATTTCCTTCCATTGTTTTTACTTTCTAAGAACATAGATTTTGAGAAGGAGCTGATCATGCTGGGCATCACGGACGCCACAGAAGTGAAAGATTTACCCAAGAGAATTCCCAAAGACGCGGCGCGCTATCACTTCTTCCGCTTCAAGCACTCGCACGAGGGCGACTATCTGGAGTCTATAGGTACGCTGCCAAACCACAGTCCTCCCCTCCAACAACCAATGAAATCTTGAGGCATAAAATCAACATGAATATCTTGTTTCACTCTGAACCGATGTAAGTTTTGTCTGTCTGGACTCTTCTAGTGTTTATTTACTCCATGCCGGGTTACAACTGTGGGATCAAAGAGCGGATGCTGTACTCCAGCTGCAAGAACCCACTGCTGGACATGGTGGAGAACACACTCCAGATGGAGGTGGAGAAGAAGGTCTGTTCGTTTGATGTCTCACAGTTATTGTGATAAAGAGATTCATGGTTGATTAGTTGATTCCTTGAATGTTTGGTGAAGACTCATATTTGTTCCGCCGCAGCTTGAAATCGATAACGGTGACGATCTGACGGCCGACTTTCTGTACGACGAGGTTCATCCCAAACAGCACGCGCACAAGCAGGCGTTCGCCAAACCCCGCGGGCCGCCCGGCAGGAGGGGAGACCGCAGGATCACGAAACGACCTGGCGAGGGGGAGGACGCCGACGATTAAACCAACATCTGCCAACAAACAAACAACGGATGACAGAAGCCACGTCTGTGCCACACAAAGCTGTCAACCTTTTTATTTTCACAAATCTCCTCCAGAGAGCGACACAGACGTCTTCATGAACTATGGCGTATGTGACAGGCGTTTGGACTTCTGTGGTCCGGTGGATGGCTGGTGTTCGGACCGGCGTGCTGAAATACTGCATGTGTGTCTGCAAAATCAAACTCTGCTGAAGGTCAAAATTCATTAAAAAAATTTAATCAGAGCAAGAATGAGTATTAAAATCACAACGGTTAAACATCTGACAGCAATCTGGTTCAGATTTTCCACAAATGAACAGTAAATCTGCCGTGTGATGACGGGATAAATCCATCTTTCTTAAAAAAAGCTTTCGTGACTTTAAACTGTGCCAAGTTCACATCAGGTGATCGACTCGTAGTTACTGCTGGAACACGAACGGCCTCATTCCTGAACGTTTGTCATTCCACACGCTTGCGTTGTGTCTTATATTGTTTTATTTTTCTATTTTAATAAACATAAGGGACGTCTTAACATCTGATGAATCTGACCTCTTAAGACATTGTTTTAGGTCACAATGTTGTTTTTCATTTTAACACTGTACTTTTATAACAGAAATAAATTCCCATGTTTTTGATACGGTCATGTTTGGTTGAGGGTGTCATGAGATGCTGGTTTTTCTATGCAACTGTTACACAAGATCACCGTCTTGATCTCGTCTTATTTTTCTGCATCTTTAAGAAAGTTCCCCATCGCTGGGCAGATTTCCATTATGATCGAGACAAAGGAAACGTCTGTGATGATGAAGAATCTGGAAAGTAAAGAAAGAAATGCAGGTGTTAATAAATCATTTTGTTAAGGACAGAATTGATTTAGATGTTTTTTCTGCTGTGGTCAGAGGTCAAAACAAACACAGGTCATCATCTACTGAAGGTCATTTGGTTCTCCACTGTATAACATCTGTACTGTGATCCTTTAATATGTAGCCTGTGTGTGATCAATCCTGTCTACACAAGTCACTGTACAACTGTTTTTAATTAAAAAAATGTATTTAAAACATTGAATCAATTCTTCTGTGTTCTATAATATGATCGTGGAAAAAACTACAGGAATGTGCAATAAATCAGAATTTACCATGCGTGTCTTCTCATGGCGAGCTTTGGCAATGTTCCTCACAAACATCTTCCAGCGCAGACAGAACCTTACAGAGAGAAATGGACAAATGATTGACATATTCCGCATATCGACACGGTCACAAAACACTCCAATAAACTATAAAATATATGACGTACCTCTGTGACGAGGGGTCTTTTATTCTTCTTCTCACACAGACACTGAAAAGCTACTTCATACATCTTCTCCACCTCCTGCATCCTCCAGTCCTTCATCTTGTGATCAATAAAGTCCTCCAGAGACACCTCCTCATCATCGATCTCGTCCTTCATCTCCATCTGAAACACAAACACACAGATGTGGAAAATTCAAAGGTGCATTTCTGTCAAATATATCCTCACGCTTGTGAAATTCTGAACCCGTATGAAACTAAAAACACAATGTTCACGTTCGTCTTTTCAACCAAATGAAAGAAAACTGATTAGAAGCAAAACAAATACATTTAAATGTTTTGCACTGCAAAAAATTACTTTCTTACTTAGTAATGTAAAAAAAATTCTTGAATCGAGATGCATTTTCTTGATGAGCAAAATTACCAAAGAAAATAAGTCTTGTTTTTAGATAAATACATATGAAATTTCAGTGAATATTTGCAAGAAACAAGCAAAAAAATCTGCAAAATTATTTTTATTACCCCATTAGCAGAATTTTCTTCTATGCAAATATTCACTGAAATTTCACTGTAAGTATTTATATAAAAAATATTTAATTATGAAGATTCTTTAAAACGTGTTCTCGTGTGTTCCTCATGTATCTTTGGAAGACCATGACACAGTAATATAAATAATGACATTTATCTTTACAAACCAGGAGTTTGGGATCACGGCTTTCATCGACCGGAGGAAGACCAGACAGTATTTCCAGCACCACCTGCACAATAAAACACAAGTTATTGCCAAAACAGCATATCATTTGATCATTTGAGCTTGTGTAAAAATATAGTCCTGAACATGAATCATTTATAATGTATTATTGAATCCACATCGAGTCAATATCACATGATCATACCACGCCAAAGCTGAAGATGTCTGATTTGGGTGTGATCTCTCCCCTCAGAGCCTCCGGCGCCATGTACGCCGTAGTACCCACAATCCTCTCCGTCATCACCGTCGAACACGAGCGTTTGCCAGAAGCTCGCGTCAAACCGAAGTCAGAGATCTTGGGAACGAAGTGGTGGTCCAACAAGATGTTTGCACTGTCAGACAGATGCAGCGGTGTTGGTATTACCACAATGCTTTTCTTTATTTCTTCAAGCTGTGTGAGGTGCGTTTCACAGACCTCTTTACATCACGATGGATGTGATTATTGCAATGCAGGTACTTCAGACCCCGGGCTGTTCCCGTGGCGATGGAACACCTCATCCGCCACGAGAGAGAAGGACTCCCATCCTGCGGGCAATGTTGAAGAGAGCTTAAAACACGAGGAAAGTTTAATTAAAGGAGTTTACAGGTTCATTTATTACCAGACATCCCAGTCGATCCAGCAGAGATCCGTTGGGCATGAAGGCATAAACCAAACACAGATGCTGCCCGTCGCTGGAATACCCCACCATCTCCACAAGATTCACATGTTTCAAACTGGAAAAGAAGAAGAACAGAGCGCTCAAAACAAGTCTACCGGAACATCAGATGTGCATCTGTGATTTCTTTAAATGAACTTAAAAAGAGTAAAACATCACTTTACCTCTTGAGTGTTTGGACCTCTTGATTAAACTGATTCCTCAAGTCCTCAGGAGAGCTGTCATCCATCTAAAACAACAAAGACGCACAGCTTCAATAATGCACTGAAATGGCTTTCTTAAAATACTAAAGAACTAAAAACTTTATATTTATTTCGCCTCATGTCACTCAGCCCCACAATGGCTTTCTTCTTTGTTTATTACTTTTGTCTTTTTTTTCATTCAAAATTGTTATTATGTTTTTGCCATGTTTTAAATCCGTACAAAGGAATTTGGTGAAAAACACAATTTAATATAAAACTTTAATTTTATAATAAATTATTATTATTACAATTAGTTATAATTTAAAATGAAGGCTTAAATATAACAAAACAAATGTCTTGCTCCGCACCTCTTGTGTTTTGGTTAAAAAAAGGTACAAAAAAGCCATCAGGGGGTCTGAATGACACGGGGGTGAATAAATAATTGATTGAACTATTCTCTTTAATACACTTTCCTGGTGTTATCGCACATAAATACATCTCGTTCATCACGTATTCAAATAATGACTTGAGATCAGCACTTGAAGCTGCGTTATGTTCTACTCACAGGGTTGAGTTTTTTGACGGCTACGGCCGTGTTACCCATGAGCCCTCTGAACACAACACCAAACCCACCGGCTCCCAGTCGACACCCCCCCTCAGCCACCGGACGCTCATCCCAGTTTTCCGTGATGACCGTCAGCTCGCCGTGATTGAACCTGTAGAAACCTGCACGGGAGAAACCAAACCCCGACTGCAGTCACTCCATCAGAGTATATAAACACTGTTCAGGATGCGTCATCCTCTGACCTTCACTGCTGCTCCATGTGATGAGACTCTCTGAGGTCTCCTCAGGTCCGGTGGAGCTGTCCGGCTCCATCACGGGTTTGGTGATGTCCTCTACAGGTTTGGTCACTTCGGGACAGGCCGCTGCCCTGCAGGAGCTCCACAGGCGGAGAAACGGCTGCTTTATACTGCAACGGCGCATCTGTTGAGCCTGATCTCAGAAAGGAGAAATGTGTTAGATCTGTTCCACGTGTGTCACAGCGATGCTTGTCATGTTCTGTAAGTACGTTTATCCATCCGACTGATTTTATAATCTGGCAGGAGGACACTGACGGCGGCGAACAACTTGTGTCTGATCAGAATCTCCATCAGATCGGCCACAGTACAGTTTGAGGTGCCCCAGTCAGACAGCATCTCCATAGTGGGACTTTTACCCTGGACCACAACAGCATCAAACCTCCTGAAATCACACAAAACCTTCCAACATCACATCAGACACACACAGTAGTACTAGTTAACACTGAAATACACACATGAACACACATTCGTGCACTTTGAGACACACTTCAAATGTGTATTTTGACATGTCTGGTTCTACGCAAGTTAAACGATGATGTGAATGAGAGTACCGGACGTGTAACTGTGTGTATCGGGGTTCTCCGGTGGGTTTGTTGATGTCCATCATCACAGTTCTCCACGTGCCCTGCGGGTCCAGCAGATCGGACAGTTTCCTCATCGTCGAGAACTTGAGGGTCCGGACCGGCGTCTCCGCCGTGACGTCACACATAGCGCTCCGTTAAATGATATATAACGCGTTGTGTGAGTGCTTTTCTTCGCCCTTATTTCTTGATATTGAGAAACTTCCTTGATTCGGTGTCATTTCCCCTTTATTACAACATCCGCTTTAAACGGAAACCTCATGAAACTACAACAGGAAGGTTCGACCGAGATTTAACATTATATGCTCCAGAAACACGCTTTTATGGAGAAATAACGCGCACTTTAGCAGTATAAACTAAACTTTAATGAGATTAAACAGTTACGTCTGCCATTCATGAGCGCTCCCGGATGGAGGGAATTAAAGTATAAAAGTCCTTATTCTTCTACAAACACGAGCATTTCTTATATTTTCGACGCATTATTAGTCGTTAAACGTTCAAATCTGTTCGTGCTTTCTACATGCATTAAAAGATTAATGTATTCAAATATATTTCAAAAATACACTTTTTTATGCTTGTTTTTTTACAGATGTTTGTACAAACTTAATAGCAGTTTATATTATAGCTGCAGTATCACGGTATTAAGATCAATCCAGTGTTACCATGGTAATTTTCCCGACCGTCCTTTAAAAAGCGGCGGAAAGGAGGATGGGCTTGCCCTCTCAGTCACGAGCCCTACAATCCCGCCCACCCATTGGCTTGCTTGGCGTGACGTCACCCAGCGTCGGTTCTATTTTAAAAAGCGAGCGGGAAGCGGGAACGTTATTTCTTTATATCGTCGTGTTGTCAGACGTATCGGGCGATAAACTCGCACACTCCCGCAGCCATGGTGAGAACAAAAGCCGATAGCGTTCCCGGCAGCTACAGGAAAGGTAAGAAATATCAACGAAATTGAGGAAAACGTGCGTTGTTTGTTAGTGCAGTTTCGGAAAGTCTCCTCAGTAAACTTTGAGGCACGTAACGTATATTCGCCGTCTTCACATCTTTATAAAAGCAGAGATCGCTGTTAATATTTCTCTTTAGCGTGTTTTGCTATGTGGGATGAGTAGATGTGTCAAGTCTTGACATCACTGGATACTTCATCTCCCGCCATTTGTGATGCGCTTAAAGCGAACTTTTACTCATTAAGAAAAACTTCCAGTCAAGTCATATTATAATTTGGCAGTAACTTCTATAACAGACGTACGAATAATGCGTTAAAATCGGATTTTGGATAATAACTGTCCATCAACCAGGCCACAGTATCGCTTTGCAGGACATCTGACCGTTTAAATAAACTGTTTATCAATCGATACATTATAAAACGAGTGTTTCCACAGGGTCGATGTTTTTGTATTGTTTAAGTAAATGCAAATAGAGGTTTTGTTTATTCCTTTCATAAAGATGCACGAATTGGCGCCACTTCATGCTGAGCGCGTCACGTCATCTGTGTACGTTATCAACGTGAAGCAGCGACGCGCCTCTGACGTCAGAGGAATTCTCTTTGTGTGTTTGTCTCTCACACTTTTGCTTTTCATGTGTTTTTGTTGAAGCTGTTGCCGCTTCAGCGCCCCGGAAGTCGCTCGGCGCGTCCGGATCCACGAACTCGCAGAGCAGCGGCGCGCAGTCGGGCACGCCTGGTAAGGGGGTGCGCGCGCACGAACACTATATGAGCTCAATATCGATGCACAAAGGTACTATAAGAGTAGTTTCATGAGGTGACGTGTTTGTCTGTTTAGCCAAGGGTAAGTATGCTGGAGGAAACCCTGTGTGCCCGCGCCCCACCCCGACCTGGCAGAAAGGCATAGGCGACTTCTTTGGGGGTCCCGGCAGGAAACCAGAAAAAGAGAACCTTCATCCGGCATCTGAGGATGATGAGGAGGCCGGAGGCAGCGGGGTCAGCAAAGCACCCAGGAAGTGAGTATCTGTGCATGACCCCATCTGGAGGGTTTGTGATGTTCTGGTTGGAGGATTGTGTCTATGGTTTGTTTGGACGCGATGTGATGTGATGGTTCATGCGGTGATTTTGTTCTTCAGGTCCAGACCGATCATCGATGACGAGGATGAAGAATAATGACTTGAATTTCACTTTGTTTGTTCATTGACCTGATTTTAATGTAAATCTGTAAATACTTTATTTGTATGGTTCCTTGCGTTTTGTACAGACATTTAATAAAACGTTTTTTCTTAAGATCTTTATGTTCTTGTGGATGAGTTGATCTATGGCTGTAAATGTACTGAATCAAAAACAGAGTTTATGAGCTCTTCTAAAGAACTTGTTCACCCAAAGACAAAGTTCTGTTTTCTATTCATGACCTTTAAACTGATTTGATTTTCTGTGGAACATGAAAACAGGGGTCATGGGGTTTTATTGATAAACTGGAAAAAAGTATTCATTCAGATTGTCATTTTAAACTGCTGTGAACAAGAGGAAGTTTAGATCTTTGTTCTCCAGACTTTTAGTTTTGTATCAAATAATAGATTAGTTTCAGAAGCTTGTTTGCTAAAAATCTATAGGCCGCATACTTGCGTTTTCATTGGAAGGAACAGAGTTCAGCCTTTATTCTGTTGATCAAACATGATCAGGTCTGAGTTCTATTGTTTGACTGGTCTGATTTCTGAATTGATACGACGGATATCGACTGGACATTAAAAGGTTTGACTTCTCATCGTTGTTTATACGATTAACTATGTTCTTGACCTGTTCATAGTATATAAAATCTTTGAAAAGAATGTGGATGTCAATTGTAGTTTATGAAAAAAATTGATACTGCACTGTGGTAACATTTTTAAGGCTTAATATACTTGAGTTTGCTTGAAAATAATTAAAATAACATACAAATGTAAATTCTCGGGTCAGAAACAACTCTTTTCAGTGTATAAAAACATACAAAGTCTATCCTATCAAAAACCAGAAAGGATACAACAGGCATGTATTTCTTTTAATATTTTCATTCAGTGTTGGTTATCGTCCTTAGTAAAATAAAAGTCCCTGTCTACCGGAAGTTGTGATCGTTTTTACTTCCGTTTCCTGACGCATTTCCGCGAGTGAAAAGTAATTTCAAAGGAGAAAAATTTCAACAGTGACCCAAATGTTTTAGCATTGTTGTCATTTGAAAAACATACGGAAAGATGTTTCATTGTTTATTAAAAATAAGATATTCTACAATTTTAATTACATTATGAAAATCTACTAGTTTGAAAAAAACTACTACGAATGAAGCTTATTTAATCAATTTGTTTATTTTGTTTGTTAAATATTATATTCATAAGTGTATGTTTTCTGTCAATAAGTCTCTCTTCTCTGTTCCGTTTAAAGAATTAGAGAAATATTTTGGTCTTTCAAACTAGCACCAACAGAAAAGCTATTGTTTATCTTTCATCTTTTTTGGATAATATAATTAAAGATCTTGTTTTTATTTCATTTATTATTTCATTTTGTTTTTTTATGTCTTGCTCCCCTGGTTGTAATATGTATGTTGTATGTCTCTCTGTTCTAAGCATCATAATAAAAAAGTGGACAAATATCTCAGAATTTAATATTTATGAGTGTACATGAATTTTAAAAAGAAAATGTCCCACAATATAAATAAATAATACTTGTAATTTTTCATTTCACTGGGAGTTTTCTTTGTTTTCCCTATGTTTGTGTTTGGTTAGTGTCTACAAGCCTTATTCAACAATAAAATCAGTTCACGTTCGCAAAGCCTTTTAAAAGTTTTAGAGGAGCCGCTGTTCTGTCGTTCCGCCACCGCTAGGTGTCAGTAAGCTCGCGCGGTGGCGCTAAAGACGTCTCTGACGCTTCTTCTTCCGGTATCGCGTTTCCGCCGCTCTCTTCGGCTCTCCGGATCCATCATGGTGGGTGCCTTACTGAATCACTCTCATTTAAATCCGCTGTAATCCTACTTACAAACACATCGGTTCTTGCAGATAAACACGCGAGTGTGATCACCAGTCAGTCTCGAGTGTGTGCTTGTGTGTATGACGCGGCAGATGAGCGTGTGTGAGAGATGAAAGTTCACGCAATTTGTCCGATCGCGTATAACAGACGTTCGCGCGCGATGCATTTGTTTCTTTTCTTTCACTCGAGCGATTCACAGTAACATTTAACGAATGACGTAAGACTAACGCAAGACTATCTTCACGTCAGGTTAGGTTTTGTTAGCACACTAGAACCGTCAGTACCCAACACAGGGGAGATAAAGAGTACATGGGGCAAATGCAGTAGTTCAAGTCTCAGTTTCTGCCCCTTAAATCCCACAATGCACTAGCACAGACACACTGCGTCTCGCAATAACGTGATGTTTTCCTTGTGTAAGTGTTACTGTACATCAGTGAAGTGATTCTAGCACATATCTGTACTCTGGTGAAGGTGTCCAGTGTGCTTGAACTGTCCTCACGTTGACTTGTTGTCATTTTGCAGGGACGAGTTAGGACCAAGACGGTGAAGAAAGCCGCACGGGTGATCATTGAGAAGTACTACACCCGGCTGGGCAATGACTTCCACACCAACAAGCGTGTGTGCGAGGAGATCGCCATCATTCCCGGCAAGAAGCTTCGCAACAAGATCGCTGGGTGAGTATGATGCCGAGCGACCAATCAGACGTGACGTTAAGAGGACGACGTGCTCTTGTGGCCGAACATTTATCACACAGCAGTTTGACTCGAGTACGATGAAGCATTGTCTAAATTCACACTTGCCACCAAAATTGCTTGTGTGAGAACCAGATCTGTGTACTACAGGACAGTGTGAACAGAACAAACCACTCGGAATCTGATCTCTGATCTGAATCACTTCCATAAGTGGTCCTAAATCAGATACAGGTCTGATGTCAGTCTGAACGGTCATATGGGAATTCATGTGACTTTTGCGTCATTGTAATTTGACATGCGTCACAATTCTACACTGATTTTCAGCCACACGCGCCATTCTGTTGACGGAAGTGCACTGTTGCCTAACATCAAGCGTCAGATTATGAGCACGAGCCCCTGCACTGTACACCGCTCGAGGGCCGCACGATGCAACAAATCACTATAGAATCCGTCATTATATGAAATTTTGCCACTGGGTACGACTCGATGCAATATGACAAACGCATTAATGGTTTCCATTGTCTTTTATCCTTCTGCATACACCACTGGCATGCGTGTTGACACGGTGGTAAAAGTGTGTTCTACTCTATGCTGGGATGTGTAGACTGGCTCACGAACACCCTCAGCACCGCATAGTCAAACACACCCGCTGACTTGACCGTGCTTATTTCTGTATGATAGTGTGCTGCGTGTTGTTGTTTTGTGCATGCGATTCAGTTTATAACCATCATGAGATTACACTGGAATCTGTTATTGGCCACGTTTAAAAAATAATGTGAACTGCCGAGATTTGAGCATTAAGGCTTGCAGTGTGCATGTAGTCATTGAGCGCGTTTACATGCGCAGTCTTACTCTGGTCATGTTTAATCAGCTGATATGTATATGGTCGTGTAAACGCGTAAAACGGTTTTCTTTAATTGGGGAAAGTTCATAAATGGCGTTAGCAAAACCCTCTCGACAGAGGTAGTTTTCCGCCCATTACTCCGTTTTCGTGCTTTACCGGATTTTTCTGTTTTGTTTGTGTCACATGTCTGACAAGCAATGGTGCCATATTTTCCCACGCCATATATAATTACTTAAGACTATCAACGATGCACGTGAGAAACCCGCCAAGTCTCAAACTTCCATGTAACCACGGTTTTTTGCATGGCCGGTTTATTACTATATATATATATAACATGAAAATACGGATTTCTTTTCAAGGTGATTTTTGATAGATATCAGTTTATATTGTGCATGTAACACTCATTGTGTTGATGTGATTGTGTTTTGTGCAGGTATGTGACCCATCTGATGAAGCGCATCCAGAGAGGTCCGGTCAGGGGCATCTCCATCAAACTGCAGGAGGAGGAGAGAGAACGCAGGGATAACTACGTCCCCGAGGTGCGCTTGACTTTTCTCTCTGTGGTGTTCTGGGTTTTTGTTTGAGAGAAACGGTTCTGTTGAACTTCTTGTTGAGGCTTGTGTTTGATCAGCTGGGATTATACGCCGAAGAAAGTTTCAGTGTTTTTGATTTGAGAAAGATTGTGTGAAGATCTCCTATGATGAGACAACAGCCTCATTTCTGCTTTGTATCACGGTCCTGTTTCGAAAGTGACTATGGAGTGACTGGTCTCCAGGTCATTGATATCACAGGAAGAGAAAACTGAAAGTCTTTCCCGTGTTTGCTGGAATCTCCATTCCTGACAAACCCTACATCTTTCACACAATATTATACTAAAACTACCAGTAGCATACCTGAGATTTTAGCCTTGATGTTTAACAAGGTGTCTTTTTAAAAAATATCAAAGCAGGAATCATGTTCACAGTCTAATCTTCATTGTTGGGAAGAATTGACTTCCTGTCATTTAATATCTCTTCTTCTTTCTTTACTTCTTGTTGATAATTCATTGTGATATCATCACTCAGAACTGTTTCAGCGGTTTGTCTTCATTCATCTGTTAGTTTATTAAAACGCATCGTATGCACCGATGTTTCGTTTACATCACAGACTTAATACACAATTTGCTTCAATTCACACCTGTAAGGTCAAAGAGATGATTGTGGTGTTTGTTGTCAGTTACATTCAAATGTCATTTGACTTAACTCACATGATAAGTATGAAAGGAACCTGCAATTTTATGTTTAGAAACAAAGATTCAGATGCAAACGCTTTAAAAACAGTTTTGAGGAATCATTTCACTGCAAACTGATTCGCCGACTCAAGTGAAAAGGGATTCTGATGTGTTTTTAATGTTGATGTGTTGTGCAGGTTTCTGCTCTGGATCAGGAAATCATCGAGGTGGACACAGACACCAAGGAAATGCTCAAGCTTCTGGTAAGAATGAAGTTGTTTCTTCACGGTCCTGTTTCGAAAGTGACTTTGGAGTGACTGGTCTCCAGGTCATTGATATCACAGGAAGAGAAAACTGAAAGTCTTTCCCGTGTTTGCTGGAATCTCCGTTCCTGACAAACCCTACATCTTTCACACAATATTACGTATAAATTAAATCTGGTCATGACGTCTGATAATATTGAGCATTTTCCACTTTTTGCTGCTGCTGTAGTATTGATTGGTCAAAGTGTTGTTCCTTTAACTCAAATTCTTCTTTTGTGTTTTTAGGATTTTGGCAACCTGTCCAACCTTCAGGTGACTCAACCTCCTGTCGGCATGAACTTCAAGACCCCACGTGGAGTCTGAACATTGTAATATATCTCTTAATAAAACTGGGGGAAAAACAAGCAGCTGTCTAGTCTTTATTTCTGAACGAGATCTACTTGGTCTCTGACATTCTTCTAAATATCTTCATGTTCAGCAGAAGAAATACATTTATAGGTTTGAGAAGGTGAGGGTGAACTAGGGATGCACCGATCCGATACTCTGGATCGGAATTGGGGCCGATCCGGATGTTTTTTGCTGGATCGGGTATCGGACTGACGGGTTCTCTTCAGTCCGATCCGTTGCGATACCCGTGGAAGTTACTCTAAAGCTTCATAAAGGACTAACTATCAGGAAATTACCATAAACTGTGTCATGCACTGTATTCGTTGTCATGTATTTTGATAGCTTTGAAACCAATATAACATAATTAAAAAACTCTGACCTCCGCTGGTGCGGTCATCTGTCAATCTCAATCCAGCATGCGTGTGTCCGGGAACAGTCAGGACGATACTCTTTCCAAAGTTTTTTATTTCCTTTATTTCCTAGTTATTCTTCCTAATCACTAGATAGTAGACTGTGGTTTTGTTTAAAATGCATTTAGCCGGAGACTGTACTCGCTGAGTGTAACGTTATTAGATTCAAGCACTGGAAGCGGTCTATGTTATGCGTCATTCATACACTATAACTCTTTTTTTTTACTTTAGGATGGATGCAATGTACTATGATTTAAACACATAACATATCTCTTCTCTTTGTGTTATAACTGTTTTGAACTTGGGAAGCAAAGATCCCCGCGACATCAGGATCATCACTATCCGGGATGCTCGTGAGTGAAGCGGGTGCATTAAGCGCATCATTCTGCGTCCAATGCGCATGACTTTAAATAACGTAGAAGCGAATGTATTAAGCGCATCATTTTGTGTCCAGGATGTGCATGAGCGAGTTTGGAGACTTTTATATTGTGATAGCTTTGTGCAATAAACAGAGATTTATTTGTTAAACATTTTGTAAGTATCTGTGCTTAATGAGACCACATTTTTGTTTTGTATGTATTTTTAAGTTAAATAAAGCACTAAATAACATTTAAAAAAATCATACTTTTAAGTAAAAATACTTAAGTGAAGGAAAATGGTAGATTTTAATGTACTCATGGATTTAAAGTAAAAAAAAAAAAAAAATGTATGGACTGTAGTGGAGTAAATATGCTCTGCTTCATACTGTAGGAAAGTATTTTTTGTCCAAAGTTCTCTGATAAAATACATATATTTTAAAATGTACTTGAAAGTAAACATTCTTAACTATCCACCTCTGGCAATAAAAGTTAAAATATGCAAGTCTACTTTGATCATGAAAAACAGTGCTAGTATCGGATCAGAATCGGTATCGGCCGATACACAGAATTCAGGTATCGGAATCGGATCGGAAAGGAAAAAGTAGGATCGGTGCATCCCTAGGGTGAACTGTCCCTTTAAGAACTACATTTTTAGTATCTCATTTAGGACAGTGTGTTAAACACGAAGGCCCAGTTTCATAGACAAGACTTAAGACTAGTCCCAGACTAACATGAATGTTTGAACTGTCTTAACTGAAAATAACTTGACGTATTTTAAAATAGAGGAATGCCATCGTTTTTCTTTAAGCTGCACGACACCAGTAATGTTTTTTCTAAAGCATCTTTGTGAAAGCGATGTAAAAATCTTAATTTTTATGTAAACTCAATTATTGTAAACCAAAGTTTAGCAAATTCTATCCTTCTGTCTCCCCTATATGATAAATGTAAAGCAGTTGAGGTTACCTTGGCGCATCTTTTTTGGTTCTGCACACAAATTCAGTTTTTGGTTAGAAATATTAAAGTTACCGTCTATGACTGTTTTATTCCCGGACCCAATGATAGCAATTCTTGGTTTGTCTAACTCACATGAGTCCCTCAGTCCAGAGGTTTGGTTGTCTGTTCGATATGATTGTAGCCAAGAAAGTTATTCTGCTTTGGTGGAAAAAAACTCAAAAGCTTCTCTTTTCTGCCTAAATGGACTCGCCTCCACATTGCATCTTAAAATAATTAGTTGTACTACTGAGAACTCTGCAAAAGTTGACAAAACGTGGGAACAAGTTTTGACTTTTCTGTCAGGCCATAAAGTCTAATGATCAATGTGTTATATTTATTTTAATTCAAAGTTGTATCATTTTCTGTATTTACTGTGATTAATGCTTGTAGTTGCAGTTTTTGGACTTTACATACAGCACAGAGTTTTGTCATATGAAGGGTCCTGTTTGGGGTTGTCTGTGTTTTGGTATCTGAAATAAAAATGAATAATTAAAAAGTAAAAAATATAAATCAATAAAAAAGTAATCATTTTAATTTATTGCAAAAAAAAGGAATTTAAATACTTTTAGTATAATAAGCCATGTCTGAGAAATCGTGCCTAAGGGTGATTCACTTTTTAAGGAATTTTATTATGTGAATTTGACAAACTCTAAACCGTATAATCTCACATTTGGATCTCAACCTTGTTATAAACCCAAAACATTAAATAGGCAATGTTGAGACATCACTTATTTCTCTGTTTTTTAATTCACAGAAAACAATGAAATAATTATGTGCTAAAATTGGGTGTTCTGTATTAGGAAACTACATGGAGAATGTGTGCTTGTTTAAAAAAAAAATACTTATAAATTATTGACCAGATTCTAACTTGCCGAGCCAAAAGTTTTAATCTTACAAGAGACGACTTCAACTCAAGTGTGCTTTAAACAGTGCATTTATATCATCTCTGATCAATATAATTAGATGGAATCTGGAGGTCATTACCTCATTAATGATGACGAATATAAATGAAGGTCACCTGGGTGCTTATCATTGGTGCTCGAGGTGAGATAACTTTAGTCTCACCAAAACCTGTGCGTCACTTGCTCAAGTACAAAGTTAGTTTGGTAATGTTTTGCTTTTGATTTCAGGGTGTAAAGGCTCAAGTTTCTTTTGTAAATCTGGACACTTGAGCACAATGGTGAGATGTCGTCTTAAAGTAAATGTCATGGAGACTATAATCTTTTCTATACATCTGTGTTTTTCTTGTTTGATGCAGAGGGAGTGTATCTCTGTACACATCGGTCAAGCGGGTGTCCAGATCGGTAACTCCTGCTGGGAGTTGTACTGTTTGGAACACGGGATCAATCCGGATGGAACCGTGTCTGGTGAGAACACTTCGCTGGCGGATTCTTCCTTCGGCACATTCTTCAGTGAAACCGGTGCTGGGAAGTACGTTCCTCGAGCTTTGTTTATTGATCTTGAGCCGACAGTTGTGGGTAAGGTTGCTTCACTTCGCCTCGATGTCCTTTTGCCCACTCGAGTTGGCTTTTCATTCTTTCGACTTTCTATTTGTAGATGAGATCCGTAATGGACATTACCGAAGCCTTTACCACCCTGAGCAGCTTATCACGGGTAAGGAGGACGCTGCTAATAATTACGCCCGTGGTCATTACACTGTCGGCAAAGAGATCATCGACCCCGTCCTCGACCGCATGCGGAAAATGGTGAGAGAACGATTGAATAAAACTCCTTAAGAGTTCCTCACCATGTTTATGATGGTTCCTTTTTTAGGCGGATCAGTGCACAGGCCTGCAGGGATTTCTGATCTTCCACAGTTTTGGTGGCGGAACTGGCTCCGGCTTCACATCTCTGCTGATGGAGAGGCTGTCCGTAGATTACGGTAAGAAGTCCAAGTTGGAGTTCTCCGTGTACCCTGCACCGCAGGTCAGCACCGCTGTGGTGGAGCCCTACAACTCCATCCTGACAACACACACCACCCTCGAGCACTCCGACTGCTCCTTCATGGTGGACAACGAAGCCATCTTCGACATCTGCAAGCGAAACCTGGATATCGACCGTCCCTCTTACACCAACCTGAACCGGCTCATCGCCCAGATCGTGTCCTCCATCACAGCATCCCTGAGGTTCGATGGCGCGCTCAACGTGGACCTCACAGAGTTCCAGACCAACCTGGTCCCGTATCCTCGCATTCACTTCCCACTGGTCACCTACGCTCCCATCATCTCTGCGGAGAGGGCTTACCACGAGCAGCTCTCCTGTGCCGGAGATCACCAATGCCTGCTTTGAGCCTGCCAACCAGATGGTGAAGTGCGACCCACGCCGGGGCAAATACATGGCCTGCTGTTTGCTTTACCGCGGCGATGTTGTTCCGAAAGACGTTAACGCTGCCATAGCCAACATCAAGACCCGTCGCTCCATCCAGTTTGTAGACTGGTGTCCCACAGGGTTCAAGGTCGGCATCAACTACCAGCCACCCACCGTCGTCCCGGGAGGAGATCTGGCCAAGGTTCAGAGAGCAGTTTGCATGCTGAGCAACACCACGGCCATCGCTGAAGCGTGGAGCCGTCTGGACCACAAGTTTGACCTGATGTATGCCAAGAGGGCTTTCGTGCACTGGTATGTTGGTGAAGGGATGGAGGAAGGAGAGTTCTCGGAGGCGCGGGAGGACATGGCTGCACTGGAGAAGGATTATGAGGAGGTTGGTGCTGATTCTGCAGAAGATTGTGTCGAGGGTGAAGAAGAAGAGTTTTAGTTCATTATGAAACGCTCCTGTGCCTTAATAAATTGAATTCACGTAGAAGCTTTTGAGCATTTGTTTCTTTAAAAAAAGTTTACCCACATTTCTTTCAACCTTTTTGTGAATCTGGATTTTTGAACTGGGGCTGCATGATGTATCTTAATATATGGAATTGATTTATAGCAGTTTCTAATGACTTCCATTATAAACCATCAGCTATGGGGGGTTTTTTTTGTAGTGAAATTTGGGTCTTGTTGAGTATAATTTAATGGGTTTTACTTCTTCCCATTGGCGGTTAAAGAGTTACCATATAAACCAGTGCAATTGCAATTATAACCATACATCCAGTTACATTTCTGATGCTTGGAACTGGGAAGCCAGTATTGAAACGCTTGGTTAGAACTTTTTTTTACTGTCAACTAGGCCGTAACTGACCACAGATTGACATGCACGAAGGTTTAAATTTGACATGCACGAAGATGCCATTCTATGGCTGAAAGAACTGTTTTATTTTAAATCTAAATTTATATAGCAAGGTTACATTCATAAATATGGTCAAAGTATTTAGTTTGCGATATTTATAAATCTTCACATCGTGTGCTAGTTTAATTTTTTTTTACGTTAAATGGCGTTTGAAGTGTTAAATTGTGTTTCAAATGGAGATTGCAACAGCAAGCCTAAAGCTGAGGATGGCGTGTCGATGATTTTCCTCATACGACCAGTTAACTCACAATAGACTTGAATATGTGTGTCGAAGACCAATTACTAAATGTGCCTGGTAACTACCCAGATAGCACAGGTACATCTGTAAGATGCCTGCTGGAGATCTGTAAAAACATCTGGTTAATTTAATATTATGGGTTTTCAACAGACTTTCGCAGATCAATCGACATCAAAGCATCGCGAGAACTCTTCTCGCGGTACTGTCACACGCTAACCGGCCTGCGCAAATAACGCACCTGATACCTGATCTTTGTTGTTTAAGCGTGATTGTGCTTCAAACATTCATTTGCAAATAACTGGATTTTATTGACTTGCACCTTGTTTCTGGAGCGGGATTATTAGCATTCTACAAGTGAGTGTCGTGGCGCCACACTCAAAGTTATTTGTTGTTGTGCTCCATAGAGTGCTTTGTGGTGTTTGTGAGCTTTATTATCGTAAAGTCATGCAATTTATGTAGTGAAAATATTGTGACAGCCGCAATACAAATATGGAAGTTTGGCCAGAAGGTGGAGATATTCTCTTTGCTTTAAGCATTGTAGCCAGAGCTGATCATGCACAAGACTAAACTGCATCAAAACACACTGACCGCATTAAGTCTCTACAACTAAATCTGTGTAACTATCTTCTCCTCTGTGAACCCAAAAGAGTTCCTTATTAGATCCATCAGATCCTCTATGGCAAGCCAAATTAATTTAATTGTCCCCAGTGTTCCTCGTCGTAATTGCATTTTTGCTAACAAGAATTACAATGACCGAGCTCTATAACTCAATATTTACTAGAAACAGTTACGATTAGAGAGCTCTTGAGTTTGATTTACTAGTAAGAACTATAATAAGAGTGCTCTGCAATAAATGTTTTGCTAGTATGAATTTGATTCGAGAGCTCTATAAACGGAAATATGACTAGTATGAAATTGGAGAGCTCTGTAATTCAATTCTTACTAGTAAAAATGCAACTGCAGAGCTCTAATTTAGAGAGCTCTGTAAACCGAATTATTCTTAGGTATGAAATTCGAGAGCTCTCTAATCATATTTGTAAATCGTAAAAATTGAGGTATAGAGCTCTCTTATTTAATTCTTTCTAATAGAAATTGCTATTACAACGAGTAATCCTGGGGGACACTTTAAGCTAATTCGGCTTGCCATAGGTCTCTGTGTTCAGCCCACTGCCCCCAGCACAGCTCAAATAAAAGGTTCATTGGTTTACCTTCTTATCTTGAATAATGTTTTGTCGTTGAGAGTTCCTTCCCGAGCTTAGTTTGAGGCTAAACAAAAGTTATTGATGTAACATCACAGGTTGTTCAGTGTTTTGGAGTCTGGGTTTTGCTCTAAGTCTCCTTGGTTCTTTAGGAAAAACATTTAAAGGGCTGAAAATCATTTATCTCACCCTCAGGTTGTTTCAAACCAGTATGCATTTATTCTGTTAAACACAAAGATATGTGTAAGAATGTTAACACTTTCTAGTTCTGTGACATCATCCAGTACCGTAGCAGGACATTTATATTGTTTCATTTTTGTTCTGTTGAAAGCAAAGTGAGACTTTTGATGAATTTAGGAACACAAACAGTTCTTTGACTACCATTCAATTTTTCCTACAATGGCATGAAAATTGCCAACATTCTTCCAAATATCTTTCTCTGTGTTCCTCGGAACAGCTATGAAATGACATGAGGGTGAATAATGATGAGAGAATTCTCTTTTTTGGGTGAACGTTCACTTTAAAGAGAATGGACTTTTCTTCAGAGATGAATGTGATCTCATCTCACATGTGTCTCATCTGTGTCACATGTTACCATTTACTGAGGACGGATCACTCATGCTGTGATCATATCTTTACTTCACTTTAGATGAAAAATGTAAACGTGCCTTATAAAGTTTCAGAATACTTTACAACTGTGCTTCAAACTGCGCTCAGATCTGTGAAAAAACATTACATCAAAGATCTTACTAGCATGTTTATTTCCAAAAACTTTTCTTGTGGATCAATTTGTGTTTTTCCCACTGAAGAACTTTTTCATTTTGTCTTTTGCTCTGTTTATTTCCTCATCTAATGCATAACCGGCGGAATCTTTCAATGGTCACGTGCTTTCTCTTTTGATTTCCAAGAAAAGTTGTATTTCATTACATTGCACGGATCTCTTTTTGCCATCTCGCTAAGTCTTTTTAAAAGTTAACATCAATAGGAAACGTTTTATTTGAATCTCCTTTTTGCTATCCGAGATCTCGCGTGAGTTTTCTTTTTCCCCAAAGGGAAGGTCTGAAGTGTCCAGATACGTCCAAAGGAAACTGTATCTGCTCCTCACGCAGACTGATGGAATTTTGGGGGCTCTGTTTGGCTTTTAAACCAGGACAGACACCCCGTCTCCGCGGCAACCAGGCATCCAATCGCTCGGCCAGCTGCAGATTAGTTCAGCAGTGGGGGGTTTGGAGGTGGAGAGAGACTCCGATGGGAAAGATGAGGGGCCGGCGGGGTGGGGCGGGCAGGAAGGCAGAAACACTGGAGAAAGATAAAGTTCCCTGCAGCTGGATCCCAGTCTGAGCGAGACACCGTTCACGAGCTCACGGACGGTTTGGGGAATAAACCACGACCGGCTCGCAGGAAAATCAGGATTTCCTTGCCAAAGGAGTGTTTGGAAGGAGGAAGAAAAGTGGGAAAGTGTTAAGGGGGGATAACCGCTCGGATCATGAGAGTAGATGCCGTCTTTCCTGAGCTCGGATTTCACAAAATGAGAAACCAGCGCAGTTCTGCAGAGCTCCAGAAACAGAGCGAGGTGTGTGTGTGTGTGTTTACTTTAAACATCAACTAAATGACAAAGTTTCTTTTTAGGAGTCATCCTTGTTTAACACTTGAAGTGAGTGTATTCTTGGAAAGAGTCAAAAGTCATGTTTTCTTGTATTGGTCTTGCACAGGGAGATGATTTGTGTTTTATTATTTGTGTTTTATCTCAGAACCGGGCGAAGTTTGTTCTGGTTACTTGTTCACAGAAGTTAAGCAGTTGTGTGGAATGTGTGTTCATGGACGAGAAGAATGATGTTGTGTGAATAAGTGATTTAAGCTTGGCTTCTTTAAACATCTGAACACAACTCAAACATTATTAAACAGGACAGTTCAACATTCTGTCATCCTTGAGTTACACAAACATGTATGCAAATCTTTCTTTGGAGAAACACAAAAGAAGATATTTAGAGAAATGTCTCCGTGGTTTTGTGTCTGGACGATGGAAGTCAATTGGGTTCGGTGTTGTTTGCTTATCAACATTCTTTGAAATATCTTCTTTTGTGCTCTGAAGAAGAAAGAAGGTTTTATTTCCTTCTAGATGAGAACATGTTCTGAGAAGTGTGAGATTCCCGTTGGCTTATACAGTGACTCGCTCTCATGCTCGCTGTATCTTTCTGACTCTTTTTATGTTTGGCTTTCACAACAAGGGATGAAAATCCCACTGGTTTTCCCAATATGACACATTATACGCCCGGCTCAGTTTTTCTGGTTAAGTTTGGAGAATGAAGCAGACACAGTGCTATCAGCAGAACTTGGAACAGCAGAGAATCAATATCAGATTGATCAAAATATTAAATAACTGAACATTCATAGCGGGCGTCATTCCTCTTTCAAGAGCAGTATTAATGTTGATGTAAATTGTATTTAAATCATTTACTGGTTCTGTGGCTTTATATTCTGTGTGGTCCAGGTTGTCAGTTCTCTGTTATGGTTTGAACATTGTGTGTGTGTGTGGGGCAAGGGTTTCTGGGTAAAAGCCTGTTTGATATTGTTGTTTATGTTGCTCTGTGACTAATGGCTTTACTCTAAATAACTGGAACAAACAGGCACAAGTTCAGAGGATGAGCCGACACAGAAACACACTGAAAGTCAATGAGTTACCAAGGGCTTCAGAATGGTTGTTAATGTGTTGCTATGTAGTTGCTAGGGTGTTATTATAGTTTAGTATTTTGTTTAATTCCTATTTTATTTTTTTATGTTAGTTTTAGATACATTTTCAGTTATTTTGTTTAATAATTTTGTCCTTTTTTTGTTCATTTTTATGAGGCTGTATAAGATTAATACATTTTTTATTTTAGTTATACTTTTGATACAACATTTCAATTTTTCATTTCAATTTTTTAAATAATTCGTACGTTGATGTCTTATTTGATTTCGATGTTTGGAAACATTTTGAAAGTTTTAATTTTCGTAAACTAAAACATCTTTGGTTCTGTGTCACTTACTGTACTTACTTGCCGTCAGAGAAAAATTGAAATGTTTTTTTAATTTTTTATAAAAGTATGAGCAATGCTATAATGTGCTTATATAGTGTGTGTGACATCTGTCTCTCTTGTGCCGGAGATGTCATACACATGTAAATGTGTTTTTCTCAGTCCACACACTTCCGTGTCTCTCTGACGGTACGATAGGCACAACTTTAAACCACCTGCTGGTTTTCCTACTGACATTCCTGTCCTGAACTCACCGCTCCGACGGGTGTCCATGGCAACGGCTGCAGAATGCGCCCCGCTGCGTGTGCGAGGGACTTCGGGTGGCTCGGGGTTCTGTGAGCTCCGCGGCTTTGTGTGCAAGAGAACGCACCACAGATGCTGTGATGACTAACCCCTCCTCCTCCTCTTCTTCTTCTTCTTCTTCTTCTTTTTTAACTCTCAGTGTTTCCAGCCCCCATTGCTTACCCCCTCGAGCCTGCAAGTTGTCGTCTTGATCCCGTCCCCGTCAGGGTTCACTGGAGTTTCTAGTGCTGTTCCATCTCAGACTGAAGGTTTCTTAGTTTAACAGCGAGATGTTTGTCAAACACACTTTGGGCAGACTCTTTGACCATCATTTTAAAGTCCGTTATTGCTTTTCAGTTTATTCTGGTCAAGATCGGAACGAATGTAACCATCTGACGGACATGTATAGGTCCGTCAGAGAATATAGGAGACATGTGTGTCGTAAACGAGAATGTATGTCACGTTCACTCTTCCGTCTCTTACAGTGTTGGGCAAGTTACTCTGAAAAAGTAATTAATTACTAGTTACTTTTAACATATTCAATCGTAGAATTAGATTGCTGTACAAATTACTCTCTATAATGTCCTATATCAACCTTGACTAATTAAGTGATTCAAGGATAGACGGAAACGCACTTTTAATTAAGAGGCGTATGGAGATCGCCTGTCATGTTCACGGACGAGGTAATGAATTAATTATGAATTAGCTTGCAAGAAACGTGGAATGTAATGTTACGTTAGCCCGTGACTGATAATGTACTTAGTCAATTGATTTTGGTAGCGTAATGCTACACAGATTTACGTGTTTAAAACAGTCATACAGTCGTCGTTTAAAAAGTACATTGGAACGAACCCACAGTATTGTCAAGTAACGTTACTGGTTGCATATTTTTGTGCGATATATACTGTATTTCATAGGGTTACTGCATGCTTGACTATTCAAATAATCTGTGCATGAGTATTTTGTGTACAAAATACTTCCGAGTCCAAGTTGGTCGCGTAGCTTTCTTCATTTAGAAAACGCCAAACTGATATTAGTCCTTGTTTTATTTCTTAATTTCTCCATAACCCTGCTTGCTTCATTTGGCCTACGTTTACACTTTTTGGGGTTTCCTTTACTAAACTCAAGTAATTGTGATCCATACTATTAATCCATATTGTGGCTTTAACTAACTAAATATATTACAAATGTGAGAATTTTTCTTCAAAGCACGGATTTTAAAGTAAGACTTAGAATTTTGATATCAACACCACTATTGCACAAAGTATGTAGTTGAATTACTTCAGAAGTAACTGCAATTAAATTACAGGAAAAATAGAGTAATCCCTTACATTACTTTTCAAGGGAAAAGTAATTAGTTACTAAGTAATTTAGTTAAACCCAATACTGGTCTCTTTAGATAAAAGCCTCTTTGATGCTGGAATGTCAAACATTTCTAGTGACCTATTCTCACATGGAGCAGGACAGAATTCTAAATTAATGTTGCAGATGTCCTAACTGTTTCAGGTAGGGTCTGCAGATTCAAACACGATCCGGACGTCAAAAAAAGACGTGATCAAGAATACGAGAAGAAAGAAGGAAATGAGAAATGTGGGCGAGGCATCTAGAACAAGAGATGTTTTATCTTTTTCTCCTAGCGTGGGTGGATTGAAACACCTCTTTACCTTCTTCAAATCTGTGCTGCTTTCTTTCCTCCATTCTCTGTTTTGCACGCCTCAGATCTGCAACCAGTTACAGCCGGAATCAGGCGACCATCCATGAAGGCCGTTTCACATGACTCGTGTCAACGTTCCTCAGTGCGTCCGACTCGATCGGGATTGATCCGGTTTGTTTTCCAAAGCGCAGTCAGTGATGTTTCTGCGTTTGTGAAAGTGATGCTGCGGAGGTGAAGCATTACGCTCATTTAACAAGACTGGAGGAAAACTGGCAGCAGTGGTTTGGACCGACTCACAGAACATTCGACGAAATGTGCAAAATGTGATTTTCCACCCCCGGGGCCGAACCTACCAGAAACCCATGGAACTATCTGTGCCGTAATGCATTCAACCTTGTGTTTGCACAGGAACACGTTGCTTCCTTGTTTCCGGTAGCTTTCGGAGCTCGTGTATTTCTCTCATTTGATGAAGAGAAAACCACAGAATTTCCAAAGACTTTTCTTTTTACGGGAGTCGTTTGGATTGTGTTTTTGTTCTGTTTCTTGTGACCTTTAAAAGGTTTTCCAAGCAAGCTGGAGGCTTTTATTATAACATTTCATTCTCTTACAGATCTGTGAAACATGGACACGTTGTTTGGTGTAAACGCTTTTTCTGGAGCTTGTGATAGAACGATGATGTGCACTCTTAAAAACAAAGGAGCTTAAAAGGTTCTTCACAGCGATATCGTAGAACATTGTTTGGTTCCACCAAGAACCGTACAGTCAAAGGATCTTTAAAGGGGTCATATGGCTCCAACACATGTATTTCTGTGTCTTTGGAGTGGTATAAGTTGCCCATGCATGTATTAGACACCTAAAATTGCAAAAGTAATAGTAAGGGAACAAAAGATGCGTTCTATCTAAAAGCGATGCTCACCCAAACACCTCGTGTAACCACACCCACACAAATCTACGTCAGTTGGTGGTCTGATTTGACTAAGACCGCCCAATTGTATATGCAAGTAAGGTGGTGTACCTGTCAGGTCAATTAAAGAGGAACCTGATGTTCCAAATAAGGTCTAACCCTAACCCTACTACCATACCTCACTTTTCAGAGAGGCGGAGCAAAGAGGAGATACAAACATGCACGCTCTGTGGAAAATACAGTATTTTTGAACCTTAAATCGTGTTTACACATTGCATTACATCTAAAACAAACCATAATATTCATTTTACTATGTCATATGACCCCTTTAAGGAACCATCGTTTTCTTACTTTTGTTTTTATAATCTTATAATTTAATAATTTAAAGAACCTTTTTTCACCACAAAGAACCTTTTGTGAAACAAATGTTAAAGAATGGCTTTGAAGCACCTTTTTTTAAGAGTGTGGATTATGATGATGGTCCGTGTATCTGGTCCTCATGGCGCTTTTAGTTTTGGGTTCGACTGAACTCCATGTCTCCGGTTACACTTCCTGTTTTCCCTCACGCTTCTGCGGTTCTGCCCCATCATTCCCACCGGCCCCGCGCGCCTCGGCACAGACAGATTCCTACAATTCCCTGCCCTATTCCCATCGGAGCGCAGCGTGGCGAGAGCTTGGGAAAATCCTCTTCCGGAGTCTTTCTCTCTTCTCATCTTCTTTCTCTCGTTTTCACTTCAGCTCACTCTTGAATCCACATTTCTAGAGTGTTCATGATCTCTTTAAGAATCTGAAGAAATGCATACGTTGGTTTTGTAGTTGAGACCACAATCAGATGTTCTCTGCTGTCGTTTGTGACCTAATGAGGATATTTATTGGCATCTCTTTAATGATTTCCGTTCGTTTTTTCCTTCTTCTAGACGGCAGTTAGATTAAATAAAACGTACTTCTTGATCTGGGGTTTGTTTCTAATAGGAGTCGGATAACAATGTTTCAGAAGATTTCCCAAGAAGATACCAATATGTTTAATTGATCAAGATAAAGATTCCAGACATCATTTGGTCTCCTTCGATGTTTAAGTTTGTGTTGATATTTTTGAGTTTTGTTGTCTTTGAGACGTTGATGAGATTTCCTGTGGAGGTCAAAAGGAGAGACACGTGTGAGGTTCTTTTTCAGTCTTTCACATCCGGTCATCTCCCTCTGTGACTGACCGTCTGCGATGTCGCTCTAACACATAACATAACAATTTGTTGTCCTTGTTTTCTCTCTCTGGTTTTTCCGAGGGCTTAAGTGTCGAGCGGTCGCTCGTGTGGTACTGCGTTCAAAGCCATAATGATAGCTTCCACTCTTTCTCTGTGCGCAGACGACTCGAGCAAATTACACCGACCGTCCTCATCATCCTCCGTTTCCACCAACGACATTTTTAACAAAAAAACGTTTTTGTAAGGTTTTACAATCCAGACGCCGCAACTACAGGCCGAGAGCTGAGATTGAAACGCAAACAATTCACAGAGCGATTATATTTAGACGACACAAACACACAGAAATGAATTGTGTATTGTATCCGCTCGACATCCGTACTCATTTTGTGGTCGACACAGAATTCTTCCTGTCTGAAGTTCAACAATGAATGTATAGTTATGTTTGTGTTTAGGAGGACAATAATGTAATGCTGTCGTATAGAAGTGTAGAAGTAAAATGATGTCATCTTTTATTTGCTCATAGAAAAGACTAAATTAAATATAGTTAATTAAATAGTTTGTTTATTTAAAAACTCTTTTCATCCATTATTTCAGGACTTTGTCATCACACTAAAAGGGACAGTTTCCCCAAATTCTGCCTTCATTTATTCTCCTCATGTGTTTGTAGATCTCTATGAGAGTCTTTCATCAGTGGAACACAAAAGAAGATATTTTGAGAAATGTCTCTGTGGTTATGTGTTAACATAAGTCAATGGAGTCCAGTGTTGTTTGATTATCAACATTCTTCAAAATATCTTCTGTTGTGCACAAGAAAGAAATTCATACATATCATGACATTATAATATCATTTCTAGGTGAACTGTCTCTTTAAATCCATTCCTGATGAATTCCTCAGATCGTCGCAGAAAATATGAATAAAGTCCAACAATTTAGTTTGCATCTGCTGGTGTACAATGGGAGATTGTCTCTCTCTCTTTCTGTGTTGTGGAGAAGTGTAGAGCGTGTGATGTCATGTGTTAACAGTGAAGCCCTGAGGTCCGCAGCGGAGTGAAGCTTTGATGAGAAGCAGCTGTGAGGAGGAGGATCTTCTCAACATCTCGCTCGCCAGTGTTCACACAGTCATCACTGAAAAACATTTCTTAACTTTAGTTGTGTGAACACATCGTGACCTGTTCTGAACCGCATTGTCTTGCTTTAGTCGAGATTACTGTCAGATATCTGTGCCATTGGTATTGAATGTAACTCTTAGTTGATGTTTTTAGTTCTAATTTCATCTTGAAGTGCTGTATGACAGTACTAGACACCTCATATTGCTGAACCCGTTATAAATAGCAAAACACACATCAAAATTCATAAGCAAAAAGTCAATCTGCATTAGAATCGACTGGATTGGACCTTAAAGCATTTTTGCATTCTGAATTGATAGCGTAATCTCATGAATTTGCATTTTTTGTATAAAGTGAAATGATTTGTGTTGGGCGTAACTAGGTAATAATTAATTAGTTACTGTAATTTAATTACTTTTCCCTTGAAAACGTAAAGTAAGGGAATATTCTTATTTTTCTGTAATTTAATAAATTACTTCTGAAGTAAATAAACTAAATACATTGTGCAATATACTTGTGTGCAATAGTGGAATTGACAACAAAATTTATAATCTAACTTTAAAATCCATGCTTTAATGTATAATTCTCACATTCGTATACTTTGGTCAGTTAATAATATTACTTTATGTAGTTTAATATTATTTATTTGAATTAATTAAATTAGCTGTTTCGTGTCTATCCTTGAAACACTGAACTAATGAAGGTTGATATAAGATATAGAAAGTAATTTGTAACTAAATACTTTTTGGAGATTGTAATTTGTACAGTAATCTAATGACACTATTGAATATGACCCGACACCAAGAACACATCAGGTTTTTAGAGATACGCAGAAATACACGCTTGAAATGCATTGGAGAAGTAACGATTCAAGTCAGGTGGTTCTTTGCCTCCACATCGTGCATTAAAACCCTATAACGCACAGCTAGCTGTGGATTATCCGGTTTCTACCATGGTCATTTGCCAAGTTAAAGCTTTTATTGATGTTTACAGTGTACGTCATTTCTTACTTTAAATCCAAAACTAAACGGCTTTTCTGACTGAAGGTCTACATTAGGTAAAAATGAGCAAATAAAATATTTTAAAATCACATTTTATGTCCATTTTTTTCTCATGTGGTAAAATAGTAGTGTAAGAAGGGGATAATGTATCGCCCAATAAGCCCCTTCAATAAGCCCACTCACTTATTTCTGCGATAACAAATGGCTGCTTGTACATTATCCCTTACTTAAGGCACACTTTTCAGCCAATCAGAATCCAGTATTCAAACACAGCGTGGTATAAGCGTTCTTATCTCTACAGTCGTGTTGTGTATGTTTCTGACTAGTATGTAATGATGTGAATTAGTTAGGATAGTGAAAGAGACTCAGGAGGGCTGTGAGATTGTGTATTGCTCTCTACGGTCTGTGACCTGTGACATCACACAGAAAAACAACAGCTTCGACCTGGCCTTTGTGCGTCTGACACTGTGTTTGCATGTGTGTGTTCATGAATACGTGCTACACGCACAAGCAGGCTTTCATAGATGTAAAAAACTTGTTTAGTTTTAGATGAGATCTCACGAATCTCAAACGTTTCTCGTCAAATTCTTCTGCAATCAAATAATGTGTGTCTGTTTATTTTCATTCTTGACTTCCCAACTGATCTCCTACTTTTGAGTCAATCCTTCAGTGCGTAACAATGAACTTCCTGTGAACCAATCAGCTGATGGGCATTGGGTCAGGGGGCGGGGCAGGTGCCTCAGGTCAT